>NC_064816.1:56531416-56716187 GCF_023721935.1 Panthera uncia | reverse complement strand
GCCCCCGGCGCCGCCACGCCACGCCCCCGGCGCCGCCCCGTGCCTGCGAACTAGGCCGCTGCCCTACCGCTGTAGGGGAGTCGCTTGACCTTCCGGAGAGGTTAGAGGTCAAACCGCCCATCCTCGGTGTCCATTTTGTATGCACATATGGGGATGGCTTCCCAGCGTCCCTGATGCCGCCCTGGGTTGCCCCCTGTGGAGGACTTTCCATGCCTCGTAATCTCCACCAGCCCCCTCAAACAACCTTAAAGATAGATACATACCTCAGTGAGGGTAGATGTCCGGATCATAGGAAAAGTGTGAAGAAATAAAACCGTCTTCAGGAAAGATGATTTTTTTACTTTAGGTTTTTATTTTAATTCCAATTAGTCCACATACAGTGTTATATTAGTTTCGACTGTATAATATAGTGACTTTACAGTTCCATACACCACCTATCACTCCTCACAACAACTGTACCCTTTAATCCCTTAATCCCCCTGACTTATTTCATTCATCCTCTGCCGCCCCCCCCCCCCACTCCCTTCTGGTAAACTGATGTTTGTTCTCTACAGTTAAGCGTCTGTTTTTTGGTTTGTCTCCTTTTTTTTTCCCTTTGTTCATTTGTTTTGTTTCTTAAATTCCCCATGAGTGAAATCATATGGTATTTGTCTTTCTGTGGCTTATTTTGCTTTAGCGTTATATTCTCTAGCTCCATGCACGTCATTGCAAATGTCAAGATGTCATTCTTTTTATGGCTGTGTAATATTCCATTGTATATGCATACCACATCTTCATTTTTAAAAATTGTTTTAAATATTTATTTTTGAGAGAGAGAGAGACAGAGCATGAGCAGGGAAGGGGCAGAGAGAGGGAGACAGAATCTGAAGCAGTCTCCAGCCTCTGAGCTGTCAGCACAGAGCCCAATGGGGGGCTCAAACCCACAAACTGCAAGACTGTGACCTGAGCTGAGGTCAGACGCTTAACGGACTGAGACATCCAGGCGCCCCCCCACCCCCCGCATCTTCCCATCTTCTTTATTCATTCATCAGTCAATGGACACTTGGGCTCCTTCCATATCTTGGCTACTGTAAACAATGCTGCTATGTATCCCTATGAATCAATGTTTTTTGTGTTCTTTGGGTAAATACCCAGTAGTGCAGTTGGTGGATCTTAAGGTAGTTCTATTTTTAACTGTTTGAGAAACCTCCATACTGTTTTCCAGAGTGGCTGCCGCAATTTGCATTCCCACCAACAGCACATGAATGTTCCTTTTTCTCCACATCCTCGCCAACACCTGTTGTTTCCTGTGTTCTGGATTTTAGCCATTCTGACAGGTGTGAGGTGATATCTCATTGTAGTTGTTTAATGTTTATTTATATTTGAGACAGAGGGAGAGAGAGAGAGAGAGCATGTGAAGGGGAAGGGGCAGAGAGGAAAGGGGACACAGAATCAGAAGCAGGCTCCAGGCTCTGAGCTGTCAGCACAGCTGAACCTACAAGCCGCGAGATCACAACCCGAGCCAAAGTCTACACTCAGCTGACTGAGCCACCCAGTCTCCCATCTCACTGTAATTTTGATTTGCATTCCCCTGATGATAAGTGATGGTGAGCATCTTTTCGTGTGTTTATTGGCCACGATGGTTATTTGTTTTTAAGTTTATGTCCCACAACTAAATAAAAATACTACATTTCCTATGGCAATGCAGTTTTTTCCTCAAATTTTTATTTAAATTCTAGTTAATCAACATATGGTGTAATATTGGTTTCAAGAGTAGAATCCAGTGATTCATCACTTACATACAACACCCAGTGCTCCTCACAAGTGCCCTCCTTAACACCCATCACCCATCTAGCCCACCACCCCCCCACACACACCTCCCTCCATCAACCCTCAGTTTGTTCTCTATCATTAAGCCTCTCATGGCTTGTTCCCTCTCTCTTCCCCCCCACCATATGTTCATCTGCTTTGTTTCTTAAATTCCACATATGAGTGAAATCATGTGGTATTTGTCTTTCTCTGACTTATTTCACTTAGCATAATACACTCAAGCTCCATCTATGTCATTGCAAATGGCAAGATTTCATTCTTCTGGATGGCTGAGTAATATTCCATTGTATATGTGTACCACATCTGCTCTATCCATTCATCAGTTAGGACATTTGGGCTCTCTCTGTAGCTTGGCTATGTAATCCAGTTCCAAAGTGAGTTTCCTAGGTTGGTACCCCACAGTCCATACTACACTGAATTCTGGAGGCACCTCTCACAAAGGAACCCCGAAGTCATCTGCACAGGAACAGGAATCCTGTATTTATCATTTGGGGGGGGGGGAGATCCCAGGGCTGAACTTGGTCACCAAGGCCTATAGCCCCTTGCGCTGTGGTGAATGAATGAAACCCCAATAAAGAGGCTCGACTGCAAGCTCAGAAAGCTGGCCTGGTCCCTCCCAGTTGTCATCCCCTGACACTGCCACACTGGCTTTCTCCCCGTGCCTCACAGTGTCAGACTGATTCCAGCCTTAGGCTCTCTGCACTTTCTGCTTTCTCAGCCTATGATGTTCTGCCCCTTTGGCCAATATAGCTCCTTCTTGTCGACTGAGTCTTGGCTTAAATGGTACCTTCTTACAGAACGTTTTGCCATCCATCAGAAACGAAGTAGCCCCCTGTCTCCATCACATCACACATATTCTGCTTTCTTCATGACACATGTATCGCTATTTGCAATGATCGTTTATAGTTACAACCAGTAAACCATACTTGTTTGTTGTCTGCGCCCCCTCTCCCATCACCACCCCCAGAATGTAAGATCCATGAGGGAAGGACCTCATCACTCTAGCTCACAGCTCTGTCCCCAGAGTCTATCAGTGCTTCCCCTGTAGTACGCACACATGAATGAATGAATGAATGAATGAATGAATGATTCAAACATGTCGCAAATTGCTAGTTGCATATATGACCCTAATTTGCTTCCCCTCTGGTCCCCGTGTGACGGGCTGGGCCTCAAATCCTTCTCCTTCCTACCCTATTCATTCAGAGAGCCCTAAGTCAGGGAGGTGGCCCACAGACCATGCCGTTCAGGGAGTGCCACTCCTCCTGCCCAGGAGCTGTGTAGCCTTGATTCCACCAGCATCTACTGAAATTCCAGGGCTGGGCTCTGTGTCAGGGAGTGAGGCAATGGATGACAGTGTCTGTCTTCAGATCAGAGCCTTTCAGGGAGAGATGTCAAAAATAAGGGGAACAAATCGGGAAGTTGTTCTAAAAAGAGGAATGTACTTAAGCTGAATTTGGTGAGCTGGAGAGTAGTTTACCCAGACAATGAGTTGGAAGAGGACAATGAGTCCAGACAGAGGGAGGCAGCCCAAATGACCCACTGAAGCAGGGTACAGCCCAGGGTATTTGGGGAAATGCTGGAGGCTCCACAAATGGGCAGAGCTGAGGTGAAAATTAATGCTAATGAAGTGAGCAGGGGCCAGATGGCTAGGACCTGGTTGCCTTACTGTTTAGAGACTCTCTGGGAAGAAAAGTAAAACAAAGGACGATGATTTCAGGCAGGAAGCAGCTGGCCACCCTGCCAACCTGAGCAAAGATTAAAGTTTGGAGTGTGAAAATGAAGAGACGAGACCTCACTGGGGCGCCTGGGTGGCTCAGTAGGTTTAGCGTCCGACTTCGGCTCAGGTCATGATCTCACGGTTCATGAATTCAAGCCCCACATCGGGCTCTGTGCTGACAGCTCAGAGCCTGGAGCCTGCTTCAAGTTCTGTCTCTCCCTCTCTGTGTGCCTCCCTCGCTCACGCTTTGTCTCTCTCACTCTCTCTCAAAAATAAATAAACATTTTAAAAAATTTAAAAATTTAAGAAAGGAAATTTAAGTCAGGAGGCCGGCAGGGGGCGCTCTCACGCCCTACCGCTGGTAGCCAACTGCAGACCCAATAGGAAGAGAGGTACCAGGCAAGTCCATATTACTTTAGCCCCCCATTTACTATCAGCAGAAGAAAGGTTTTTCCTCCTCCCCCAGCAAGAGCCCAGACAATGAAAGGCGATCACAACTCAGCTAATGAAAAGGCACTCTGCTTCTGTCCTCTCCTTTGTCCTAGGGACTTGCCAACGGTTTTGCCTGTAGCTTGCTTATCCCCAATTGCAATTCTCTTCTCTTCCTGACTAAGCCCAATTTTGCTGGTAAAGTAACTGGCAGTTTTATTTTTAAGGTTAACAGGAGAAAATGAGAAAGAAAGAAAGAAAACACACCAAGAGGGATGCCCCTTTCTTCTTCCTATTTAATGTTAATTATTTGTCTTCTCTCTTTACCGCTTAATCAATACTTGCACAATGTCCATTTTTTAAATCTTTTTCAAAGAGAGTTTTAAATTTTATCAATGAGATTCACTTTTTTGTTTCTTAATTCATTAATTTCTGCTTTTACTTTTTAAATAGAAGTTTATTTTTCATTTTTCCTATTCCCTAACTTGTACATTTAATCCATTTATTTCTCCTTTCTTTTTTTAATTTTTCTTAATGTTTATTTTTGAGAGAGAGAGAGAGAGAGAGAGCGTGAGCAGGGAAAGGGCAGAGAGAGAGGACACAGAATCTGAAGCAGGCTCGAGGCTCTGGGCTGTCAGGGCCTTGTTTCTTTTTTTTTTTTTTTAATGTTTATTTTATTTTTGAGACAGAGAGAGACAGAGCATGAACGGGGGAGGGGCAGAGAGAGAGGGAGACACAGAATCGGAAGCAGGCTCCAGGCTCTTGAGCCATCAGCCCAGAGCCCGATGCGGGGCTCGAACTCACGGACCGTGAGATCGTGACCTGAGCTGAAGTCGGACGCTTAACCGACTGAGCCACCCAGGCGCCCCTACTTGTTTCTTTTTTAAAAATAAATATTAGAGGGGGCGCCTGGGTGACTCAGTTGGTTAAGCGTCTGACTTTGGCTCAGGTCATGATCTCACGGTTCATGGGTTTGAGCCCCACGTCAGGCTTTGTGCTGACAGCTCAGAGCCTGGAGCCTGCCTCAGATTCTGTATCTGCCCCTCCCCTGCTCGCACTCTATCTCTCTCTAAAATAAATAAACATTAAAAAAATGTTTTAATAAATACTAGGGTAATTCTATTTTAAATTTTTTGAGGAATCTCCACACTGTTTCCAGAGTGGCTGCACCAGTATGCATTCCCACCAAGAAGGCAAGAGGGTTCCCCTTTCTCTACATTCTCACTAACATCGGTTGTTACCTGAGTTGTTAATTTTAGCCACTCTGACAGGTGTGAGGTGCTATCTCATTGTGGTTTTGATTTGTATTTCCCTGATGATGAACGATGTTTTGAGCATCTCTTCATTGTCTGTTAGTCATCTAAATGTCTTCTTTCAAAAAGTGTCTATTTGTGTTTTCTGCCCATTTCTACACTGGATTATTTGTTTTTCAGGTGTTGAGTTTGGTAAGTTCTTTGGAGATTTTTGGATATTAACCCTTTATCCAATATGTCATTTGCAAATATCTTCTCCCATTCCACTGGTTGCCTTTTAGTTTTGTTGATTATTTCCTTCACTCTGCAGAAGCTTTTTATCTTGATGAGGTCTCAATAATTCATTTTTGCTTTTATTTCCTTTGCCCTTGGAGACGTGTCAAGTAAGAAGTTGCTGTGGCCAAGGTCAAAGAGATCATTGCCTGTTTTCTCCTCTAGAGCTCTGATGATTTTATGTCTCACATTTAGGTCTTTCATCCATTTTGAGTTTATTTTTATGTATGGTGTAAGAAAGTGGTCCAGGTTCATTCATTTGCATGTTGCTGTCCAGTTCTCCCAGCACCATTTGCTAAAGAGACTGTATTCTTTTCCATTGGATACTACTAGGAATTTATCCAAAGGATACAGGAGTGCAGATTCATAGGGGCACATCCACCCCAATGTTTATAGCAGCACTACCAACCATAGCCAAATTATGGAAAGAGCCCAAGTGTCAATCAACTGATGAATGGATAAAGAAGATGTGGTTTGTATATACAATGGATTATTACTTGGCAATGAAAAAGAATTAAATCCTGCCATTTGCAAGAACATGGATGGAACTGGAGAGTTAGGCTAAGTGAAAAAAGGCAGGCAGAGAAAGACAGATATATGTTCTCACTCATATGTGGAATTTGAGAAATTAAGAGAGGACCATGGGGGAAGGGAAGGGAAAAAAATAGTTTCAAGCAGAGAGGGAGGAAGGCAAACCATAAGAGACTCTTAAATACATAGAACAAACTGAAGGTTGATGGGGGAGCAGGGGAGAGGGGGAAATGGGTGATGGGCATTGAGGAGGGCACTTGTTGGAATGAGTGCTAGGTGTTGTATGGAAGCAATGAATCGTAGGAATCTACTCTCAAAGCCAAGGGCACACTGCATACTTGTGAGTTTTCTGAATTATATTATTTTTATGTTGTCAGGTTTTATGACATTTGTACTTTGTGTGATAGCTCTGTTTAACGACTCAGTCTTCTGTTTAAGTGGATTTGACGCCAAGTACTAATCTTGCCATGTCTACTGTAGTCCTGAATTTTAAAATTATAATCACCTCTTCATTGTTAGGCTTGAATTATCCCAAGTAATTCTTTTTTTTCCCCAAAAAAGTATCGTGGTTGTTGTCTGCCTTGAGCTTTTACATGCTTGAGAATGTCTGCCCATTCCAATATGTCCATGAACAATTCAACCAGCTCTACAATTCTTGGATCATACTTTCCTTCCTTCTAAACCTTGTAGATTTTGCTCCCTTTCTTCTGGAATGGAGTATGGATGTAGAAAATTCTGAGAACAACAGTCTCCTTCTTGTATAATGCATTAATTAGCTATTACTGCAGAACAAATTAACCTAAAACTGAGCAACTGAAAACAGCATATACTTATTTACTTCACAGTTTCTATGGGTCAGAAATCTGGGAACAGATTAGTGGGATGATTCTGCCTCAGGGTTTCTGTGAGGTTGCAATTCAGCTATTGGCTGGAGCTGAAAAATCTGCTTCTACACTCACTCATGTGGTTGTTGACAGGACTCAGTCCCCCCCCACATGGGCCTCTCTAAAGGTTTCTTGAGTGTCTGATGGCAGGTGACTTTCTCCAGAATGAGTGATTTAAATTTTTTTTAATGTTTATTTATTTTTGAGAGAGATACAGACAGAGACAGAGACAGAGACAGTGTGGGGGAGGGGCAGAGAGAGAGGGAGACACAGAATCTGAAGCTGGATCCAGATTCTGAGCTGTTGGCACAGAGCCCAATGCGAGGCTCAAACCCATGAACTGTGAGATCATGACCTGAGATGAAGTCAGACGCCCAACTGACTGAGCCGCCCAGGTGGCCCTAGCATCACCTCTTGAAGAGAACTGTATCAACAAATTCGAGTGCATATCTTGAAGACCGTCATGTACCATGACCTGTTTATCCTGTATAGAAGCCTGTCCTAGGAAGCGTCACCCAGCTCTGTCTGGGTGTGATCTTCTGAGCAGCAAATCCAGATATTTTCTTCTACTACGTTTTTAGATATTGTTTCCATCACATTTGTTCTGACTTTCTTCAGAGAATTATTACCATATGTAGGGTTTCCTTTGCTTTCACATTTATCTCTGTAATTATTGGTTATAGCCTTACTGTTTTCCATTAACTTCTGTTAGTTTGGGTTTCTTTTAGCTTTTTTTTTTTACCATATCCCAAACTGTTTTCAGTTGTGTTTGCTCTATATGTGTTATCTTATATACAACTACTTGTATATGGAATATATTAGCTGCTTTTAATGGGGTTCTTGAGAGAGGGAAGATGGCAGTGTAGGAGGACGCTGGGCTCACCGCGCGTCCTGCTGATCACTTAGATTCCACCTACACCTGCCTAAATAACCCAGAAAACCGCCAGAGGATTAGCAGAACGGAGTCTCCAGAGCCAGGCGCAGACGAGAGGCCCACGGAAGAGGGTAGGAAGGGCGGCGAGGCGGTGCGCGCTCCACGGACTGGCGGGAGGGAGCCGGGGCGGAGGGGCGGCTCGCCGGCCAAGTGGAGCCCCCGAGTTTGGCTGGCAAAAGCGGAGGGGCCGGACGGACTGTGTTCCGACAGCAAGCACGACTTAGCCTCTGGGAGGTCAGAAGTTAACAGCTCTGCTCAGAAAGCGGGAAGGCTGGAGGACAAAGGGAGGGAGAGTTGCTGAGCCCCCAGACGACAGAGCTCAGTTTGGCAGGGAACAAAGGTGCTCACCAGCACCATCTCCCCCGCCCATCCCCCAGCCAAAATCCCAAAGGGAACCAGTCCCTGCCAGGGAACTTGCTTGCTCCGCACAAACACCCAACGTGGTGCTTCTGCGGAGCCACCCCTCCGGCATCGGGTCTGACTCCCTCCCGCTGCCACAGGGCCCCTCCTGAAGTGGATCACCTAAGGAGAAGCGAGCTAAGCCTGCCCCTCCTGCCCCCGTGCACCTTGCCTACCCACCTCAGCTAATACGCCAGATCCCCAGCACCACAAGCATGGCAGTGTGCAAGTAGCCCAGGCGGGCCACGCCACCCCACAGTGAATCCCGCCCCTAGGAGAGGGGAAGAGAAGGCACACACCAGTCTGATTGTGGCCCCAGCGGTGGGCTGGGGGCAGACATCAGGTCGGACTGCGGCCCCGCCCACCAACTCCAGTTATACACCACAGCACAGGGGAAGTGCCCTGCAGGTCCTCACCACTCCAGGGACTATCCAAAATGACCAAATGGAAGAATTCCCCTCAGAAGAATCTCCAGGAAATAACAACAGCCAATGAACTGATCAAAAAGGATTTAAATAATATAACAGAAAGTGAGTTTAGAATAATAGTCATAAAATTAATCGCTGGGCTTGAAAACAGTATAGAGGACAGCAGAGAATCTCTTGCTACAGAGATCAAGGGACTAAGGAACAGTCACGAGGTGCTGAAAAACGCTTTAAACGAAATGCAAAACAAAATGGAAACGACGACAGCTCGGATTGAAGAGGCAGAGGAGAGAATAGGTGAACTAGAAGATAAAGTTATGGAAAAAGAAGAAGCTGAGAGAAAGAGAGATAAAAAAATCCAGGAGTATGAGGGGAAAATTAGAGAACTAAGTGATACACTAAAAAGAAAGAATATACGCATAATTGGTATCCCAGAGGAGGAAGAGAGAGGGCAAGGTGCTGAAGGGGTACTTGAAGAAATTATAGCTGAGAACTTCCCTGAACTGGGGAAGGAAAAAGGCATTGAAATCCAAGAGGCACAGAGAACTCCCTTCAGACGTAACTTGAATCGATCTTCTGCACGACATATCATAGTGAAACTGGCAAAATACAAGGATAAAGAGAAAATTCTGAAAGCAGCAAGGGATATACGTGCCCTCACATATAAAGGGAGACCTATAAGACTCATGACTGATCTCTCTTTTGAAACTTGGCAGGCCAGAAAGGATTGGCACGATATCTTCAGTGTGCTAAACAGAAAAAATATGCAGCCGAGAATCCTTTATCCAGCAAGTCTGTCATTTAGAATAGAAGGAGCGATAAAGGTCTTCCCAAACAAACAAAAACTGAAGGAATTTGTCACCACTAAACCAGCCTTACAAGAGATCCTAAGGGGGATCCTGTGAGACAAAGTACCAGAGACATCACTACAAGCATAAAACATACAGACATCACAATGACTCTAAACCTGTATCTTTCTATAATAACACTGAATGTAAATGGATTAAATGCGCCAACCAAAAGACATAGGGTATCAGAATGGATAAAAAAACAAGACCCATCTATTTGCTGTCTACAAGAGACTCATTTTAGATCTGAGGACACCTTTAGATTGAGAGTGAGGGGATGGAGAACTATTTATCATGCTACTGGAAGCCAAAATAAAGCTGGAGTAGCCATACTTATATCAGACAAACTAGACTTCAAATTAAAAGCTGTAACAAGAGATGAAGAAGGGCATTATATAATAATTACAGGGTCTATCCATCAGGAAGAGCTAACAATTATAAATGTCTATGCGCCAAATACCGAATACCGGAGCCCCCAAATATATAAAACAATTACTCATAAACATAAGCAACCTTATTGATAAGAATGTGGTAATTGCAGGGGACTTTAACACCCCACTTACAGAAATGGATAGATCATCTAGACACACGGTCAATAAAGAAACAAGGGCCCTGAATGATACATTGGATCAGATGGACTTGACAGATATATTTAGAACTCTGCATCCCAAAGCAACAGAATATACTTTCTTCTCTAGTGCACATGGAACATTCTCCAAGATAGATCATACACTGGGTCACAAAACAGCCCTTCATAAGTTTACAAGAATTGAAATTATACCATGCATACTTTCAGACCACAATGCTATGAAGCTTGAAATCAACCACAGGAAAAAGTCTGGAAAACCTCCAAAAGCATGGAGGTTAAAGAACACCCTACTAATGAATGAGTGGGTCAATCAGGCAATTAGAGAAGAAATTAAAAAATATATGGAAACAAACGAAAATGAAAATACAACAATCCAAACGCTTTGGGACGCAGTGAAGGCAGTCCTGAGAGGAAAATACATTGCAATCCAGGCCTACCTCAAGAAACAAGAAAAATCCCAAATACAAAATCTAACAGCACACCTAAAGGAAATAGAAGCAGAACAGCAAAGGCAGCCTAAACCCAGCAGAAGAAGAGAAATAATAAAGATCAGAGCAGAAATAAACAATATAGAATCTAAAAAAACTGTAGAGCAGATCAACGAAACCAAGAGTTGGTTTTTTGAAAAAATAAACAAAATTGACAAACCTCTAGCCAGGCTTCTCAAAAAGAAAAGAGAGATGACACAAATAGATAAAATCATGAATGAAAATGGAATTATTACAACGAATCCCTCAGAGATACAAACAATTATCAGGGAATACTATGAAAAATTATATGCCAACAAATTGGACAACCTGGGAGAAATGGACAAATTCCTAATGGGGTTCTTGTGCTCTATATTACCTTTATTTTTAATTTATTTTCTGGGCCCTGCCAGCTTTCTGTTAATAATCTCATCACCTTCTCTGGGCTTATTATCTCTTCTTTGAAATTTTGTACCTTTTTCTTGAGCCTCCTGCCCTCATTTTTTAAAAAAAGACAGATCGTGTTTTCTTTAGCTACTTTGAAATTATGGAAAACTACTTGTGTGAATTCTGCCATTGTCCAGTCAGGTGATTCATCTGTGATGTGTGCTTTTCATCTACAATTTGCTTACCTGCTCCTTTCCTCATCTCTAATTTTTCTGGTAGCATTTATGCCTGGATGATGCAGTGGCCCCAGTGGCTGTCATGGGTTAGGAGCATCAATCAAATTCACAAGTCACAATGTGTGTTAGTCACAGTAGTCACTACTGTGTTTAGAGGGCTTTACAGATGGCTACAGGACATTTTGTGCAGCATACAGCACCTCTGCAGTTTTCGGGGCGGGGGGGGGGGGTCCCAACAGCTATCCAGGTACACAGCTTATGCCCCGTGACCATACAGGATATGTGCAGCTTCTGTGCATGAGAGACAACATGCACATGGGCAACCTTAACACGAAAGCTACCCCCTCATTTTCTCACCATTTTAAAAAATATGATTCTGGCCATGGAAGTACAAGGCCTGGTGCCAACTCACAGCTCCCCCAGTCCAGGTACGGACCCATAGATTATGGGGAAACAGCAACGAAAGCAGACAAGACCCCACATATTTATCTTATGTCTAAAACTCCCAAGGAGACGGTACTGAGGGAGGAGAAGCTTGAGACCATTTTCCCAGGTAGGCCAAGGGCAGTCCAAGCCCGATGTTATCCATTTACTCAGAGGGTCTTGCAGATGCCTTTCTTAATATAACTTCTCTTTCCATGGAATTGTTTTTCTGCTGAAAAATACTATACATAGTAAGAAGCAGAGAAAGGGCTGCTCCCAGCTCCAGCTTGGGTTGATCATCCTCAATATCATCTGCAAGAATTTGTGCCAGATCTGTTAGGCCCTTGGCCCCCAGCCTGCATCTAACATTAGTTTTAAATTTCAAGAGCTTCACAGTCAGGCCTCCATATTATGAGCCTCTGTGTGCCGTGACTCAGTTGTATTTGCTCCCTCTCCCACCCTCACCCCCGGTGGTCTCCTTGGCCAGCAGCTGGGTCACTGGGAGAAAGGATCATTCATTTCTTTTCCAGCTCCCTCACTTCCCTGGCACTTCTTGTTTCTCTCTGTATCCAGCTCATGGCCTTCCATCTAGTTGGCCCGTCAGAGCTTCATTGGATGGGGCTTTCAGAGCCATGATGCTGTTTTCAGGGCCATTCATGCTCTAATTAAGATTAAAAAAAGACAGCGTGGCTTTGGACCCCAGGTCCTGTTCTTACTAGTCAGTTGGCTGAGGCAACATTTGTAGGAGACTAATAACACTTCGTACCTTGAAGGGTTGGTACAGGTATTCAACAAGTCAGTACCTGTGAAGGGCTTAGGATAACATGTGGCATACAGCAAGCCTTTGGTATGTACATGATTAAAATGTCATCGCTGATTCCTCCCAACAGCCCTCTAAAAGAGACAAATGTCTCCATCTCACTGTGAGAAAACCAAGGATGTAGAAGAAAACATAATTTCCCCAAAGCTACAGGTGTAAGGGGGAGAACTGAGACTTGCATCCTTGTTCACTTACCTCTACAGCACTCTGTCCAGAATTAACAATGAACTATGTTTTGTTCTTTTGAGGGAATTTTCAGGGAGACCAGAGAGTAAAACTGCCTTTCCTTCACAATTAACAGCAGTTCTTTTTTCTTCTTTTGCACCTGATGAATGTATTCTTAAAGCTATGAATTTTCCTCGACATTCTGCCTTGGCAACATCCCATAGGTATCATTCTGCTCATTCTCATTGTAGTTTGTTTCTAAGTAGTTTTTTAAGTTTATTTTTATATTTATTTATTTATTTTGAGAGAGAGAGAGAGAGCACAGGCAGGGGAGGGGTGAGGGGGGGAGAGAGAGGGAGCAAGAAAGAAAAAAATCCCAAGCAGACTCTGCACACAGAGCTCAATGCAGGGCTCAAACTCACAAACCATGAGATCATGACCTGAGCCAAAATCAAGAGTCAGGCGCTTAACAGACAGAGCCACCCAGACACCCCTGTTTCTAAGTAGTTTTTAATTTGGGGTCTTAATTTTCTTTCATGCAGTTTTCAGGAGATGTGTTTTAACATTTCCGAAATGGATAGATTTTTGTCACTACTAAATCTGCCCTTTGCTGCAAATTTCCAATTTTATTGTATTATGGCCCAAAACTGTGGCTTCTCTCTTTCTGCTTTCTGTAAGTTATTGAGATTCTCTTCATAGTTAAACAGCAATTAATTTTCTCCAGTGTTCCTTGACTATTTGAAAAGAATGTACATTTTCAATATGTTGTAGACAGAGTAGAAGCTTATGGTTGTGTAATTCACATAATAACATCTTTACTTATTTCTTTTTTTTTTTTGGTATGTCAAATTATAAGAGAAGTATATTAAAAATCTCCCAGTATGATGGTGAATTTGACAATTATTCAATCCATTTGCTCCTATAAGGTTTTGTGCATGTGGTTGGCCCCCAAGGATTTGTCCCATCTCTTCTATATGCTGTCACTTCCAAGTGTTTGGGATGTAATTGATGCCATAACACAGAAGGGCCATTACGGTCTCAGATGACCATAATGAGGAATGCCTTCCTCCTTGCTCTAGTTTATTTCAGAATTTTGTACCCAAATCAAGTGGAAGCCAACCACTCTCTGCCATTCTCCTAGCTGTATAGACTGGGTCATGTATGGTCAAACGATCTAAGCTGGTCCATGAAGAGTGTAGCCTACGATTCTGTGTGTGTGTGTGTGTGTGTGTGTGTGTATAGTTGAAGGTAGAAGAGATACCTTTCAGACAAGATGCTAATGAACTCAGAGATCCAAGACAGAAAGGAGGCGTGCAAGGCCTCCTGAGACCTAGGCTCAGAATTAGACCTTCACTTCTGTCACATTCTGTTGACCAGAGGAAGCAAAGAGCCAATTCAGATTCAAGGGGGTAGGAAATACATTGTATGTCTTGATGGGACTAGCTGCACAGACACATCACTGAGGTCATGGATGGATACAAGAGACACATGGAGGGGTGGAAAAGGGCGACTTTTGTAGCCAATCTATGGGAGGGGGAGGAGGGAGAAAATAAGGGTGTTTAAAAGGTACCAAAAATGTACCTTTTTTTTTTTTTTTCTAGGTGGGGTCACTTTTCTTTTCCTCTGCATCCTGGCCACCAAGGGAGCATTTCCCAGATCAGAATTCCAGGCCTTCTGTGTTGTTCAGACAGTGTTGTTTATTTCCCTACATTCCACATGTAGAAAAGCCTTGGGACAGACCCAGAGAGGCTCCTCTGAGCTAAGGAACACCACCAGAGTGGAATTCAATTCACCACTGGAGCAGAATGTTGAAAGGGGAGACTTGCCTTCCCCCTCAACGCATGGAGGCAGCAGAGGGTCAGACTGAGGCTCTAACGGGAAGAAATAGCTAGCCTACCCCCGCCTCCCTTCTGGAGTTGATCTTTCCAGAAGCCAGCCATGGAGGTTCTGAGGGTAATGGAAGTGCCTGCTCAGGCGGAAACTTAAAATTATGCAGCTGCTCCCCTGTCTATGAATAGAGCCCTTAAGTCACCTGGGAACAGATTTGCCTTATTATCTTTTGAGTTTCCTTAAGTTATATAAATGTAAGGCAAGTCGGCACTGGTTTTTTTTTTTTTTTTTTTTTTTTTTTTGAGAAGTGTGTCAATGGACCCTCGTTTTCTTTGGCTTGGAAATTCCTACCACTCTGGAGTGTCCTGAATGTACAGAGTGAGTCCCTCACATCTCACCAGAGATGGTGACAACTTTGCACAAGGGCTACCAGCCTGCTGGGAAAAGGGGTTTCGGACTCTGAGCTGCCCTTTTACTGGAACCAGACCCTCTATAGAGACTGGTGTGCCCCCCCCCCCCCGAGCCCCTTTCCTCTCCACCTCACCACCAAGGATAAGGGTGCCAATGGCCATAGAGAGTAATTCTCCAGGAGAGGAGGGCAGAGTGTGGCTGGTGGGTGGCTGTCCACGCCATGCCGGCCACAGGTTCCTGCATTGGCTGTGGCCTCTCTCGCAACTGTCCATTCAAAGAACTGTCAACCTAGAGCCCAGGTGGGAAACGCTGTCTCTGCACGGCCCTGGGGATTGATATGACAATTTGGACAGGAAGTTCTCAAGTCTGAGATGCAGAATCTTTGTTAACTAGGGCGAGCAGGGGATTAAAGAGCCGTGCTACCTGTTGGGCGGATTGGCTGAGGTCTTTGCATTCAGTGCCAGCACTCCGTGCAGCCAGCCTCATGTGGAGGCCCTCCGTCCACCTGTGTCTCCGCAGTTCCCTGGGATGCCTGAGAGCAAAGGGTCAGGGGTATTCCTACGCCAAAAGCTCCCAGCCTCCTTTAGATCAGGGCCCAGGGCCTGGCAGGGCCAGAGGACTCCTGCGCGAATTCAGTGCATTCCGAAGCCTGTTCAGGAACCCATCTCCACTTTCCGTGGAGTAGCCCCGCAGGGATACGCTCCTTTGGGCTGGCCAGCCCCGCTGCCTCCTCGATGCCCACTGCGACGGGGTCCGGGCACGCACTTCTGAGGCCGGCCACCAGGTGGCAGTGGGCCTCACGGGAAGCGAGCCGCGCGGGTCTCTGTCTCCCCGCCAGCTGCGCGGGCGCAGGTGCATCCCTGGCTGCCCGCTGCCCCGCGCACCTGCGCGCGGGTAGAGGGGCCTCCACAGGGACCCTGCGCAGAGCGTCCCCTCACGCAGTGACTCCACCTCTCCCGGTCTATGAGTTCCCCTCAAACAGTGCAGGGAGGCCGACACGGTTTCGCCGAGGGGAATGGCTATGAGCACACAGTGTGAACTGTGAAGGTTGCGGCCGAGATGCCTGGCGTGGACACAATGATGATAAGAGGCGAGACGCACTCTACTCTTAAGGAAAACCGTGGGTCAACTACGGAGAACCCCCATCCTGGGTAGCAATGCTTGCCGACAGTTGGGAAGGGTAAAAAACTCCAAAGGCACTGTTGTAAGGAGGGTGTGATAGATACAGTGCACGGGACGCTTTGCATGTATTGACCCATTGAAACCTCACAACAGTCCTCCGATTCTCCAAGCTGCTTTGATTATTCCCATGTTACACACAAGGAAACTAACTGAGGTCCAGAGAAGTTGTGACTTGACTGAGCCCACATCTCAGTAAGGGGCCGTGAGGCAGAACGGATGTAAGGGAGACTGGGGTGGAGGAGGGGAGGAGACGCTGGAGGGAGATGGGTAGGAAAGCGAGGACAAGGATGCCTGCGGGGGACAGCATGGGACAAGCCACCAGCATGGGATGGGGCTCTCCGCAGGGGCCTGACCCGGGAGGCCCTTCTTCCCCTTTGCAAACAGCTTTAGACCACCCTCCCCTCCCAGCCCACGTTCTCAGAGCCCTCTCACTTACCATCGTTTGCAAGGCTATATTCGTGTGATTTTCTGATTAACGTCTGGCACCCTCTCCTACCACGACTGTAAGTTCCATGAGGGTGGGGAGTGTGCTGTGTTTTCACCATTGTGTCATCAGTGCTGAGCACATGGCGACCCGTGGCTGACACCCATGAGTGGTAGCAATGAAGAGGAACACAGCAGAAAGTTCAACCTTGGTAGCCTGTGGGGGCGGGGGGTCTTGGGGGTGCTGTTGGCACAATCATCTCTTTTGTGTCAGTTCCTCCTTCCATTTCAGGACCTGACTCTGTCCCAGTAAAGGCATATGTCCTTTCAATACATAGGAGCTGGAGAGATGCTCATCGGTTCTAGAAAGTGTTAAGACGAAAAGCATGAAGGAGGTTGACGATATCTTTGAGGCCACATCCTTTCTGCTGCCACCTTAGCTGCTTTCCAGGTGCGACGTATCTAAGTGTAGCCTCATCATTTCACTGGAATGGCTGTCTTGGGGAATGTGACTGGGAGGTGGCAGAGCAGGCTGTGTCCCTAGTGTAGGGGGTGGGGGGAGGGGGCATCGCTCACTACCACATTTCTGAGCCTCCACACTTTCCCTTCTCCTTCCAGGGGCCAGGTAACGGCCTCATAAAACTGGAGCCCATGCTCTCGGATATGGTTCTTATTCACTCGCAGGAATGATTTCACTGACAAGAATGTCTTATCCCTCGACCGTACAGGTGTTGTCTGCTGGTGAAAGACGCAGAGTAATAGTTATTGGAGATGTGACTGGTTTCTGCAAGTTCCAGTATCCAATTTGGGAGACCAGGAACTGACGATCATCAGAATTCTGCTGGTTTTATTTCTGTTTATCTTGCAGTATTATTTGTGCTTCCTGTCCTTAACTTGTCACGCGTGAGAATCTTCTACGAGGAGGCCTGAGTGTGCCCCTCCCTGCCTGTGCCTTTCCTCCTCTTTTAACGGGTGCAAGGATTCGTGTCTAAATAAAATCAACCAACAGGAATGAGTACATACCACTGCTTTATGAATCTGACAGGTGATAGTAAAGGGCAGCAAACCTGTAGAATATAAAACCTATAAAACAGGCCTCCGAGCACCTCTCTTTTGTCAAGTAGGGATGAAGGATATCTATAGACTTGGGGAAGAAAACTCAACCAGTCAGGGAGTGTGGGTGAATTTCTTAGGTCTGGCAGAGAAGATGTTTATAACACACACGGGACTGAAATTCTAAGTTGCAAAAATATCAAAGCTGGGCTTGGAGGAAGATCTTGACTTTTCTCCATTTACACAGTCTGTGAATTTGGGATTATCCTGTATTTATCCCAGTCACTGGGACACAAAAGACACAAAGCCCGATTCTCAGGATAAGCAGAAAGAAGACGACTCTGGAGTCTTCTCAGGAGTGGGATTCTGGGACACCCCCCCCCCATAGGAGTGGGGCTGGAGCTGGAAGTTTTTGTCTATCCCACCAAGAACTTTTGGGCCAACACAACCCAGGCACACTCAGTCCCCCAGTGGCCCAGCAAAGACAGCCATAAACACTTAATTCCATCCACAGGAACCACCTGGAACAGACTTCCTTACCTGTCTGCCACTCTCACCTGTGTCAAAGCTGATTCTTCACCCAGGCTCATATTTCCTTTTCAGCCATTTCTGCATATTGGATCAGTCAACTGATCTTATTATCTTGGTTCAACTCTCGGCACTGTGGAGGAATTTTCACACTTTCTGGCTTTCTCCTCCTCTTTTTTTCTGTCCCCAGAGAGAACACCTCAACCTAGTGTTGACTCCCACGGACCCATCAACTAGTTCTCTGTTGGGGCCCACCCAACGGGCCTGTCCAGAAGGGGCAATGAGTTACCCTTTTGGAGCAGTGAGAAGGGGTGCCTGGGAAGCAGAAGAGAAAGGAGGGTGGAAGAGAAGAGGTAGGTAGAACTCGAAGGTTGCCACTATTCTTCCCGGACACAGCTAAAGTGCTGCTAAGGGCTCAGATCTGTTTGTAAATCTGTGACATGATCTGACAATTTGAGCATGGGTTATGAAAAAGCCTTTTCATAACCTTTAATATAGTAACACTATAAATAGTAACACTATGAAAGGGAGTCACCAATTCAACCATTGAAAAATATCTCTGAGGAATCAGATTGAATAGAGAGAGCAAGAAAGGAAGTATGAATAAATGTAAGTAATGGCTTCAGAGAAATGCACAAAAATATTGCTTTTGTTTTTTTTTTTTTTAAAGGACACTATCAACACGATTGCTAAATTAGGAAAAACAAAAGCTCCATAGGTGGGCTGAAAAATGGAATGAATATAGGTCAGATTAGTAATCCAGAGAACCTAACAGGAATCATCCCAGAACATGACCCAAGAGTACAAAGAAATAACATGAAATGAAAGTTAAGGGACTTGGAGGACAAACAGAAAAATTGCAAAAGGCATCAAATAAGAATTCTAGAAAGAGAGAGTAGAGAATGGAAGGAAAGAAATTTTCTAAGAAATAATAGAGGAAATTCTCTCCAAACTGAAGAAATGATGAGTACTGAGATTGACAAAGCCCTTCAAGAGATCAACCTGATAGGAGAGCAGTATCTTCAAAGTCCACAGTGAAAATCACCTGGAACCTACAACTGTATACCAAGCCCAACTATTGTAAAGCCATCGTTCATTGTGAGGGCAGAATAAAGACATTTTCAGCATGCAAGAAGCCAATTTAAGACCCACAGATATTCCCTAAAAAAACCCAAGTGCTGGAAGATTAATTCTACCGAGAAGAAAAATGACATGCACAAGAGATGGGGTACAATAAACACTGCATCAAATAAATGATCAAATAAAACAGTAAAAACTGCCTTTTAAGATTAAGTGTTGATTGTTTGAAGGAAGAAATTTTGAATAGCAGTGCAGGCACACTATTTGGAAAGCTGACAGTGTCCTCAAATACTAAATATATGCACACCCTAGGATCCCCAATTCTTTTCCTGGGCATGTATATTTCCTGTGAAAATTAATGAAAGGAAACCTTGTTTCAAATGAAGTTGGGAGGTCAGCAGGGGGAGCTTTCACTGCCTACCACTCCTTGTCAACTGCAGCCCCACCCACCAGGAAGAGAGGTACCTTGGGAGTCCATGCTCTTTGCTATTCTTTTACTACCCCAGCAGATGGAAGAAAGTTTTTCCCCCTCCCTCAGCAACAGCCCAGCCAATGAGAGATTCAGCCAATGAAAAGCCACAACTTTGAACTCCCAGTTTATGCCAGTGGACTTTTTGTTTATGACAGCCCCGCCCAACTCCATCCTTTTCTCTGTAAAAGTCTCGCTCTCCTTTGTTTTCTGTACTGCTGTAGTTTGCTCAGATTTGAATGCCCTGCCATTCCCGAATAAGCCCATTTTTGCTGGTAATATAACTGCCAGTTTTACTTTTAAGGTTAACAACGCAAGGGGAATGCACAGATATCTGTACCAAAAAGATAAGTGCTAGAGTGTTCGTAGCAGTATTATTTGTAACACCCGCAAACTGGGACTGACAAATGTTCGTCAACAGAATAACTTACGAGAGAGTTATAGGATGGAACACTAAACAGCACAAGAAAAGCAGCACAGCTACATGCTTCTGTGGAGTCTTGGAGGCATAATGAAGAACAAAAGGAGTTAGACACAAAGGAATAGATTCTGCGATGGCAGATATAGAAAGTTAAGAAACAGGACAAACTGATTTATGGTGACAGGCTTACCTGCGGTAGGGGGAATTGACTGGGAGACCACTAAGGCTTTTGTGAACAACGGTAATATTCTGTGTCTTGCTTGGGGTAGTATTTGTATGAGTGAGTTTTCCTTGGAAAAATTAATTAAGCTGTATGGTTACATTTGGGCATGTTGGTATATGTATGTTATACTTTAATGACAAGCAAAATAAATGACCTATGGAACAAAAATTTTTGGGAAGTGGTCAGTGTCGTAAAGGGAAGTGGAACTGATGTTTGACTTCTTGTGGGAGTAACTTAGCTACTGACAGTGATTTTTAACTATAATTATACATTTAAAAATTGTTTTTAATTTGAGAGAGAGAGAACACGAGCAGGGGAGGGGGTAGAGGGAGAGAGAGAGAGAGAGAGAGAGAGAGAGAGAGAATCTTAGGCAGGCTCCACACTGAGTGCAGAGCCCAACTAAGGGCTCAATCCCATGACCCTGGGATCATGACCTGAGCCAAAATCAAGAGTCAGACACTCAACAGACCGAGCCACCCAGGCTCCCCTTTAATTATACATTTTTAAAAGGTGAGATAATTTAACAAAGAAAATTCAATCAGTATGGCAAAATGTAAGGAAAAGGGGAAAGAAAGTTTAAAAGCATAATACACATAAAACAAGCAAAAAAAAAAAAAAAGGAATGAACAGTTCTCATATCAGTCATCACAATAGATGTGAATGGTTTAAACTCATTAATTAACAAAAAAGACTTTTGTTGTATAAAAATACAGACTGCAGCTGTATACCCTTTATGTGAAACACATATCTTTGAGATAAAAGAAACAATCCAGGAAAAATGAAATCAAAGGAATGAAAACGCTAATAAAACAAAGAAAGATGGTAGTATTAAATTCAGATGAAATAGAAGTCAAGGCCAAAGCATTTATAATAAAAGAAGCGGATATGTCATATTGAAAAAAGAAACAATCCACAGGGTAACTAATGATCATTTTTTATTGCACTTGAAGCACAGCTTCAAAATACATAGAGCAGAAACCTGATAGAGTTACAAGTACAACAAACCAAATCCTAGTATCTTATTGGGCAATTCTGACAAAACTCTCATAGAAATAAGTAAGTAAAAAGAGGATTTGCCCAAAACAACAAATGAGCTTGAGCTAATCTCTCTCTCTCTTTCTCTCTCACACACACGCGCGCGCACACACACACACACACACACACACCCTTCTGATCAGCTAATGGAGATTATAGGATTCTTTGAACCATAAATGGAATATTTTGAAAAAACTGTGTGCAAGGCCATAAAGGAAATCTTAATAAATTCCCCAAATCTGCTATTACTCAGGCCACAGTCCCAGAATGAAATTCAATAGACGTTAACAAAGACATTTGAATAGCTCTTGAATTAAAGGGAAAATAATATCATGTAATGTACAAACTATTTATGTCTGAACAACAACAGAAGCACCATATCACAAAATCTGTGTTTTTCTGCCCAAGCAGGACTCAAAGGAAAAAATATAGCTTACATTGTGCACTCATTAGAAAACAAAAAAAAGGTTGATGATAAATGAACTAAACTTTCAAATCAGGAAACTATTTTTAAAAACCACTGAAAAACCTCCCAAACAGTAGAATGATGGAATTAATACTAAACTAGAAGTTGATAAACTACAAACACAAACAATGCAGTTGATCAGTGAAATAGACGTTCCAAGGTACAACAGAGGACAGCTTGGGAAAATGAAGCTCTATGCCGACCTTGCTCATAAATATAGATGCAAAATTCCTACATAAAATCCCATACAGGTTGGAAACCTGAAAGGCAACACAGAGGATGCAGGGTCACCCAGCAAGGTCACTCTGTCTACAAGTCATTCTGTGCTTGTTTCTGTCTGAATGTATTTCTCCCTCTCCCTCTATCTCTGTGACTGTGCACACGTCTATTTTTTTTTATCTTTTCTGAGTTATCTCTTCTGAATATGTTTATTTGCAAGACTCTACGCCTTTCTTTCCTTTTTCCTTTAGTTTTACATTTTTTGTTTCCTTATCCTTTTTCTTTCATTCTCTCCCTTAATTGATAAAAATGCAAAAAGTAAGTGAATGTTATGCATCTATTAATCAAATGTGTTCCTTGTTTTAATTTTAAGTCAGACCATTTTTATAATATTACCTTTTAAAGTTAAATTGATTTTTTACTTTTTTAAAACATCAGCAAATGCAACTCAAAAAATTAAAGTGATTGAGTTTTTACTTTTTTAAAAATTAGCAAATCCAGGGGCGCCTGGGTGACTCAGTTGGTTAAGCGTTCTGACTTCAGCTCAGGTCATGATCTCTCCGCCTGTGGGTTTGGGCCCCGTGTTGGGTTCTGTGCTGACAGCTCGGAGCCTGGAGCCTGCTTCAGATTCTGCGTCTCCCTCTCTCTCTGCCCCTCCCTTGCTTGTGCTCCATCTTTCTCTCTCTCAAAAATAAGTAAACATTGCAAAAAAAATTTTTTTTTAAAGTTAGCAAATCCAATCCATCAGTTTATTAAAAGACATCTCCAGAATGCAAGTATGTGTTAAACTTTAGGGAAAAAATCTGCCAATTTAAATCACTGTTTTATTGGAATACAAGAACAACGCATAATTATTTTCATAGAGAACAAAGACATTTTGAAAATATTCCACATATGTACTTTCATGATTAAAAAAACACAAAGCTTCTAGCAAATTAGGTTCTTTCATAATACGATAAAGGGCATTGGGACTCTACAGAAATCATCATACTTGATAACAAAATAAAAAGAAACAATATTACTATTATTGCACTATTCAACCTTTTTATTGGAGATGCTAGCAAATACTATAAAGCAAGGGAAAATGGTATTAACATTTGGGAAGAAAGAACAAATCCAAGATTACAGACCAAATGATCACCTCCTTAGAAAATGCTCAAGAGAATCACTTGACAAACCAGTAAGAGAGTTAAGCAGTGTAGCCACTTGTTAGATCAGCGAAGAAAAATCGATAGCTTAATTACATACTAGCAAAAACCAATTAGAAAATGAAATGAAAAATGAACCCATTTTTAAAAGCAACAAATTCCATAAAATATCTAGAAAGAAACTTAATAAGAATGTCTACAGATTATGTAAAGAAAGCTACCAAAGTTTACTGAATGACCTTCGATAAAAGTTACACCAGTTCTCCCATAAATTAATCTATAAATTCAATGAAATCCCAATGAAAATCTCAGTAAGACTGTTAATGGTGTATGACAAAATGATTTCTTTCCCTCGGGAGGGAATTTCCAGAGGTAGTGAAGACAATTTGAAAAAGGAAAAACAATAAGGGGTAATTTACCTTGTCAGATATCCAAACATCTTCTCAAGTCATAGCAATTAAAGAAGTGGTAAATTCTGTGTAAATAGCCAATGAGTAGAGAGATAAATGTAGACACATATTGTATACATATGGAAAAAATAGTTGATTATGAAGTTGGCTTTTTATTTATTTTTTTAATGTTTATTTATTTTTGAGACAGAGAGAGACAGAGCATGAACAGGGGAGGAGCAGAGAGAGAGGGAGACACAGAATCTGAAACAGGCTCCAGGCTCTGAGCTGTCAGCACAGAGCCCGACGCGGGGCTCGAACTCACGGACCGTGAGATCATGACCTGAGCCGAAGTCGGACGCTTAACCGACCAAGCCACACAGGCGCCCCTGAAGTTGGCTTTTTAAATTCAGCAGTGAAACAATGAAATACTGACTAAATTTTAGGGAGGGCAATTGACCGTCTATATGGAAAAAATCCTGTATAGCGGGACCATGGCATAATAAAAATAAATTACCAATAGTTTTAAAAGGTCAACGTAAAAAAATCCTGCTTACAATCTTAGTAGGAGATACTTCCTTACAAATACATAACATCTACAAATAAAAAAAGGGGGGGGCATGACTTAGAGATTTGGCTGAACACAAAATTCAGTTTGTCAAAAAATAACATAAAATTTAAAAAAATATAACATAAAATTAAAAGACAAGTGGGAGGCTGGGAGAAAACAGTTAAAACGTCTGAAAGAAAAAAGTAACACCCAGAGCATATAAAGAGCTCCTACAAATCAATAACAAAAGGACCCGAAACAAGACAGACAAGGTGGACGAAATAGATGAAAAGGCAATTGACGGTTCAAAAGAAGTATCAATGACCGATAAACAAACGTAGAGGTATTTTAGATGGAATATTTAGGGAGTTGCAACTAAAACGGAAACGAGTATTTTTTTCCTCCATCACCCTGGCAAAAATTAAATGGTACCACCTCTGTTGGCAAAGGTGGGGGGAAGTTGGCATTCTCACGCACTGGTGGCAGGTAGAACGGTTGGTACAGACTGAGTGGGACCCATGCCTTGAACGGCAGCTTCACTTTTAGGAATCTGTGCTTCAGAAACCTTGCACAGGTGCACAAGGACACCCACACACGATGGTTTGTCATAGCATGGTTTGTATTAGTCGTAAGAGTCCATCAGAAGGGTGGGAGGAAGGCACTGGTGGGTGGTCTGTTCCCTGAGTGAAAAACTGCTACCAGGCTGGAGTCCCTTTCCCCGGACAAGTGTGAAATCAGGAGGCTCAGCCCTTTTAAAGTGTGGTGTGTCCTTGCCACACCAGCTCCAAGCGGTGGTCCTTCCGGGCCCCCCACCAATTATATAGCTGTGTGCCGTGGAGGCTGGGTCCCTCCTGACCAGGGCCATCATCCCTGAAGGGGGAATAATAGTAGTCATAGTAATACTTACCGAATCGGGTTGTTTGAGGATTACACTAGATCCGAACATTCCCCGATCTTCTTCCCACCTCCATCAGAAAGGCCCGGGAAATGGTCTGTGTGGTCAGGTAGCATGCTCCTTGGAGATGAGCTTGAGAGGAGAGCTCAAGCCAGCTCAGCCTGGCCCTCGTTGGTTGCTGCTTCTTACCCTTTGGCGTTACTGTTATCACGACTCTTACAACGACCAGAAGCAGTCCAGCAAGAGGCCTGGCCTCACTTCTTTGGGAAGTCCCCCCAAAAAGATTAGACAGCTGCTGATTTTGCATCCTGGCTCACATGCCTTTCTGAGGCCCCACCGTCTCCTGGCCCTCCCCGGTGCTCTGCCTGGCATGTCCCCTCTCCATCTTCGGGAGGCCATTCCTCCCGAGACCCTTCCTCATGCTCCCTGGGGCTCCAGGGCCCTCTGGGCACCAGCCCTCCTGCAGCATGCCCACCCACACGATGATGCTGTATTTGCAAGTCACACTGTCACTCAGCAAATATTGATAATTCCTGTTGTGTTATAGGCTCTGACATGCATCGGATGTCCAAGAGTTTGTGCAAATAAGCACAAAATTGTGCAAGCCACCTGTGAGGCGAGGGGAGCTTTGGGAGATCTTGTCTTGAAGCTCTGTTTGCAATGCAAACACAGGTTTTCTACTTAGAGGGTACTTTGTTTAGCATGACTAAGTAGGAGTGACAGAGAGGATAAAGTCCTCCAGCCGCACTCTGGTGTGGCCTCTGCTCTATGCAAGACTTGGGTAATAGGCTTGAATGCAGAGAAGGTGACCCCTGCCATGCTCCTCACACTGTTCTGAAGGAGGCTCCCGCAGCAGCTCAGAGCTCCTGGGGGACTCAGGGGTAGGCCTCTCTCTTCCTCTGCTAATTGATGCAAAAGGCTGGAAAACCAAGTGCCAAGTAGGCAACTAGGATTACCACTGAGCTCTCCAAGGAATCGTGTCAATTTGTAGCTCTTGTTATTTCCTTAAAGCTTGCGGGTGCATTTTAACAAATTCATAAACCTTGAACTCTAAGAGTCCCATGATGGGGAAGGGGGATGGCTCTGTGACTTTTCATGTGAGCTACAGAGGTGGAAGGAATCACCAGTGGGGCCAGAAGCCGGGGGTGGGGGCGGCTCCTCCCAGGCTGGGTGCCAACATGGTTTCCCTATCACGAATGGTAGCCAGAGGGAGCAGGGTGCCAAGCCTCCTGGACCAGCAGCCTCTCTTTCCCTGTCCCATGCCCACATGCCTTCTCGGGCCTCAAGCCCGGACTACCAATGGTCACGTGAGTCGATAACCAGGCTGCCTTCATCCCAGCTCCTAAATGCCATACCCAAGGGCCAGACAGGCCACACTCCAAGGGGATAGTGTGCTAAGTCCAAGTGGGACCCTAGAAAGGACCCTAACGTTTTAGATATTTGGGTTCAAATCCTGTCTCTGCCACCTTCTAGCTGTGTAACCTCAGGCAAGTCTCATCTCTTACCTGAGCCTCATTTGGCAGATTTCTCAGGATGATGGATAGCATAATAATAACTACTGATAATTGAGTATTTCCTCTTTGCCAGGTTCTAGGGCAATATGTGTATTAACTCATGCAATCCCGCACCAACCCCGTGGGCATGTGCTGGTGCTTATCCCTGCTTTACAGATGGGGAAACTGTGGCACAGAGAGGGCAAGTAACTTACTGATCACACAGCACAGCTGGGATTGAAAGGCAAGTCTTTACTCTTAATCATTCACTTCCTTCTCTCTCTAATGGGGGTTCATATTCATTCATTCATTCATTCATTCATCCAGTCAGGATTTCCTGAGCACACACTCTGTGCCAGGCCCTGGGCTACATGCTAGGGATTCAGGGATAGATGGAGCAGATGCAGGCCTCTTCTCTGAAGCTTCTACCTTAGGAGCTCTGTGTGCATGTGTTGCAGTGATACTGGCTGGAGACCAACCATAAACAAATATATAAGCAACAAAGATCCAGACAGTGATTTTTTTTTTTTTTTTCAGGGAAGAAGAAAGTAAAACACAGGAGTGTGAGGGGGGAAGAGGCGGCCTGGCTCAGGAGGTGACATCTGAAGAGGCCGCTTTTAGGCAACAAGCTTGAGCAATGGGAAACTCACTAAGGTCAAGGGGCCCACGGTGACCTCGGGGCTGAGTGCAAACAGGGTCATGAGGACCCGCCTCACAATAATAGCCCAGCTGACCCAGGGACTACTCACATGTTCGGGCGCAAGTACCAAAAAAAGGGAAATTCTATCTGTTCCCATACCTCCTCACAGCCCCCATAACTCCAGCCCCGCCCCCCTCCCCCCCCCCCACCGCCTCTGGGCACCGTCTCTCCTTTGCTCTTCTGCCCCCTGCTGCTCCCTCGTATCCGAATTCTTTCCCCCGCCTGCGCCTCAGGCCTCCACCCAATCTGGTCGCCCCACTTCAGGATTAAGACTCCCGTGAAGAGGAGACGTTCCCTGGGAAGAATAGGAGGGGGTGTTCCTGGCGGTGGGGGGTGAGGGGAGCAGCAGGGGCAGGTCCGGGTCAGCAGGTCTCCAAGAACCCTGTGGCTCTGGTCTGGGACCTGCCACTTGCCCAGGGCCCGGGAGCCGTGGCGTGCTCTGGGCTACTCTGGAGCCCTGACTTTGTGAGCTTTTGTCTGGTTGTGGTTGCCCACGTCCCAACCTGCTCTGGGTGTGCTAAGCACGCTAGGCCCCAGACACCAGAGACTTTGCTTGAAGCAGGGTAGGAAGCCCAGCCTCCACCTGGGTCTGGGTCTGCCTTTCAGATTACAGCTGTGCATGAGTGTGTGCGTGTGCGTGTGCGTGTGCGTGTGTGTGTGTGTGTAAAGGGAGACTAATTAGAGAAGAAATGGGAATCTGGCTAAGCAGTCTCTGGTGTCCATGCCCTTGCTGTGAGTTCTGTGGCCCCCCTGACTTTGTGGAGCCAGCTTCCCTCTGTTTCCACTGCAATCCTTGGCCATGCACGTTCCCTGCCTCCCCAACTCCCAGCCAGCTCTGCTCAGGAAGGGGGTGACCTTCCCGCAGTGCAACTGCTGGGGAGTAGACAATCCGGGCTCCAGGGAGCCTGATCCTGCCTGCCCCAGCTGGCTGTTCTGCTCGCTAAGCAGCCGTTCGCAGGGCTGAGCAGTTAAATCCAGGGCAGAAGCTGAAGCTGAAAACTCAGAGAAGCAGAATAGGAAATTAGGGCCGGGAAGCTGATCCTGACTTTCTGCTTGATCCACTTACGCTTTTCAGCTGATTCATTCCATCTGGAGGCTTTGTTTCACACCGGGAACTTCCCGGATTTTAGGACAGCCAGCGGGGGACCTGAGCCCTGGTGAGGACCTGGGAACAATGGATGGGGCAGCTTCCTTGTCTGGGTTTGCTCCCTCCCTTCCCTTGTTCACACACACACACACACACACTCATTCTCAGCAATGTGCCACACAACACACCTTGCACTGCACACCCAGCAGCCCTGGGACAATCCAGGCCTGGCAGGAAACAGAAGGCTGCTCAAAAGGGCCACTTGAATAATAAAGGGACTATTTAGGAAGGTATGGGTGGGGCTGTTGTCTTCAGGTGGTGTGTCCAGCCCAGGATATGATCCTGCTGCTCTAAAGTGGTTGTGGCCATCCTGTCCCCTTTGCCACGGCCTGGTTTAGGGTAGGGTGTGACCCATGACTGGCTGATGCAACTTCTGAGAAAGATTTCCTTTGTGTAGAGAGGGAGGGAACCCTTCTTCCAGCCAGCCATGATGGGCAGATCCCCAGAGCTGAGGCTGACGTCCTGACACCATGAGGACAGACGTGATCAACATGCTGAGGAGAAAGACGGGAAGAGCCTTGATAGCTGGTGGATCCAGACTCTTACTAAGTCCCCCACTTGGAGATGTGCGTGTTCCATATAGACAGACCTTGGAGGGTGAAACCTACAAGTGTCACACGCCAAATCCCTCCTCGAAATTCAAGCCACCATAGATGGACCAAGAGTGTTATGCTAAGAGGCGCCTGGGTGGTCAGTCGGTTGAGTGTCCAACTTAAGCTTAGGTCATGATCTCACGGTTCATGGGTTCAAGCCCCACGTCAGGCTCTGTGCTGACAGCTCAGAGCCTGGAGACTGTTCTGTGTCTCTCTCTTCCTCTGCCCCTTACCCCACTTGTGCTCTCTCTGTCTCTCTCTCACAAATAAATAAACATTAAAAAAAAAAAGTGTTATGCTAATGGGTGTTCTTCCTGTGGAAACACAGGGCTGGGAAAGGAGGTTCCCCTAACCAACAATGTCAAGGGCCAGGCGAGGGGGAGGGTAGTGCAGATGGCCTTAAACTTCAGATCAGAGTGGAGATCAAATAGTGCTCTCTGCATTTTGACCAGGTTGTGTTTCAGGGACGGGCTTCATCATCGACCATCTCCAGGGCTTCTCCAGAGACATCCTCCATTCTGGGGTTGAAAAGAGCGTCCCAAAGCACGACTTGGACCAGATGCCTCCCCAGCTCCAAAAATCAAGAGTTCTCCACTGTCCACTGCCTCAAGCTTTGAGTCATGTACTTGGCACTCAAGGTTTGCATCCTCATGATTCAACCAAATGTTCCAGCGTTTTTCCCGCCATGTCCAATTCTCTGGTACTCTGGGCCCTGTCTCCTTCCTTAGGTCCACCATTGGCCAACCGCTCTCTAAGAGAAGGGTCTTTAGCAATGGCAAGGGTGAATCTGGGGGAGGTCCGTCTAGTCTGCTAGGAGCCAGATCCAAACATTGTTGCATCAAACTACCTAATCTAGTTGAAAAGCACGGATGCCTGAGACGAACCTCTTACTGAAGATGAGACAGAGATGGAGGAGAGGATCCTGTCACACACCACAGAACTGAATCTAGTCATCTGCCACTTTTAACCATGACCACTTTCCCCAGCTTTCCACTTCCTGCAGAGTGTCCGTCTTTTTCCCTTCCTTCATGCCAAACCCTACTCTTCTTCAATCCTGCCGGCCCTGTCCCTACCCCTGCTCCACCTCTCAAAACCCACCCAGCTTTCAGTCTTCTCAACAAAGTCCTCGATAGCGAGCCTCGACGGGCTCCAGGGTACACTGGCCCCCAAATCCAGCGGTTTCTTGTTCTTCAGGCCTCTGGGGGGTGGGTATGAGGGGCTCAAGTCATGCCTTCAAAGATATATCCACGTCAGCATCACAGAGTGACAATTTCAGCACCCAGGAAGCATCTTCTTAAGGCAGATCTATGGAAGACAACTACTGCATGGCAGAAGACGTGGATGCGGTTATCATGATACATCTATTCACAAAATGGATTGTGATCTCAGTAGGGCATTTCAGCATCTGGAGTTTCTTAGTTATTCTCGGTCCATTTTTCTTATATGGAACTTCCCAGAAAACAGTCAGGGAGCAAAGTGTTGTTCATTCATCAGTTGGGTTTGATGTTCCTGGTGCTTAGATAGCACTGCCCTCTTTCCTTCTATTCAGAGGAGACCGCACTCCTCAGCCCTCACAGTCTGGGTGAAGCCATGTGACCCAATGACCAGTGGAACATGAAGTGAGGGGTCACTGAGGCAGAGAAAAGCAGGGGTCCACTTCTCTAGTCTCCGGAGCCTACTCTTTGTTTTTCTTTTTCTCCCTGTTTTATTGAGAAATAATTGACATACAAGAATATGTAAGTTGAAGGCTTACAGCATGGTGGTCTGACTTACATATATTACCATAAAAGATTGGGCTGGCATCCATCTTTTCATATAGACACAAGAACAAAAGAAAGAAGAATAAAGGAATTAATTTCTCCTTGTGACTAGAGCTCTCAGGATTTACTCTCCTAAAGACTTTCCTGGACTGTACTTTGGATTTTTGGAATGTACTTACCTGGAATGTACTCTCCTAATGACTTTACTGGAAATATACAGGAAATGTTACCATGGGATGTTAGCCAATAAGTCACTGGACTGATTTACCTTATAACTGCAAGTTTGTGTCTTTTGACCACCTTCGGCAATTCCCTCTTCCCCTGCCCTCTGCCTCTGGTGACCACAGCTCTGATCTCTTTTTCTATGAGTTTTTTTTTTTTAATTCCCCCCTATAAGTGAGAACATGTCTGTCTCTGTCTGACTTGTGTCGCTTCACACGATACCCTCAAGTTCCATCCATGTTGTTGTAAATGGTAGGATTTTCTCATTTTTTTAAATGGCTGAATAATATTCTGTAGTATACATATATACCACTTCTTTTCCCTTTCCTCTACTGATGGACACTTAGGTTGTTTCCATGCCTTGGCTATTGTAAATACTGCTGCAGATGTCTTTTTGACTTAGTGTTTTCATTATCTTTGGATATATTCCCAGAAGCAGAAATGCTGGATCATATGGTGATTCTATCTTTGATTTTTTGAAGATCCTCCATACTGTTTTCCAGAATGGCTGCACCAGTTTACATTCCCATTAACAGTGCACAAGGATTCCCCTTTCTCCACATCCATGCCATCATTTGTTAACCCCTTGTCTTTTCAGGGATGGCCATTCTAACAGGAGGTGATATCTCATCGCGGTTTAGATGTTCATTTCCCTAATGACTAGTCATGTTGAACATCTTTTCACATACCTGCTGGCTTTTTGTAAATCTTCTTTGGAGAAATGTCTATTCAGGTACCTTGCCCTTGTTTTTTGTTTTTGTTTTTTTAGTTGATTTATTTATTTTCAGAAAGACAGAGACAGCACAAGTGGGGGAGGGACAGAGAGAGAGGGAGAGACAGAGAATCCCAAGCAGTCAGCACAGAGTCTGATGTGGGGCTTGAACTCACAAAGTGTGAAAGCAGGATCTGAACCGAAATCAAGAGTTGGACGCTTAACTGACTGAGCCACCCACGCACCCCTGGAATCTTCTTCATATGATTTTTGGATTGTTCTTTGTGAGTGTATAGAAATAGAACTGATTTTTGTGTATTGAACTTATATTCTGAACCCTTGCTGAACTTGCTTATTAGCCCTGTTGAGTGTGCATGCGTGCGTGCATGCGTGTGTGTGTGTGTGTGTGTGTGTGTGTGTGTATTCCTTAGGATTTTCTATATACGAGACCACATTATCTGCAAACAGAGATTGTTTTACTTCTTCTTTTTCAATCTGGATGACTTTTATTTCATTTTCTTGTCTTTTCTGCCCTGGTTGGAACCTCTGTACAAACTGAACAGAAGCGATGAAAGGAGATATCCTTGTCTTTTTCCTGATCTTATGGAGAAAGCTCCCTTTTGGCTTTTAACACGGACAAAGTAAATTACTTTTCTTACTTTTCTACTCTACCAGCCCTTCTCTTCCTCATTTGATTTTGGAGAACTCAATCTAAGAGAAGCCCCTCCACACAAGGCCCTCTCCAATACACCCTCTATACTAGTTGCCAAAGTATTATCTCCAAAAACAAAATCCTTCGATAATAATTGCTGTCACCAACTTAGTTCACTAAGTGCTGAGCTCTAGGAGTGTAGTATCAACACGACACATATCCACCAGAAAACTGAGGCACAAAGATATTCAATAATATGCCTTGGGTCCTACTGCTCTCTTCAGGCCCTGTGCTGTTCTCCAGGTACTACACTGCTCAAGAGCCTCCTTGGCTAAAGCTAGGTCACAAGGTCACTTCCAGGTGATGCCACGGTCAAGGAAACCTGGGGCAGGAGATATTTTTTGCCAAGTGCATTTTTTTTTTAAGAGAGAGCATGAGCAGGGGAAGGGCAGGGAAAGAGGGGGACAGAGGATCCGAAGCGGGTTCTGCGCTGACAGCAGTGAGCCTGATGAAGCATTGGATCATGACCTGAGCCGAAGTCAGACACTCAACTAACTGAGCCACCCAGGCACCCTGCAAGGTGCAGAATTTCATTTTATTTCCCTCCTACTTATTATTCCAAAAATTTTCAAGACTATATGAACAGTGAACGAGTAATACAATGGACTCTAATATATACATATATCCCTATATAATCTAGGAATCACCTAGATTCACCTATCGTGAACACTTTTTCTGAATGGTTTAAGTGCACGTTGCAGATACTAGGATACTCCACCCCCAAGTACTTTAGTATACATCTCCCAAGAACAAGAAAATAAACATTAATTCAATAATATCACCTAGGACGTTGTTCTGTATCCAAAACTTTCTCAGTCATCCCAAGTACCTTTTTATAGCGTCATTGTTGTTCTTACTGTTGTCATTTAAAACAATTTTTTTAATGATTATTCATTTTTGAGAGAAAGAGACAGAGTGTGAGTGGGGGAGGGGCAAAGAGAAAGGGAGACACGGAATCTGAAGCAGGCTCCCGGCTCTGAGCTGTCAGCACAGAGTCCAATGGGAGGCTCGAACCCAGGAACCGAGAGATCATGACCTAAGTCAAAGTCAGATGCTTAACCGACTGAGCCAGCCAGGTACCCCTTTGCTGTCGTCATTTTAATCCGGGATCTAATCAAGATTCTTGGTTACATTTCATTGTCTGCATCTTTGTTTTGTTTTGTTTTCCACGACATTGACCTTTTGGAAGAGTCCAGGACAGTTGTTTTATGGAAGGTTTCACATTGTGGATCTGCCTGCTTGTTTCCTTGTGATTAGATTCAGGTCACACATCTTTGATACCACTCCACAGGAGCTGTGTGTGCGCTTTACTGCATTCCGTCAGGAGGGACATCAAGTTCGATGGTACTACTCTTTGTATCCTAAATCTGACCATTTGGTTAAGGCAGCCACACCCAGGTCATGTCACTGTAATCCTGTTTCCCTTTGTAATAGTTAAGAAATCTGCAGTGAAACTTGCAGGTTATCGGAATATCCTGTTCTCCAACCACCTTTCACTCAATGCTTTTAGTATCCATTGATGATTTTTGCCCGATTCACCTGCTTCACTGAGCCTTGCACAATGGTGATTTTTTTAATTAAAAAAAATTTTTTTAATGTTTACTTGTTATTGAGAGACAGAGAGTGAGCAGGGAGAGGCAAAGAGAAAGGGAGACACGGGATCTGAAGCAGGCTCCAGGTTCTGGGCTCTCAGCACAGAGCCTGACACAGGGCTCAAACTCACAAACCGCAAGATCATGACCTGAGTCAAAGTCAGACACTTAACCAACTGAGCCACCCAGGCTCAGGCTGTGGTGATTTTTAAATCCCACATTGATTTGCTGGCATTCTTTTGTAAAGTGATCCATTTTTTCTCCTACCTTTTCTTTCAACACATGACTATTGGATTAAAAAAAATTAATATGTTATAAGCTCAAATCGTCAAATTGTTATAATCCTCAAATTGTTCTGAATTTGGCCAATTTTTCTAACCAGGTACGTTGCTGCACTGAAGGAGATTGGGGTTTTGTTGTAAGGAAGGAGAGAATGGGTATTGGGCAGCAACTAGTAGGCCTGTTACAACACCTTACCTCCCCAAAGCCTCAGTTTCCTAGGCCTTAGAATGGGGAAATAACTCCCTCTGGATGGTTTCCAGGATTAAATGAATTGGTTATGGATTAACTGCACACAAATGATGCTTGTGTCATGGAACCTGACACAAAGGTCTTCAAAATATATAAATCTCCCTTCCTCTCCTTTCCTCTGCATTCCTATGCCACTGCCTTTATTCATCCTACTTTGGATTTATGTCATGTTATCTTCCCCTATTTGCAGTATAGAACTCATCGGGTTGGTTGTCATGAGGCTCAGCTAGGCTGCTGGCACTGTAACCCCCAATCTAAGTCTTCTGGGGTTCTGATTCTCTCCCCAGATTTTGCACACAGTGGAGGTGGGGAAGACTGCACACCGTCTCCTGCTCAGATCTGCGGTCTGGACTCCCGTTTTGCGGAATCAGTTCAGGGTGTTATTCCATCATCTGACCCAGAAGAGAAGCCCATCCCTTCCCTCAATTTTTACACCCCCGGCCCCCTCCATAGCCATAGATGTTTGGGTGTTTGGGAGACCTTCAAAAACATGTGCAGCATGAGTGGATACTAATAGTACCCCACCCAGATTTTTTACCAGCCGGTGAGACCATCCCCCAGCTTCTGTGGCTGTGAGCTGTTGGCAGCTCACAGATGCCCCCTTCACTGGGGAATTGTCCTGGGCTGTCACTAACTGACTGATGTGGGGCACAGAAGGCCTGTCCCCTTGTCAAATGATGAAACCAATTTTGGATATAATTTGTTCTCTAGAGCACCGCCCCCACTGCCACTCCACCCAGAATTAGGCCGCAGCCAGTCTCCAGTTTTGACCACATCTTTACTTAGCTTTCTCCCACCTCATCCTGTTCCCTTCCTTCATTTCTCTGGAGGCACTCCCCAATAAACCACTTGAACCAGAATCACTTTCTCGGGCTCTGCTTATAGGGGAGAAAGGGAGGAGAGAAGGGCAGGTGGGAGATTTACAAATCAAAGCATTTTCTTTTTTTAATTAAAAACATTTTTTTCCAACGTTTATTTATTTTTGAGAGACAGAGAGCGACAGGGCACGAGCAGGGGAGGGGCGGAGAGAGAGGGAAACACAAAATCCAAAGCAGGCTCCAGGCTCCGAGCTGTCAGCGCAAAGCCCGACGAGGGGCTCAAACCCACGAACCCATGAACCGTGAGATTATGACCCGAGCCAAAGTCAGAGGCTTAACCGACTGAGCCACCCACAGGCCCCTCTTTTTTTTTTTTTTTTTTTTTTAATGTTTACTTATTTTTGAGACAGAGAGAGAAAGACAGAGTGTGAGTGGGGGAGGAGCAGAGAGAGAAGGAGACACAGAATCTGAAGCAGGCTCCAGGCTCTGAGCTGTCAGCATAGAGCCTGATGCAGGGCTCGAACCCATGCACCATGAGATCATGACCTGAGTTGAAGTCGAACGCTTAACTGACTGAGTCACCCAGGTGACTCAAATCAAAGGCCCCAAATCAAAGTATTTTCAATGACAGTAGCAGATACCTTTGTTCATAAAAATCCTCTGTCCCCACCTCTGGAATGTTCACTGGCTTCTTCACTGAAGCTATTCTCATTGGTCTCTCTCCTCCTCACTCCTTCTTTTCCAGGTTCCCCAAAGCAGCTCCAAATAATTCTTGCTATTTCATGCAGCAATCCAGTGTGCCTCAGTTCAATTCCAAACTCACGTCCAGGCCCACCTTGGTAAATCAAAGCCATTCAGAAACTCAGTTGAACAAAAGGGGGCTTCATTCAAGGTCACTGTGGCAGTAAATTGCAATCATTTATGTTCCTCCATTACACATATGATCCTGTATGAGAAGCATAAATACAATGCTTGGTATACTGCACTCAATGCATGGCATGTGTGCTCATTGGCCAATGTTTCCTAAATGCCTATGATCATTCATTGCATTCCAGGGCATTTAGAATAAAATTTTGACCCTGGCTTATAAGGCCCTACGTGATCTGAACCCTTCAGGCTCCTCTGGCCTTCTTGCCTATGGCTCCCTTCTCACTTTCCAGTCACATGGCCAGGCCCCTTTCTATTTCTTAAATGTGGGTGGCAAGGTCTTCCTTGCCTCAGGGCCTTTATACTGGTTGGTTCCTAGCCAAGTTCTTCCCGTCTTCTCCAGGCTGACTCCTACTCATCCTAAAGTCTCAATTCAAATGTTTCCTTCTCAGAGAGGTTGCTTTGGCCTCTCAAATTAAAGGAGGCCCCCTCCTATTAATTTCCGCCCTGGCATTGTGATGTAGTTTTCCGTTTTTGGCATTTATCACAGTGATTAGTAAGTTTATTTATGTGCTTGCTTGTTTGTCTTTTCATTTGTTCCTTCCATTGCATCTAAACCTCACGATGGCTGGGCGTGTCTTGTTCGTCTTTGCATTCTCCGCGGCTAGTTCAATGTTTGCCCAGTTCTTAGTTGAGCGCCGCTCAACACGAGTTTGCTGAAGGCGCCAAGCAGCAAACCATGCGAAGGTCGCCCTGACATGCCTGCTTCAGACTCCCCGCTGGTCTCCTGGCCTTAGATCATCACCCTCGATTCTGCTTCCAGGGTGATCTTTCCCCTGGCTGCTGCACTCTAACGCGCTTTCCACCGCTCACGATGCCTCCGCGTGATCGCTAGTTACAGATGGGCAGTTTGGACCTTGGAGACTACAACCCCCACAACGCCCCGCGGGCCTGCGCCACATGATTGGCTGAACCTCCGGCGGCGGCCAATAGGACGGGGCTTTGTTGGCTTGTGCCGCAGCAGCCCGAGTCCCGGGAAGCGCGGGGCGCATAGGGAGCCAGAGCCTGGCGTCCGTCTGGTTGCTCTGGAGCTGAGTCGCGTGGCCGCCTGCCGGCTCGCCTCTTGCCATGGGGAGCACCGAGAGCAGCGAGGCCCGCAGGGTGTCCTTCGGAATGGACGAAGAGGAGCGGGTCCGGGTGCTGCAGGGCATCCGGGTGAGCGGGCCGCCGGCGGGCGCGAAGAGCGAGCGCGGCCTGGGCCGGGTGGGCGTGGAGGGCGCGGGCCAGCCTGAGGGGAGGTTCGGGCCCGAGATTGGGCGGGCGCGCCTCGCTCATTGAGCCCTCCCAACGCCCTGGTGGCGAGCATCTCTCCCTCCGCCGTGTACGTGAGGGACCCGAGACTCGGGGGATGCCCGGTGTCCGCCATCTGGGCAGTGGCCGCCTTCAGGCTTCACTACCCTGGCATCGGGGGAGAAAGCGGAGAATGGGGAGAGGTGGGGAGGCCGCATTCCAGCTCCGGTTGAGTTGTTGCAGACCTGCATTTGTTCCCCTGCACCCCAGTGCACACGTCGTGTTACATGTACGTGGGATGCTTCCAGTCCAGGACAACGCAACTGCCTCTTCACTGAGGCTCTCGGATTCTCGACACCGCAGCCGAAGGAGCAGTTTAAAAGTTGTGAATCAGATCATATGCCCTTCCCCTTGCTTAATCCTCTCCAGTGGATGTCTAGTGCATTTAAGATGAAGAGGAACCTCTACCTTGTTTTACAAAGCGGTTCTGCTGACCCGTGTGCCCGCATCTCACCCAGTTCCTTCCCTCCCACCTCCCGTCTATTTACTGGCTTCCTGACTGCAAGATGTTGGCTTGTTCCAAGCATAGGACCTCTGCATTTGCTGTTTTCTGTCCTCTGTCTTTTCCTAGATGAGGCTTTTATCATACTGTCACAGTTTGAGAATCATCTGAGTATCCTTAGGTGACCGGTCAATCTAAAGTAGCTTCCCACCCACACTATCACACTTTTTTTTTTTTTTTTTTCATAGAAGAATCACCATTGGGAACCTCTATTGATAGTTAACTTGTTTATTGTGTTTCCCACCACAGCGAAAGCTCCTTGAGACCAAGGCTCTTGTCCTTTTCAAGACTCTATCCCCAGAATTTAGAGGAATAATAAAAGCAGCTCACATTTGAGTTCTTAGTGGGGACCATGGATTCCTCTGAATCCTTTACAGGCAACCTGTCATTTAATTTTCAACAGCCCCGTGGGAGAGGTAGAATTCTAGTTGCCAATAAGGACAAGTAAGGCACTGAGAGGTGAAGTAACTTACCCAAGGTCACCTAGATGACAAGAGGGAGAGCTGGGATTGATGGAGGCCAACTCCAAGCCCTGTTGGCTGAATCCTGCAGTTCATACACCTGTGCCTGGCACGTAGTGGGTGGTTTGTAAACCATTGTTGAGTGGTTCAATGGATAAGACCAGTGAAATAGCAACCATGTTGAAATAGAATGCACAGATCGGGGTGTAGGTGAATTAGTTAAATTACAGAGTAACTTAGAAAAAGACCTCAGGAAGTCTGATTTCTGAGCAGATGCTCATTAGCGGTGTGCCCTTGGGTGAACAACTTATTATTTGAATCTCAATCCCTGTGTTTTTAGAAAAATCAGGGGAGGGTGTGTAATCCTAGTTACTGTCTAAGATACGTGTGTGTAAGTGCTTAGAAACAGTAGTGTTTTGTGGGGGTCTCTATTCTTAGTCTAGGATAGTACTTAGCACATTTGGTGCTTGCTAGGCCTTATCTAGTCTTGACCGGGCTCTTGATGAGGACAAAACGGGGAGGAGTTGGCTCCTGTTTGAAGGTTGAGAGGCAGGAGCTGAATTGGAATTTAGAAAAACATCCTTGGCTGTATTTGGGTGCTCTCTCACCTTTGTCACCTGGTATTCTGTGTTTGGGAATGTTGGAAAATTAGGTCAAAGTCAGGTCTTCTAAGATTCAAGGAAGTTGAGTTCCTCTAAGTTGACAGAGGATCATTTTTGGGGGGGCGGTATGATATCAGACTAGTACATTTTACATCTAGTTCCCTTAGATCCGCAAAGTGTAAGTTCTCTTTAAAGATGGAGAATCAGGGGCGCCTGGGTGGCTCAGTCGGTTAAGCGTCCGACTTCGGCTCAGGTCATGATCTCACGGTCCGTGAGTTCGAGCCCCGCGTCGGGCTCTGTGCTGACAGCTCAGAGCCTGGAGCCTGTTTTGGATTCTGTGTCTCCCTCTCTCTGACCCTCCCCCGTTCATGCTCTGTCTCTCTCTGTCTCAAAAATAAATAAAACGTTAAAAAAAAATTAAAAAAAAAAAAAGATGGAGAATCAGGCTTAGGGCTGTTCAAACTTTGAGGTATTATCTGAGTGACTGATGGGACTTTAGTCCAGATCTTTTGGGTGCAAGAAACAGCCTTTTCTCACTACTCCAAGCTCCCTCCCCCAGTGATATGCAAGGCAGCCTGAAAATTGTGCGACGCAACCTCTACCTGTTTCGACGGGGTACTGGCTCCCCACTTAGTTCTCCCAGAGACTGTTAAAATTAGAGGGAGGTTTGGTGACTGACTGCAAACTCATCAGAATAAATGACTTGCCTAGAGGCACACAGTGGGGTGCATGGCCCCATCATATGAGAGCCCCTTCCTTCCTTCCTTCCTTCCTTCCACTTGTGTGCCTGGTTTGGGAGAGGGAGATTTGAGAAAGGAGGTGATGGCAATGAAGTGTCCTGTTGTGGGGGCTTTTTCTACTAGCAGAGTTACTTGAGAGTTGGGGAGTCCACCTTGTCCTTAAGCAGGCAAGTAAAAAATCAGTATAGATCATTGGATGAACCAAATGAGAAGTTAGTTTAAGTAGAAAGTAGGTGCCGAAGAAGAGTATCTGCCCCAGGTCCTTCAGAGAAAGTTAAATATTCTTAAAGACTACTTGTATTTAATCCCCAGGCCCTGATCCTGGAAAGTACTCAAGTTCCCTTAAGATTCAGTGCTAGGGCCTTGCTCCTTTGCACATTTATTTGCATAAATTTACATATTGAGTTCAAGCCCTAATTCCACGGAAGGTAAGAGAAATTTAATTAATGCAAAATGCTGCAATTATATGCAACTCCAGTTTTCAGAGCAGGCATGTGTGAAATACATAAAGATCTCATTTTAGCCAGTATATTTAACCTTATCCTCCAATGAGAGAAGGTTCACACACGACAATAATGTCCTGTGTGTGCTCACTTCTCTGCCCCATGGAAGCAGCCGTATTTGGTAACTCAGCTGAAGTTGGTTGCTTTTCAACGTCTAGACTCCACTGTTCTCCAGCCTTTTCCCTTTCCAGCTGCTTGGCTGCCTGCTACTCTTCCCAACTCACTTCCTGGCCGGCTGCATGATAGCTGTGTCCCCAGACCCATCACGCTGTCTTGGCTACATCACATTTGCCATCATTCCTTGCTTTCGTGAGGCAAGTCTGGACCACTGCCGAGGGGAGGACCAAGGAGGATGTAGAAGAGGCACAAGAAACAGTCCCCAAACACGCCCCTGCCAGAGAAGCCATACGCCTGAACACTGTACCTGTAGCCACAATTTATCCGTCACCTCAGCAAATGCTTACTGCACACAGATTACTCGCCAAGCACTGGGCCTGGCTTTGCAGAGGCCATCAGGGACAAAGCATAAGGTCCTTACCCTCATGGAGACCTCAGCCCAATGTCAGAACAGACCAAGAAAGGAAAAAAGAGGCAAAGGAAGAAAAAGCTGCAAGTACTCTGAAGGAAACAAAAGTGTGCAGAGTAACGGGGATCCTTGCTTGCAGTGGGATGGCGGACACTGCCGCTCTGAGCGGGGGACGCTGGAGATGTGCCCGAGCCAGCCATGAGAAGCATGCAATCTGTGCTGTGTTTTCTGAGCACTAGCTCAGATATCCCCCTCCTGCTGACCTTGTGAGCTGTTGTCCACATCTCAGATGTGACATAGGTTCAAGGAGGCCAAGTAACCCAAGGGCGCAGCTAGTTAGGGGTAGAGTTGGAGTCTCATTCCGGCTCCACATGCCATGTGCTTGGCCAGCGACAGAGGGGTCGGGATGTTGAAAGCTGGCCAGGCACTGAGGCTAGACAGGTGATGGGTCCTGAATCGCCAGGGAGGGCTTGTCCGTGTGTTACCTTGGAGGCGACACTGCAGGTCTCTAATCAAGAGTGGCGCTTTGGAAAGATGTTCTCTGATGGTGGTGGTTTTTCTTCTCTGTTTTTAAAATCATATTTTTGAGATGTCTTTTACATGTGAAATTCACCCATTTGAATGATTTTTAGCAGACTTATGGAGTTGAGCAACTGTCACCACAATCAGATTTTAGAACATTTATTCTCAAGACCTAAAAAGATCGTTTGTGCCTATTTGCAGTCAGTCCCCACTCCCACACCCCTCCCCAGGTAACCATTAATCCTTCTGTTGCTCTGAGTTTGCTTTTTCTGGACACTTCATATGAATGCACTCAGATCTTTGACGTCTGGCTTCTTTCACTGAGCACAATGTTTTTGGTGTCGGTTTGTTGATGTAGCATATATCAGCAGCTTGTTCCTTTTTATTGCCGAGTAGTATCTCATTGCCTGGCTGTCCTGCATTTTGTTCATCCAGTCACTAGTTGGTGGACATTTGAATTGCTTCTGGTTCTTTATATTATGAATAATGTTGTGAACATTTGCATACAACTTTTTTTTTTTTTTTGGCGGACCTATATTTTCATTTTTCTTGCATAGATACCTAAGGGTAGAGTTGCTGGGTCATTCTGCTTATGAATTCAGTGAGTTGTTAGGTTTCACTTTTTAAGAAACTGTCAAACTTTTCTGAAGCGGCTGTACCATTTTACATTCCTGCTGGCAGTAGATGAGGGTTCCGTCTTCTCGACATCCTCACCAACACTTACTGTTTGTTTTCTTGATTGTAGCAATTCTAGTGGGTATGAAATGGTATTTCACTGTGGCTTGAATTTACATGTGGCATGAATTTCACTGTGGCATGAATTTACATGCAAGTATCTAATCGTGTTGAACATCTTTTCATGGGTTTATTTGCCATCCATAAATTTTCTTTGGTGAAATATGTATTCGGATCTTTTGCCCACTTTTACTAGGGTTGTTTGTCTTTTTATTATGAGTTACATGATTTTTTTAATGCTGGATATGAGTCTTTTTTTTTTTTAATTTTTTTTTTTTAACGTTTATTTATTTTTAAGACAGAGAGAGACAGAGCATGAACGGGGGAGGGTCAGAGAGAGGGAGACACAGAATCTGAAACAGACTCCAGGCTCTGAGCTGTCAGCACAGAGCCCGACGCGGAGCTTGAACTCACGGACCGTGAAATCATGACCTGAGCTGAAGTCGGCCGCTTAACCGACTGAGCCACCCAGGCGCCCCTGGATATGAGTCTTTTATCATATCACAAATTGCAAATATTTTCTCCCAACGTGTGGCTTGTCTTTTCATTTTCTTATTGGTGTTTTTTTTGAAGTACAGACCTTGTAATTTTGATGAAGTTTAATTTATCAGTTTTTTCTTTTATTGGTTGTGCTTCATATCTTAGAAATCTTTGTGTAACCCAAGGTTATGAATTTTTTTTCCTATATTTCTGAGAGTTTTATAGTTTTGGCTTTTATATTTAGTTCTATGATCCATTTTGTGTTAATTTTTATATGTTATGAGGTAAGGCTTTAAATCGGGGGTTGGCAAAGTTTTTCTGTAAATGACCAGTTAGTAAATACTTTCTGTTTTGCTCCCCAGAAGGTCTCTATCACTTCTACTCAACTCTGCCATTATAGGGTTAAAGAAGCCACAGTCAGTGTATAAACAAATCAGTGTGGCTATGTTCTAATAAAACTTTACTTATAAAATCAAGTGTTGGGTTAGATTTGGCTCAAGCACTAGAGTTCACTGAACCCTAATCTAAAGGCCATCTTTTTTTTGCATGACATATCCAATTTTTCTAAACATCATTTGTTGAAAAGACTATCCTTTCCCCCTTGAATTACCTTGGGACCTTCGTGAATATCAATTGACCATAAACATAAGGGTTTATTTCTGGTTTCTCAATTCTGTTGAGAGTTCCATTGATCTATATGCTATATGTCTATCTTTATGCTACTACAACATTGTCATGATCATTGTAGCTTTGTAGTAAGTTTCAAAATTGGGAAATACAAATTTTTTTTTTTTTTTTTTTTTTTTTTTTTTTTTTTTTTTTTTTTTTTTGAGATTGGTTTGGCTATTCTGAGTCTGTTGCATTTCCACATAACATTTTAGGATCAGTTGGTAACTTCTGTAAAAAAAACAAAAAAAACAAAAAAAAAACTCTTAGGATTTTGATGGAGTTTGTGTTGAATCTAGATTACTTTGGGGGAGAATTGCCATTCTATTTTAATGTTTATTCTTGAGAGAGAGAGAGAAAGGCACAGTGCGAGTGGGGAAGAGGCAGAGAGAGATGGAGACACAAAATTTGAAGCAGGCTCCAGGCTCTGAGCTGTCAGAACAGAGCCCGTGAGGTCAAACCCATGAGCCGTGAGATCATGACCTGAGTCGAAGTCAGATGCCCAACCAACCGAGCCACCCAGGTGCCCCAACAATCATCATTTCAACAACATGGAATCCTCCAATATGTGAATATGAAGTCTCTATTTATTTAGATTAAAAAAATTTTTTTTAGCAATGTTTTATACTTTTAATGAACAAATCTTATGTTTCTTTTCTTAAGTTTATTCCCAAGTATTTTTTCTTTTTGATACTAAAATGAATATAATTGTTTTGTTTTTTCTTTTTCTTTTCTTTTCTTTTTTTTTTTTTTTTTTTTTTTGAGAGAGAGAGAGAGAGAGAGAGAGAGAGAATCCCATGAGGGGCAGAGAGAGGGAGACAGAGAGAAAGAGAGAGAAGAGAAAAGAAAGAGAGAAGCAGGGCTTACCCAGGGCTCATGTTTTACCTGAAGTGGGGCTTGTGCTCACCTGAAGCGGGGCTTGTGCTCACCTGATGTGGGACTTGAACTCATGAACTGTGAGATCATGACCTGAGCCGAAGTCAGATACTTAACGGCTGAGCCACCCAGATGCCTGAATGTAATTGTTTTTTTAATTTAACTTTTGGAATTGTTTTCTTAATTTAACTTTTGTATTCTTCATTGCTAGTATATAGAAATTCAATTGATTTTTGTATGTTGATCCTGTATCCTGCAACCTTGCTGAACTCATTTATCCAAGTTGTTTTTTTCTGTGGATTCCTTATGCTTTTATATTGATAGAATGATGCTGACTGTAAATAAGGAAAATTTTACTTCTTCCTTTCTAGTCTGATGCCCTTTCTTTAATTTTCTGGCTTTATTGCATTGGCTAGAACCTCCAATACAGTATTGAATAGAAGTGGTGACAGTGAATGCCCTTGCCCTGCTCCTGAACTTAGATAGAAAACATTCCGTCTTCCACCATTAAGTATGTTAGCTGTAGGTTTTTCATTGTTGCCTTTTCTAAGATTGGTATTTTTAAATAATCTTGGTCACCTCTTCCTCTCTGTTATTATATCCTGTTTGTTGTTTGTAGGCTCTTGGAGTGCAAAGACTTTTATTTATTTCAGTGTCTGGCTCATTTGTGTGTGCGTGTTGGATTGCACGCTTGGATTAATGAACTGATGGTACTTTTAGCCAAGCTGGCGATCTTTGGCAGCTGCACTTGAGAATTTTACCCTTCTGCTTGTTACAGTTCCAGCTTTAACACAGACTTGTTCCATTTGTATGCAGCAGACTTCCTTTTCACCTTGGTATTGCCCCGTGATATGTTTCTTGAGTCTCAGCATGAATGTTGATGCTGCATATCATACATCCTTCGTCTTAGTTGGCTGCTTAGAGGCAGCATGGTGAACCAACTGTCTCAGGAAGCCCTGGCCTGGAGCTCTGACACTCAGAGCAGTAAGTCTCTCTCCTTATATGCAAGACGGACCTGTTTAGTGTAGGTGCCTGGAAAGGGTTGGATCACAAATTCTCTCCGGTCTTTCCCAGCCTCTGTACTCTATCTGGCTGACCATTTGGGGGATTGTAGTTGATGGGGCCACAACAGAAAATGCCAACGTGGCAAGTCAGGACATGGACGGCCGAGTTCTCCACCGTTTTCTGTGAGCAGTATACGGGTCTGGATGTCAAGCACGTGTCGTGTGCCAGTCCCCGGGCTGGGTGCTCTGCCAGGTGTTACTCTTTTTGATGCGTCCCCAACATCACGTCTGACACGCGGTGAGGTGGAGCCAACTCCGCAGGGAAGCAGAGCATTTACCGTTTCTCTGTCTTTCCCCCTGTCAGCTGCTGAGGAGCAGAGGACCATCTGAAAGACAGAAGACTCGGGTAGTGCGTGCCCTCCATTCACCTGGCTCCAGGGTGCCCGAACTCACTATGGTCAAGGACAGTAAAGGGCTGGGCACACAATCACGCTGTACTTTAGGGGCAGACTTAGCAACTTTCAGGGGTTTCTTGAACGTTCTTCAAGTTTTCTTTTAATAGTACTGTGGTATAACCAGGAATGAAATGTAAATAGTGTAAGAGTTAAGGTGATTTCTGTTTTACCTTGTCTGACTTTTGAATATAACCCCGGTATAAGATGAAATTCCCCCCTAATTCTCCCTAACTGTGTCACAGTATGATGTGGAAGATCTTTCTCCATAAAAGTAAAATCTATAAAGTCATGTAAATATAAGGATAGTTGTTAACTCTAACTCTTACTAAGTTCATCTTGGGTCACCTCCCTCATTGGGGAGGTAAAGCCGCTGCACTAGAAGCATCTTTGATCCTTCAGGTTTCCAGTCTACCTTTTCCACCTCTTGGTGGGGGGTCCCTGCTCGCTGTGCTGCAGCAGCTCTGGTTTCCAGATCAAACCTGCCGCCTCTGCTGTTTTCTCTGCGGCTGGTGGAGGCTTCAGAATGTTTCCTAGTTCAGCTTTCTTTCCCTTCTGCGCCCTGGCCATTCTCTTTCATCCTCATTCACGAGCTGTTGACTTTTGGATTCTAAACATCTAACCCAGAGCTGTCCCGTTGCATGTTTCATGGGTGCATGTAATTCACTATATCCGCCAGAACCCACCTGCGTCCCCTCCTCTGCTTCCCTCGAAATCGCTCTTGTTTGTTAAGCTTTGGATGGCTCCAGCCAGCTAGCTCCTCCGCCAGAAACCTGGACCCCACATCCCTTTGTTCTCTATGTTTAGTGACAGATCTTGCGTTTTCCCTTCTAACCATTTCTCTGTTTTTGCTTTTGTCCTAGCTAACTCCCCATTCTGTTTTCCCTTGACCATCTGATAAATTGTTCTTTCTCCCTATAGACGTGTCTCCCACAAACCTCTCTGTCCTGGTGCCGGCAGGGTAATTAAAAAGAAAACAACACAAATTTTACTTATCATCAGGCAAATGATGATAAAATTCAGGCAGTTCCAAAGGAGGCATATCGGGGAAAAGTTCATCTCCTTTCCCACTTGTTTCATCCGTCCTGCACTCTGGGGCAGTGCCCCTTACTGGCTGGTTGTGTCAGTGATTGTGCAGAGTTAAAGCTAATTGTGTCATTCCCTTTGGTTAAAGGCAGATTCCTGGGCCTGGCTCACGGGGGCCGTCTGCTGTCGCCTTTTCTGCCTCTGAACATGTTGGTAGGGAGGACACCTGCTCTTCTGTACTCTGAGCTGCCTGTGACTCTGTTCCCCTCTGTCTGCAGTATTTTCTTTCCCTGTGACTGGCTAAACTCCTTGTCATCCTCAGGACCAGTTCAAGTGTCACCTTCCGAAAGGCACCCTCTGGTGTCATGCCCTCACCCTGGGTCGTCCCTGTCCTGGGTCTTGCAGACTGTGCTCGCTTCCTGCTTGGGCAGAGATGATCTCTTCCTTGCTTACTCCCTTCCTGCCCCGTGAGTAGGAGCCACATCTGTTTGTCTTTCTGTCCCCAGTATTTAGCCCAGAGCCATTTTTTTTTGCCCCAAACCACGAGTCCAGAAACTTTGTGGAATTAATTGATTCGAATTGATTGCCAACATTTAAAGCTCGGAGGCTTTACATAAATTCAATTTTTAGCTCTTTGGGGGACAAATGGAAAGTCTGGTCCACATTCCCATATGGCAATAACTTTCCCCGAGTTACGAGGTAGCTGCCCTCTCTGAGGGGCATGTGCTCTCACCGCTGTCCCCACCATGTTGTCCTTGCACTGTGTTCTTTTCCTACTAGGCCCATTCTACTAATTCTGTCACTTGCCTCACACCTGTGGGCATTTGTGTTTGCCACGCTCAGTGGAGGAGGTCTCCAAGGGCTCTTCTTGTTCTGACATTCTGGGATTTAAATCTGTGGTGAGCAGCCGGTGGATCTAATTTCAGCTCATAGAAAACTGAAAGACTAGTGAACAGAATCTCCAAGGCAACAGCCTTAGGCAAGGAGACAAATCTTTTTAGAACCACAAGATCGGGCAGTGCCTTCAAGGGGCTTGGGGAGTCTGGGCATCAGGAGCCACGGACAGACCCGACTACCTGTGAGCTCATTCTTCTGGAAACTTCCCCAGGTACTCAGCCTGACTGGAGAAGCCCTAGGCCCAGCTTGGAGAGAGCAGTGAGCCCCAGTTTATCTCCTGGCACCCAGCGCATCCTAAGAAAATGTTGCAGCGAGCGGCCTCGACTGTGGCTGTGCAGGCCTAGTGGCTGCTGAGTCACCAGAGAACTCGGGCAAGCCACTTCTCTGCACCACACCTTGTCCATTCTTCCGTGAGCAGGATGCCGCCTCTTCTCATAAATGAGCCGGTGCCGTGAACTCATTTGAACATCAGAGCATTTGCTAATGCAAAGAATAATGCTTAGGAAGCTGCCTCCGCATTGCTACTTCTAGATGTGTCTGGATGAGTAACACGTTAAGCCTAACAAAGTGCTAATTTTTCATATTGACATTCTCCTAATTTAAGTAGGCTGTGTGTTTTATGAGTACATACAAGCTCTCCCTCCCACCCCCTATCCAGGGGCTCCATAAAGCATCATCAATGGGGGAAATGTGACCTGCAAATTATTTTTATTTTTCTTGAATTGGCCATTCTGTGCACATGGTTACTTGCCACCCCACAGTGGCTCTCAGTTACTGCTTTCCCTTGTGCAGGTGGCCAGGGTTCGGATCCAAGTCCTGGCCTGAGCACTTAGCACTTAAGACTTTCTGCGATCTTGGGTGAGTTGTTTCACCTCCCTGACTCCAGTGTCTTCTTCTGTAAAATGGGAATGCACTTAGCTTGGGGCCTGGCCTGTGGAGCTCGCTCAGTGAATATTAATTAGGTAGGCTGTTTTTCTCATTATCTTGGAATAGGACCCCCTGTCCTAGGTCGGAAGTTCCTCTGCCCCAACTGTGAGCTTTGTTGCCCCCTTCTGGAGTGTGGAGGCGTTACGCTTTCTCTCTGGTCAGCCCCGTGGCACTCTGATGCCAGGGAGTCCCTAATATCTTTCTTTACATGCAACCTCTCCCAGTGTCCTGTGTAGTCGGTTTACTTGCCTGGGAACAGAGCTGCCCGAATGGATTTAGAGCACCACACACTTGCAGAGCAGTTCTCGGCCCAGCGATGGTGCCTCCTCTCCAGCGAGCCGGGTCTGGGCCTTGCTGTCATCTTTCCCTCGTTTTTCCTTTAAGGCTTCTTGCAAGATGCGTCTTATTTTTAAATGCCAACTGTTCATAGTTTCTCCTGCATCCTTTCAGGCTTTTCCCAAGCCTCCATAGACAAGCCCGCTCTTTCCCTTTTTATAGCACAAATGAGAACATACTGCCTATACCACTTTGTAAATTGCTTTTTTCACTTGCCCTGTGCACGCATTCAGATGCCAGGTCTCCAGTTATTTCGCTTGCGTGGAGTCTTTTGCCACCACATCTTCCCCAGCTCCTGCAGAGGTACACTTCCCAGCCCTCCTACTCCGGACGTGCACTGTTGTAGCAGCGACCCTGCCTTTGGCCCTCTGTGACCTCTGCCCTTCTTGCAGATTTGCCAGGGTATTCTGTGTGAAGAGAAGATTGCGACTGAGGCCCTGCTTGGAAAGTGTCAGCGGCTCCCAGTTGACAGCAGAATAAATTCCATTCTCCTCTTGTCGTTCAAGGCCCTCCCGGTGGCGGGGAGCCCACCAGCCCTCCACGTCTTGCTTTCTTCATGGACCTGTGCTCGGTGAGGCCGAACCTTGGACTTCTCCCGCTGTGCCTTCCTTGTACCCTTCCTCTCTGGAACACCTCTTGACCCCTCCACCCTTCTCCACGTCCTCTTTTTACTTTTCAGGCCCGTCTCAGGCGCTCTCTCTTCCAGCTGACGCTTAGGCTCCTTTGGGAGAGCTCCTGGGCGTGCTGGCTCAGGCCTCTCACTGATAGCCGGCACCTTGTGTTCTCTGTGCCAGTGCGCCTTACCCACCCTGTCTGACCGTCAGCTCTTTGTGTACAAAGTTCTCAGCTGTTATCTCTTGATATACTCCATCAGAGTAGCTTGGTGTTGTGGACCTGGGCCTTTAATAAATATTTCTTTAGTTCCCTTGTTTAACAAATAGTTGAGTCGGGCACTTTCTGGGCGCGGGAGATACAGCGAGGGCAGTACAGCAGACTCCCTGCTCCCATGGAACTTGTCTTCTGGTGGGAGCAATGGCAAGCAGGTGGTCACGTGTGTTAGGTCTCGTGGGTCGCTGTTCTTCCATCAGAAATGGGCAGTACCTACATGTCTTTGGTAAAGCAGCACCCTTCTCCCTGGCCTTTTAGCTGTGAGGTGGCCACCTGACTTACTCACAGACCTGTGTGGTTTGAGAAAGAAGCCTCCTGCCCCCTCTTTGGGAACCGGCCTAGAAATTCAGCGCTTTTGGGTGAGGGACGTGTTTTGGTTGCCATCAGGGAGTGGTGATGGTTGGGCAGTGTGGTCTGGGTGCCTGGCCCCGTGTGTTAGGACAGAAGTGGTGAGGTGTCCATGCATGCGTGCCTTCTCGGGCTCTCGGTTGTCCCCGGAGACTCGGGCAGGCATCAGGCAAATGTGCCCCTTTGGAGGCAGCACGGGTCCCCTCCCCTGAGCCCCTGTGTCACTCTAGGCTGAGGCCAGGTCCAGATTGGAGCCACCAGTTGTGCGCTGGAGGGTGCTTTAAAAAGAATCTTCCCGACTTTTGTACAGATGATGGAAGAGGAGGGAAGAAACCTGGTCAAGGTCACAAAGTTGCACGTGGAACACAGAACACTCAGTTTGTAGTACGCGGCAGATGTTAACCATTGTTACTGTTATCGATTAGCTCATGCATTTTTGCACACTCAGTAAGTGCCTCGTATGGGTGGTAATTAATATTTGTGTACTGCTTTGCAGTTTCCCATAATAGCTGATATTGTTTGTTTACTCTGTGCCAACTGCTTGGTGTAGATTGCTTCATTTAATCTGCACAACAGCCCCGCAGTCTGTACCACTAATTATTTCCATCTCACAGATGAAGAAACTGATTTAGAGGTAAGAAGTCCCCTACCCAAGGTCACGCCGTGAGTAAGCAGCTTAGATGGGATTCAAATGCAGGCCTGCCTGACTACGAAGCCCTTAACTCCTGAGCTGTATCACAGTCAGTCCAGGCTCAAGGGACCCCCGTTTTGTGGGTGAGAGATGTGATGCTCAGAGAAGCCAAAGAACTGGGCAGGTCCAGGCCACAAAGCAGAGCGCAGGTAGCACTCCTGTGTCCCTGCACTGCTCTGGACGTGGCCCTCTGTCTCCTGACCACACAGGACCCTGTCTGGCCCCCTCAGATGGCACAGTGACCAGTGGGCCTCTGGCACCAGAGCTCCCAGACCCGTCTGGCTCCAGAGGCCCCCATTCTGGTTCTGTTGGTACAGGGAGCCTTGCCCAGATGGTGTTTATTCTCGCATGACTACTGTGTGTATATGTATATTTGTTGATTAAAATATTACTTGCTGTATTTTGTAGCAACATTAAAAAATATTACAAATCTCCTACTGCCAACAAGAAGCTTGCCAATGTTTTCCTTAACCCCTTACTCACCAAGTAGTGTGGTTCAGTGGATGCCCCCCAGGCTGGGATGAAGAAATCGGAGCCCGTGAGTCACCTGTGTAGAACCCCACCATAGCTTCCTTGGTCCTTGAGTCACATTTGGGCTTCTCACGTCGCTCTGCCGGGGCTTGTGGTCTTGCCTTTCCCTGCCGCCTTGGCCTGGTCATCTGGTCCCATTCTCCTCACACGCTGGCCTTCTGTTAGGCACTTGGACATGCCAGGCTCTGTTCTTGTCAGAGGCTTTGCACTTACTCGCGTCTCTGCTTGGCACCAGATCGTTTTCTCCAGGATCTCAACATGTACATGTGGTCAGGCCTCCTCATTTGGGGCGGGAGTTTTAACATTATTGTTTTCGCCTCTGAGGGGCCATCGCCTGTGCCTGTGGCTTCCTGTGCTGCCCCCCATGCCCCCATCACTGTGATTCTGTATTTTATTCATTCCTAGCACTTGTCTCCTGACGTGCTTTGCTGATCTTTAAGACACAGGTTTTTAACATCTGTGGGATAGGGTGTCCTGTAATAGGTGGAATGTTCATTTCCTTAGTGTCTTTTTTTTGTCTTTCTTGAGGTTATTTGAAAAGCAGTGTGATTTACAGTTGATGGAGTCTTAGTTTGGATGAAATAGGATATGTGAAATTGTCTGTTTACTTCTTTATTGTCTCACTTCCCATGAGAATGTAAGCTCCACGAATCAGGGGCCATGTCTCTTTGACTGCTGTTTCATTGCTGTTTCTTCTCACCCACGGCTTCCAGAACACTGCTATCACGCAGTGAGTGCTTCATAAGCAGATACTTGAGGAAGGAAACTGGACTGTAGTTACGGTGCCCTCGGCCAGGCTGCTTCCTCTGGTCCCCACGTGGCTGCTCTACTGTGGTCTTCTGTGTGTGTGCAGGGCATGCTCTTGCTGGTCATGTGACCCTCTTCCACAGCAAGGATTGGGGCCTTACCTGCTGTGGCTGCCTCTTTCATGAGCATCACGCATGCCATTAATGCCTCACCCACACCCGTGTAGATTCTAGGACCACTCAGTGCTCTCGCACGCCCTGTCCCTCAGAGGACTGGGGCCTCTCGCAGGGTCCGCTTGCAGAAGGAGGGGTGAGGGGAGCGATGCCCCGTGGTGTGCTGGTAAAAGTTCCATCAGATCTCTACCCAAGAAAGGACTCTGCTATGTAGTATTTGCCAGTTTCTGTGGTGGACAGACTCCCCAGTCGTGGCCAGTTTCAAGCTCCTGTCATGAAGTCAACCAGCTTGCAAAATCCCTGGAAATTTAAAACTCAGCTCTCACGAGCTGGTTCCAGCGCACCACCCAAACCTTTCCGTGCAGCCTGTGTTCGCTGTTGAGAACCAGCTCCGTGTCCCCACCTCCTGGAAGAACACTGCACCTCAGCTCTGCTGTCGCCTCACACCCCACCTGGTGTCCCACCTTGGCCCTCTGTGCAGCTGCTTTGCGCAAGAAATGGGCAGGCTGCGCTGGAGAACTGCCCCTTCGCCTTCCAGTGTGTTGACTTATCTCAGGCCTTCATCGCCGTGGCCGTAACGAAGTGAGCCAAAAGATCCTAAGGGCTCTTTCCGTTTTCTCGTCTGGGATTTTGTATCCACATCCCAGCTCATTTGCTGCTCTTTCAAAATACCCTATTCTTGATTTCCTTGTTTCTGGTATTCTCAAGTTTTCCCACTAACTACAGATCAGAACTCCTTCTTCTTAACTCTGCGCTCTCCTCTGTTCTTCCCAAGGCAGCGCCAGGCAAAGCCTTTCATTCCATGCCGCTGCCGCCGCCGCCGCCGCCGCCGCCGCCGCCGCCGCTGCTGCTGGTGCCACAGGCCCTTGTCACTTCACGACCAAGGGCCCGCTCCACGCTCCCAAGGGCTCCCTATAGCACTTGCAATTCATCTTCTAAAAACACAGCCTGTGTTCCTTCCTGGCCCCCAAACTTTCAGCCACGCCCTGCGATTGTTGGAGCCCCTCTGTCTGACTTCGAAGCTCCTCTCAGTACCAGCCTCATCCAAGTCCTCTTTATAGCCCACACCTTCCACAATGAGCTTACTGCTGTAGGCACACTGGTCTCTGTCTGTGCCTCTTCTCTCCGCACCGCACCCTGCACCGTGTGAGGTACCCCCTGCCCCCCAATACACGGTAGCTTCTGTCCTGTCAAATCCTGCTTCCACCCCTCAGGAACCAGCACAGGTACACCTTCCCTGGGATAACCTGCTTTTGCTGAGTGACATCCTGTCTAGACTGCTCATTTTTGTCTTTGGTTCTCTCTTTTTCTTTATAACAGCTTTATTGAGATACAATTCACATACCATACAACTCATCCATTAAAAAACTTTTTTTAATGTTTATTTATTTTTCAGAGACAGAGACAGAGACAGAGAGAGCGAGCAGAGGAGGGGCAGATAGAGAGGGAGACACAGAATCCAAAGCAGGCTCCAGGCTCCAAGCTATTAGCACAGAGCCTGACGTGGGTCTCAAACTCATGAACCGCGAGATCATGACCTGAGCTGAAGTCGGACTCTTAACTGACTGAGCCACCCAGGCACCCCAACAACTCACCCATTTAAAGTGCACACTTCAGTGGTTTTTAGAATTTTCATAGGTATGTGTAACTATCATAATAGTTTTTAGAACATTTTAATCAGCCCCTCCCCCATCTCTTACCTTCTAGCTATCAGTCCTCACTTGTCCTGTTCCTTCAAGCTGAAGGCAACCACTAATCTACTTTTTATCTTTAGAAATTTGCCTATTCTAAACATTTCAAAGAAGTGGAATTATGCAATATGTTGCTTTGTATGTCTGGCTTATTTCCCTTAGTGTAATGGTTTCAGGTTTCATGCATTTTGTAGTGAGTATCAGTATTTCATTCCTTTTTACGGCCAAATAATGTTCCCTTGATGGATGGACTACATTTTACTTTTCCATTCATCAGTTGAAGCACATTTGGGTTCTTTCCACTTCTTGGTTCTTATGGATAATGCTGACAAGAATGTTCATGTACAAATTTTTGTGGGGATATATATTTTCACTTCTCCTGAGTAGATGCCTAGGAACGGAACTGCTGGATCATATACTAATTCTCTGTTTAACCTTTTGAGGAACTTCCAGACTGTTTTCCACAGTGGCTGTAGAACTTTATATTGCCATGAGCAGTGTACGAGGGTTCTGATGTCTCCATATCTTTGGCAATACTTGTTATCTGACTTAAAAAATTTTTTTAATGTTTATTTATTTTTGAGAGAGACAGAGTAGGAGTGGGGGAGGGTCAGAGAGAGAGGGAGACACAGAATCTGAAGCAGGCTCCAGGCCCTGAGCTGTCGGCACAGAGCCCATCGTGGGGCTCGAACCCATGAACTGCAAGATCATGACCTGAGCCAAAGTTGGACATTTAACCGACTGAGCCAGGCACCCCTCTGAGTTTTTGATTATAGCCTTCCTAGTGGGTATGAAGTGGTATTTCATTGTGGTTTGAATTTGCATGTCTCTAATGACTAATGATATGAGCATCTTTTCATTTGCTTATTGGCCATTCATATATCCTTGGAGAAATATCTATTCAGATATCTTTTTGCTCGTTTTAAAAATTGGGTTATTTTTCTTTGTATTACTGAGTTGTGGGAGTTCTTCTCTTATTCTAGATACGTAGACTTTGTCACATGTATGATTTGCAAATATTTTCTCCCATTTTGTAGGTTGCCTTGTCACTTGCTTTATTGGGTCTTTGGTACATAAAACTTTTAAATTTTGATGGAAGTCCAAAACAACTTCATTTGCTTTGGTTGCTTGTGCTTTTGGTGTCATATCTTTAAACTCACTGCCAAAGCCAAGGTCATAAAGACTTCCCCTTATATTTCCTTTTATTTACCTGTATGTTGTTTTATCTCCTACATTTAGGTCTCCAGTCCATTTTGAGTTAATTTTTATATACGGTGTGAGGTAGGTGTTCAACTTCCTTCTTTCACATACATATCGAAATCCAGCTCTGCCTACACCATTTGTTGAAGAGACAAATGGGGGTTCTTTCCCCATTAGATTGTCTTGGCACCTTGTCAATCAGTTGAACTTAGATATACAGCTTTATTTCTGGATTCTCAGTTTCTTCCACTGCTGTATACGCTTGGTCTTCTCTTGCCCCATACCGTTAATTATTTAATTTGTATTTATTTGAAACACTAGAGGGACTCCGTTATTACTATTATAATCTTTTGTTGCTAACAAATGTTCATGGTAAACAATTTAAAACACACAAGTGCCCAAAGTGAATGTCCTGCCCCAGCTGCCCCTGAGCCCACTTGCAGGATGTACCCATTGTGTTTCCTGTGTAGCCTCATTGATGTTTACCTCTGAGTAGATACATGCATTTGTGTGTATGTATTCTTTCTTTCTCTCTCTAAAATGATAAAAAAAAATTGAGCTATACAAAGGGTTCTATGACTTTAAAAAATCAGGAGCATTATCCCCTAAACCCTTCCATGTTAGTTGTACGTTTTACCTCATTCTTTCTTTTTTTTAAAAGTTTATTTGCGAGAGAGAGAGAGAGAGCAAGCGAGCAGGGGAGGGGCAGAAGGAGAGGGAGAAAGAGAATCCTAAGCAGGCTCTGCACTGTTAGTGCAGAGCCTGACGCGGGGCTCCATCTCACGAACTATGAGATCATGACCTGAACCGAGATCGAGTCAGATGCTTATCCAACTGATTTACCCAGGCACACCTACCTCTTTCTTTCTTTCTTTGTTTCTTTGTTTGTTTCTTTGTTTCTTTCTCTTTCTTTCTTTCCTTCTTTCTCTTTCTTTCTTTCTTTCTTTCTTTCTTTCTTTCTTTTCTTTCTTTTTAATGTTTATTTATTTTTGAGAGAGAGAGAGAGTGTAAGGGAGGGGCAGAGAGAGGGAGACACAGAATCTGAGCTGTCAGCACAGAGCCCGATGCAGGGCTTGAACCTACGAGACATGAGATCATAACCTGAGCTGAAGTCGGTCACTTAACTGACTGAGCCACGCAGGTGCCCCTACCTCATTCTTTCTTAATGGCTCCATAATACTTCGTAGAAGATGTACACCATCATTTCCTTAACTAGTTCCGTATTGTTGCATATTTATGTTTTTGCCTTTTTTTGTTTTGTTTTGTTTTGTTTTTTTCTATTCCATTTCTGCCCTGTACATGTGGGAGCAGTTTTCTCGGCTGGATACCTAGAAGTGGAGTTGCTGATTATGGCTTTTGTCTTAAAGTCGTCTTTAACGTTTTTCCCTCAACTGTGCTTTATGATGCCTTACACATATTAGGTACTTAATAAATATTTACTGAAGTGAACTCTAAAGGGTTTTTATTCTGGATTTATCCCTAGCTTGCTGTTTCATTTCAGTAAACTGTTTTATGACACCCTCACGCCTATTTCACTTCCTCTGAAATGAATGAAAGCGTCGGTTATCCAGTCTTCATTTAGCGGGAGCCGTGGTGGAAGGGGTCCAGCCGGGTTGCGATGTCTGCTCTATGTGTGGTGCCGGGGGTACATGGGGGCGGGGGGGGGGGTGGGAGGTCGCCCCGGCCCTCCAGGTGTTTGCACATCTTTTGGATGAGGCAGGTAGGGCCTGCGGTGCTTCCCTAAGAGCATACGTGTTGCGATGGGAGTAAAACGGAAGGGGACAATGGATGCTTATCTTGGGTGCTGTCAGGCAAGGTCCCATGGAGGAGGGACACTGAGATGCCCTCAAAGGAAGGGGAAGTTTTGGACAGGTGGAGACGTACTGGGGATGGACCGCTGCTGGTGGTTCTGGGCAGAGGAGCCGCGCAATGAATGCGGAGGAGGTGAGGAAGGTGGCCCCGTGGCATGCAGGGTGTGTGCAGGGAGCAGCAGGAAACAAAGCTGGAAAGCCGGCAGAGGACGTGCGCTGGGCGGCCCACACGGGGCTTTGGCACCAACCTGCGAGGCGTTGGGCCACCTTGAGAGGTTTTGAGGAGGATTATGTTATTGAAGTTGGTCTGGAGGAAGTGGTGCGCTCAGGGGCATGGATGAAGGGCAGTCTGCATTTCCAGAGGTTTTTATGATGAAACTTTTTCCCTGTCCCTCTCTTCCCATCCTCACCTCTTCCCCCAGCTGTCCGAGAATGTGGTTAACCGCATGAAGGATCCCAACCAGCCTTGCAAAGCTGGGGAGCCAGCTCCGCCTCCTGCCCCTCCGCCTTCTACGCCTTCTACGGGTGGCTCCTCCAAAGGCCCCGAGAAAGGTATGGATGGTTGCAGGGACTCTGGGGGAGGGGGGTGGGGTGGGGAAGCGGTGGCAAGTAGCCTTCCTGTCAGAACAGATTTGACAGCCAGTGTGGCTCCCGTTTGTCTCTGGGTGACGTTTCTGGTAACTGCTTTTCGGGAGAGTGTGGCTTTCTGCGCATGACAGCACCTTTGCTCAGAGCACGTGTGCCTGGGGCCAGACCGGCTTGCCTCACTGTTCCAGTTTCTCAGTGAGTGACAAATGAGGCCGAAGGGCTTGGTTCGGCAATGCAGGTAAGAAGTCGCTGTTGAGGACCCGAGAGAAGCTTTGCCGTTACTGTTTGGCGTGGTTCAAAGAATGACAGGGATTTATGGGGATCGGGGCAGCGTGGAGGAACTGAGGCCATGATTTGGGCATTGGCCTCAGCGTCTCGAAGCAAGCCCTCACGTGAGGTGGTCCTTGGCCCGGCTGCTGGGATGGGTCACTGTGGCCTCCTGGAAGGGCCCGCCAGCCTACCCATTTCAGGAGTTTCTCTTCCCACGCCTACGCTGGCCGGAGCTCATTTATCCCTCTTCTCTGGGGCCCATAACAGATGAGGACATTTGTGCTTTTCTCTGAATGACTTTCAGCAAACAACGGAATGCGACAATTTCAGAAAGGATATAAGGTGCAGAAATACTAAGATATTACCCCCAAGGAAAGTCCTTGGGGCCGCGGCTGCTCTGTCCCATAAACACTTGTTTATGAGAAGCTGGGTCTTAGGTATCGCCTGCAACTTGTCTTTTCTGCCAGTCTTCCGTATGAGGTTGTAACATTGGAGAAGGCAGGAGCTGTATCCTGTCCACTCAGCGTTTGCTGACTGCTGGCCGGGGATCAGGGCGCGTGTGCCCGGTGCTGGCGCACAGCGATGAGTACACGGGGATGCCTCCCTTACGGCTCACGGCTCTAGTGAGGGGGCTGGATGTGTAACCCTGTAGGGTACATGTATCGTGATGTCCTAGAAGCATGCCTGTGGCCAGGGTAGCACAGAGGAGTGCCTCATTATTTTAGGGAGGGGCTTCAAGGGGAGATGATGTTTAAACTGGATTTTGAAAGATAGAGCAGTGGTTCAGGTATTCGCCTCTGCATAAATAGAGGCCCAGAGGTGTGGTACAGCCTGGCCTGTGTGGGGCCCTCGAAGCGATTTGCTATCTCTGGAGTACAAAGTGCGAGGAAAGGGGAGCTGTCAGGGCGGTGTTCAGGGGCCAGGTCACAGACCTCTGTGCAGTGGCCAGAGAGCTCTGCCTGCATACTTGCAGCCAGGGACTCTGGCCAGGCCTTCTACCAGCTCTTCCCTGTATTGTCTGCTTCAGGGCTTCCTGAACTTGCCCTGAGATCTTTTTGAGTATCAGTGAAGGGGTGAGTGAGATTCCTGAAACCCTCACATGACGCTCTTTTACTTTAACAAAAAGGGTGGCTCCCCCGATACCTACAGCAGCTGGTGAGAGAGGGGGTTGAAGAGGGCTGTAACTCAGTACACTTAAAAAATTTTTTTTTTTAACATTTATTTACTTTTGAGAAACAGAGCATGAGTGGGGGAGGGGCGGAGAGAGAGGGAGACACAGAATCAGAAGCAGGCTCCAGGCTCTGAGCTGTCAGCACAGAGCCTGACGCAGGGCTCGCGCTGATGAACCATGAGATCATGACCTGAGCGGAAGTTGGACTCTTCACCGACTGAGCCACCCAGGCGCCCCACCCAGTACACTTTCATAAACTGAATTAACTGGGGAGAGGGAAAAAGTGATGAAAGAAGCCAAGAATGCCAAAATGTATCATGCACACGTCAGTTTCGACTTCGGAAGCTAAAAGAGGTCTTGGTTTTAGTCTTTGGTAGGTTTTAGCAGTTCAGGGAGCAAGAGTGTTGGTTCATTTGTCATTTGGTTTTAGTTGTAACAAAGTATTTTACTGTTTAAACGATTGTGAGTTTGAGTTTCTGAGTGCTGAAGAATAGTCAGCATAAATGGGCTGTCTTGAAGTTGACTAATTTTAAGATATTTTTACTTTTAAAATCAGTGTTTGCTTTTATTTTAGCGATGGAACAAGATTAGAGAAAGAAGTTAAAATTAAATCCTTATGTCACACCATACCTCAGAATAAATGTCAGAGGAAATAAAAGATTTAAATGTACGAATCGAAACCATAAGAGTACAATAATAGTACATACAAGTACAATAAGTAGATTTTCTAAGCACTTCGTCAAGTGAAGAAACCCTGAGTTGAGACAAAAAGTGGGAAGTGTAACTATAAGAAATTAGGCAACTTAGAAAAAATAAATGAAGAATGAATGATAAACTAGAGAATTGTCACACGACAGAGTAGTAATAGTCCTAATATTGAGAGTTCTTAAAGATCTGTGACAACTTAGTAGAAAATGTGCACAAATCATCATAAACATGTGATGAGATTCTCCGCTTGGCTAATAGTGAAAGACACACGTAAAATAGTGCCACCAAGGGGGCAGGGAAGTGGACAGGCGCCTGCGTGGAAGGTGGGAGTGTGGGTCAGTGTCGCATTCTCTGCCACAGGTAGATATGTTATTTTTGTAGTTATGACAAGAGAAAACTGTATGGAAAGCAAAAGTAATTATGATCAGTTACATGTCAATAAAAGCTGCTGTAAGTAAACAAATAAGAACAGGGAGCCTTATGTCAAAGGAAAAACCGGGTAACAGTTTACTAATTTTTACTCCCATTTGAGAGCCTGGCATGTTACCACAAGGCACTTGGGTGTGCCCTCCGCACTGGCCGGAGCACAGCCATGCCCATCCTTCTGTGAGCGGTGGTCTGCAAGCGTGAAGCATAGGGTGATTACTTTTGGAAGTGCCTCCCCGAAGGGTTGAGTGCTGGAGCCTCCGAATTCAGCATGCTTTAACAGGTCTTTGCAGAGGGATAGCAAGTCCTCACGGATTCTCTCCCAAAGCCTGGTTCTTTCGCAGTTTTCTTGTGCAGTCTGAGACTCTGCTGCTTTAGAAACCTGTGTTGGAGGGGAGGGACATGTGGCCAAGGCCACAGAAAGTGTTGAGCTTTGGCAGAAAGATGGTTTGGGAAGGGTGAAGGCAGTGGGGAGAGGGAAGGGTGACAAAACCTTCAGTGTCACCAAGTGGTGGCGACTGTGGAGTGGATTGGGTTTCTTGGAAATTGCCAAGGTCATGGCTGTCAAGAGGTAGCTCCCCTCTAACAATATTAGAGGTGATGCAGGTGGAGTGATAGATAAAATGTTATTTATGTGGAGGTGTTTGCCACTCTTAAGACTAGAGATCTGTAGAATGGGCTACTAAGGGAAACACTGAAGGAGCTGCCCCACTACTCCCCTCAAAAGGATGCAGGTGGCTGGTCTTTCTGCATGAGGCAGAGGAGAGGGTTCCCTCAGCCTTTCTGGGCCGGCGTTTGGGAGATGACCTAGATTCGAGGTAATTGCAGAATGAGGAGTGATGGGTTGGGAACACGGCACTCAAGTGGCTGTGCCTGCTGCTCGCCCCAGGCAGTGAGCAGTCCTGGTAAGAACGAGGGAGCAGATGGCCTTCGGGCTGTGCCTCTCCAGGCTGGCTGGGTCAAGGGTGTGTTCTGTGTCTGTAAGGCGTATCCATCCAGGGCAGTGCCCTCCTGAGCCCTCTCCCAGGTGACTGCCATGCCTTCGTTGATCCTGAGGAGCTGCTGACTGGCCTTTTCTTCTCATCCCTTCGCAGACTCCAAACCGCCCAGGTCTGAGTATGGTGGTGGCCGTCAGCCCTCGGGGGTGGAGGAGGATTTCCTCAAGAGGTAAGCCCAGGTGTCCATTCATCCCTGGCCCTGCGCTCTGATGGAGCGTTCTCTCCTCTCGGGGTATCTTCCCCTTGCCCAAAGGTCTGAGCGCTTATCTTACCTACACTGCACGAGAACCCTACTGGACAGGGGGCGCTGGGCCTAGTTTAAGGTGAAGAAACACCAAAGGTAGCCTGGGAGTGTTGATTGCTGACGTTCTTAAAAATACACTTTAAAAAGCTAGGACTAGCGGCGTGCCTGGTTGGCTCAGTTGGCGAGCGTCCGACCTCAGCTTGGGTCATGATCTCATGGTTTGTGGGTTCGAGCCGCACATTGGGCTCTCTGCTCTTACCACAGAGCCTGCTTCAGATCCTCTGTCCTTCCCTCTCTCTGCCCCTCCCCTGCTCATGTTTTCTCTCTCTCTCTCTCAAAAAAAAAAAAAAAAAGAAATATATATATATATATATAAATAAAAATAAAAAGTTAGGATTAGCTTTGCACAGTGGCAGTATCGTAGCCAATGAGGTTTATCTGAGGTGCTAATTGAAAACTTTTCCCAGTACCCCGCCATGACAACTTGAAGTATAGTCGGGGTGGAGGGGTGGGGGTGGGGGGGAACTAGGACTAAGTAGCTGAGTGGGTGGACCCTCTGTGCCTGTGTATGCATGCTGGCATATTTTTAGAGGTAAGAAGAAGAAAGAAAAAGAGCCCACACAATTCTTACTAGTTGCCTAGATGGACCGCTCCAGGCTGTTGGTGACTTTCCATCCACATAGGCCACAACCACGGAGAGCTGGTTACACCTCTGAACCGGGCCCTTCGTGCCCTCCCCTGAGGCTAAAATAGTGGCTAAGGCACAGAAGCCCTCAGAGTGCAGGTCTGCATCCTGATTGTGTGCTGCACTAGTGACCTGGGAAGATCACTGCATTTCTCTAGGCCTTGGCGAAGGCCGTAACTGGAGGATCTCTTTGACTGGGGTATTGTCAGGATTAAATATGTTAATAAAGCGCTGAAGCCCAACACCAGGGAGTTCTCAGTGAACGTTAACTGGTTGTTATTGATTGACTTCCTCTACACCCTTTAGGACATTGGCCTTTGTAGCAGAGGACCCAGTGAGGTAGCTTGGGGGGCCCAGTGTCAGCCATAGTCGGGTGGCTCGATCTCAGTGAGGTCACCTGAGCTGGGTCTGTTCCATAGTCATGGATTGAAACCCACATTCTAAGAATTTTCCCTCTCTGATCCTAAGAGGCCTCTCCAAGAATAACTAACCTGAACCTTTTTGTTTATTTTTTGTACTTTTAAATATTTAAAAAATGTTCACCTAACACATGCTAATGAAAGATTCGGGAAGTACATAAAATGGAAAAAATCACCCATAGATTCATCATCTCAGAATAACCCCTCTTAATATTTTGAAGTGTTTCTTTCAAATGTCTTCTTTCCTCTAGTTTAGGATTATTTTTTCAAGTTATATATATTTTTATAGTTTTTTTTTAATAAAGTTATATATAATTTTATGTTGTTTTTTTACATAGCTTTATAATTGTTTTCCATTTGTTACACCTGCTTTGTAAACATTTTGATTTTTTTAAGTTTATGCATTTATTTTTGAGAGAGAGAGAGAGAGAGAGAGAGAAAGAGAAGAGCATGTATGTACACGTGCCAGGGGAGGGGCAGAGAAAGAGGGAGAGAGAATTTCCCCAGCAGGCTCCTTGCTATCAGCACAGAACCCAATGTGGGGCTTGATCCCAGGAACCGTGAGATCCTGACCTGAGCTGAAACCAAGAGTTGGACGCCTAATCTGCTGAGCCACCTAGGTGCCCCAACAATTTTATTTCTAAAAGTATTGTTTATTGTTTCTCACTTTTTAGATTCAGCCTATTGACAAATCTAAGTGTATATTGGTCTAATGATGATATAGTATACCATTGTACCATATATTCTTTAACTTGACCTTGATACTGGACACTTAAGTTGTTTGCATTTTTCTACGCTATAGTAAATAATTCTTGTAAGAGCATCTTGGTGCTAATAACTTTTTTCTGTCTTTAGGATTATTTTACTGGGCAGAATGCCCAGAAATAGGTCAAAGGGTAGGATTACATTCAGGACGGGAGAGTTCAATGTTCCAAACAAAACACTGCTGTCATCTAAACTGTTCAAGCTTTCAAGTGGAAGCAGAAGAAAGTGGGGCTTCCCACCCCGCCTGCCCACTGTGTAGGAGTGGCTAGCCAGGGATCTGAACCCGTGCCCTGAGATTCTCTGGTTTGGCACGTGGCTGGCTGATTCCTCACCTGGAGGTCACGTCTCCTTCTTTTCCTAATCCGTCCTGGCTGAGAAAGTATCACTGCATCCCCTTGCCTTGGGGACCGTCACAGATTCCTGATCCTCTCCCGCTGGCCTCAGAGATCCCCTGGCCCCTGCCAGCTGTGTGAGGACGCAGACCTTTTCTTTTCTACCTTCTGCCGGTCACGCCATCTGCATCTCTCTTCCGGCACAGGTATAAACAGGAGCAGGCCAAGGTCCAGGACGAGTTGTTCCAGGTGGTGACGAGGGAACGAGAGGCAGCCACCAAGCCCAGGAGTGCGCCCATGCAGCGGGGGGAGGGCAGCGTTGACCAGGACAAGCGGAAGTCAACCCAGTTGGTGAGTGCAGGTCTTCTGAGCTGGCCTTTTGTGCTCTGGCGGCTCTGGGAGGCGGAGGTTAGGTCCTGGAGCCTGATCTGTATGAGGTCCTGGGGCCTGGCTTCATCTCTGTAGAAAGGGTATCTTTTTGGGGATCAGGGGCTTGAGTTCTTCTAGCCCTGGCTCTGCCACTGACTTGCTTTGCTGCCTCTGGCCTGTATTTTCAGTCTCGGGGATGCTCAGGTTTATATGGTGAGGGCTGGATCGCTCAGCAGTCTGGTCCCACTCTGAAACTTCATAGTCGTAATGGGTATGTGTGCCAGGAGAGTATGAAGGGAGAGGACTAGGGGCTTGGGGGCATGCGATAATGAGACGGAGAACACAGTTTTCAAGGTAGGCAGCCTGGGTACGAATCCCAGCTCCTTTCTTACTAGCTTGGGCCCGTCCTCCAGTGTCTGTGAGCCTTGGTGGAGGATTGTGACGTTTGCACACACACAGGATTGCCCAAGGGATTAGGGAAGTTGATAACCGTCCAGGATTTAGCATGTGCCTGGCAGATTATAAGAGCGCCCCATTATTGCCGTTACTGTTATTAATACATTTAAGTGATTGGAGACTGTTAGGATTCTTACTGCCGTGAGTGAAGGCTTTATTTCACAATGCCAAAAGTCTCGAAATGTCCCAGGGTTGACTAATTCAGGGGCTCACTGGCATCATCATGGAGCCCCGCCCTCCTTCCACTCTGCCGGCCTCAGTGTGCCAGTGCACTCTCCGGCCAGACACCCCCACAGTTCAAAGATAGCTGCCCTGCTCCCTACCAGGTCTTCTGCAGATGGGGCCACCCTCAGAAGAAGAGAAGACTTTCCTGGAAGCCCCCAGCAGAAAGCCTCTGACATCACATTGGCCTGAATTGCATCAGGCGCCCATGGCTAACCCAGTCCTCTGCAGAGGAACGGGGGGGCTCCACTGATTGAAGCGAGGGCTCCTTTCTAGTCACATGGGGCAGTGGGTGGGTATCCAGATAGAATCAGGGCTGACGGTAATAATTCTTCCAGTTCCGTTTCCATGTGGGAAAACCCCCGCATGTCCAAGAAATTCTCTGACACCAGCTGGGTGTCCTACAGTTAAACTCCGTCCTCAGGCTCCAGAGGGTAAGGGCTCAGTGCACAAGACTGCCCCCTTCCCCCACTTCAGACACCAGTCAAAGTCCAGGTTACCACCTGTGCCTCTGGCTGACTGGTTGTTAATTAGAGGTTCCCATGACCCCCTTGTTTGACCGATTTGCTAGAGTGGCTCACGGAACTCAGGGAAACATTTAACTTCCTAAAAGGATTATAAAAGGATTTAGCTCAGGAACAGCCATATGAGAGAGGTCCATAGGACCAGGTGTTTAGGGAGAGGATGTTGACCTTCCTTCCGTGTCCTGTGCCAGTGCACCACTCCCCCAGAACCACTGCATGTTCACCAATCTAGAAGCGCTTTAAACCCAGTTGTTTCGGGGTGAAACTGGGGGGAGGCTTTATTACCTAGGTGTGATTGAGTAAATTGTTGGCCATTGGTGATGGAACTCAACCTCCGGCTCCCCTCCCCTCCCAGGGGCTCAGGGGTACGGCTGAAAGTTCCAACCCTCTGGTCATTTGGTTGGCTCCACTGATAAGCAGTCCTCATCCTTAGGTCCAATGTAAAAGTCCTCTCGTTAATGTAAAAAAAGACACCTTTCTCTCTCTCATCACTTTGGAAATTCCAAGCGTTTTAGGAGCTCTGTGCCAGTAACAGTAGATAAAGATTAAATATTTAGTTCTTATTCTAAATCATGAAATCACAGCAAGGAGGGTGGGGAGAGGGGACGGAGGAGTGGCTGTAGCAGCATCTAATATCGTCTGCCTCAGAGGCCATGGGCTGTGAGGCGAGCACCTGTCTCAGGTGGGTTGCCTGATGTACCCTGGACTCCACAGAAGGAAGTTGGGGACGCAATGAGACCACGCGGGACTGTGCCCTGGGTTGTGGTGGGGAGGAAGGCCTCTGCAGAGACATGGAAAGCTGCGGCAGGTACAGAAGGAATTCTGGTTGAGCTAGGCCCTCTGGGAAATATGAACAATGTAGGGTCCTTGCTCTTAGGAAATTTTCAGTCTAGTGGGGAAGACAGATTTAAACCAAAAACTTAGAAAAAGGGCAACTTGGTGACAGTAAGCGTGAAATGGAGGTAAGGTTGATGTGCTTGGGAATGCAAAGGCAGGGGTGCACCTGCTGGTAGCAGACATGACTTTGACTCAGCCTTGAGCGATATGGGGCCCCCAGGCTGAGGGAGCATCTGGGGGGAGACGGGTGTGGAGGAGGTGATGGGACACAATGAGAGAGGTGAGTGAGGCGTGAAGCCACCTCGCAAACTTGACCCACAGAATAGCTCGCCATCGCTCTGAAACCACGGAGGAGTCCCTGGAGTTCATCAGGATGACGATGACGTGATCTGACTTGTGTCTTTAGAACCCTGTGGCTTCCTGGTGAAGAATCAGTTGCTGCAGAGAGAAACTGGGGTGAGGACATGGTTTTAGAGAATCTTGCAGTGAGTCTCTGAGGGGCAGGCAGGTTGTCACCCCTCGGCAGGGTGCTGACAGCCAAGTTGAAAGGACCCTCGTTCTGGAGATGAAGGGTTAATCAACATGGCATGAGCAAACCAAGTTGGCCACGTGGGACAGTCACCTAGCATGGAAAATTGCAGCCTACACATGTGGTGTCTCTTCATTCTCACCTGGAATGTGTTAATTATGATGAAAGGGAATTCACAACTTCCCTTCTTTCTCCTGTAAAGGAGAAGGCTGGGTCCCCGCCTCCTTGAGACTGTCCTTGGAGGAGAACCTTTACAAGCGGGAAGAGGTTTAAATGACCTTCACCACAGGTGTGTGGGTTTTCTTTTTTAATAAAGGAAAACTTTCAAATAAGATGCATTCTACGCCCCCCAGTTTCTGGATGGATAATGCTCTTCTGAACCTGAGTTCTTAAGGAAGAGCAAAGCAAGTGACTTCCTTCGTTTTGAAAATGTTGGTTCACTACTTTTGTGGGTGTTCCATTTTTTGGCTGTCCAGCATCCATCTGTCCATGCAGTTAGTGCCCTGTTTTCTTTTGGGATTTACCCATCTCCTGTTGTGTGTTATCTCGGTGGGATTGCAATTCCAGTGCCCAGCTTCCTTGATGGAAGCTAGATCTCCTTTCTCCCCTGGCCTCGGGATAGCCAGGGCCCAAGGGCAGCCAGTTGAACCCTTTTTCTGAGGCCTTTTTGTTTTGAGTGAGTGCGGAGGTCGGGGTAGGATTGCTCACTGTAGCCGAGGGTTGCTCGTGAAGACCTTCATCTAGCGAGGCTGTCTTGCTGTCTCCCGTACCTCCACGACGCCCACTCGTTTCTGTCTGGCTCTCCTGCCTTCTTTAGGATGGAATCACCTGCCGATTACCTGCGGTCAGCTCTCCTTTGCTTGAGTTAGCTGGAGTTGGTTTCCGTTGATTGGTGCTGTAGCAGATGCAAGGGGACACACGAATGTGGTTTTGAAGGCTTCAACCAGTCAGTGCTCAATGCGAACAGAGGAGAAAGGAAGTTAGGACCGGGCCCTGTTTTGTATGTCAGCAGGGGCGTGAGGCACTCACCTTGATGCTGAGCGATGCCACAGCCATCACTTCCATTTGGGTTGTTGTGGTTGGCAGGGACTTTTAGTGGAGATAATTCCTTAAAAAAAATTTTTTTTTAAACACTTATTTATTTTTGAGACAGAGACAGAGCATGAACGGGGGAGGGTCAGAGAGAGAGGGAGACACAGAATCTGAAACAGGCTCCAGGCTCTGTGCTGTCAGCAAAGAGCCCGACGCGGGGCTCGAACTCACGGACGGTGAGATCATGACCTGAGCCGAAGTCGGACACTTAACTGACAGCCACCCAGTCACCCCAGATAATTCCTTTTTTTTTTAAAAAAAAAGTTTATTTATTCTGAGAAAGAGAGAGAGAGAGAGAGCGAGCACGTGTGTGAGTGGGGTAGGGGGAGGGACAGAGAGAGAGAGGCAGAGAGAGAGAGAATCCCAAGCAGGCTCCACACTGGCACCGTGGAGCCTGATGTGGGGCTCGAGCTCACAAACCGCGAGATCATGACCTGAGCTGAAATCAAGAGTCGGACACTTAACTGACTGAGTCACCCAGGCTCCTCGAGTGGAGATAATTTCAAAACTGGGCTTGTGCTTTAGAATATTTAAATAAAAGGAGAAAGAAGAACCTGAACAGAAGCATAGAGAATTTTCTTTTCCTCATCCAAGTCTTCCACATGTGCGGATTGAAGGAGTCTGGTGGTCAGAGCACTTAAGGTTCTAGTGTTTGGATCACAGCACATCCTCCCAGCCTCGGGGCCAGGTTGGACCCGGAGGCGGGTGTGATATGGTCTCCGGCTATATGAGCTGGCCTCCTACTTCTTTCTCCTTGGTGCCTTCTCTCTCTGCCTAGTGTCCTCAAGCCCTGCACCCTTGAACCTGTAGCCTTGTCTGGAGGACTTTCTTTCGAGTGTGCTGAGTTCAGTTTGACATTTAATGTGCTCTCCTGCCCTCTCTTTTGCCTCTGACTTTTACAATATTGATTTTTTAATCTTCTGCATGAGGGAATAATTCAGCTCATTATTAGGAAAAGTTCATAAAACTAATGATGAGGAAAGATAATAATTTTTATAACCTACTTCTGATGACAGAAGTGTTCCCATTTCCTATTGAGCAGTAGGGGGCTGTTTTGGAATATATTTGTACGTGTTTTCTGTCACTTGAAGACTGGTAGGGTCCCAGATATCATTGGGGTGAAGGCCCTGGGGGGTCATCGGAGCCCCTGTTAGTGATGTATGCTTTCCTTTGAATTGGGGGAGGATGTTTGGAGTCCCAAATGTTCTAGAGAGAAATCAGAACAGAGTAGTTTCTTGGGCTGAGTCTCCTGATGGGCAGAGCTTTACTGTAGGGGAGAATGAGATTTATGACCTTGCCTGTTGGATTCCTGACACATTATTAGGTATGGGCTTGCAGTATACCTAACAGGAAGCAAAAACTTTCATTTCATTTCATTTCTCTTTTGGTGAGTGATTCTTTCATTATTTTCTATCTATATTCTCTGTGTGCCTATTATGTTAGGCCCTGGGTTCATTTCTTGATAAATGGAAATAAATGAGAAACAGCTTCTGATCTTGAGAAGCTCTGTTCATTAGGGGATGTAAGTATTCTCGGAAGTGACTGGACAGCGTTATGGTGTCCGACCAAAGGGACAGGGGGACACTAGAGGAGGAAAGAGGCAGTGACAACGGCCTCTTCCTGGCGGGTCAAGAAAGTCTTCTGTGGGGAGGTCACCCATGGGCTGGTTCTTGAAGACTCAGGAGAGGCTCTCCTGGTGGGGAAGGCTGAGAAAAAGTGTTGCTCATGAAGGGCGCAGCTAGAGTGGAAGCCGGGGGTGGGTGGGGACATGCCGCCTGGCCACTGTGAGTAGGGTGTGGCAGGCAGGTGTGCGTCTGGGATGCAATTCTGCAAGTCTGATGGTGACCTTCCGGAGAGGGTTTTCTTACTCCTCAAAAGAGATGCACAAGGAGAGAATTTTTCTTCCACTGGACGGTGGATATGGGGAAAGGCCTGAAATAGCGGATGAAGAAGTTGGGACCAAATCCTTCTTCTTCTGGACAGAAGCTGTGAGTGCTTCTCTGCGTGGATGTGGCCCCTCACCTGAGAACTTGCCCAAGAATGGCTGTCCTGCTCGGCTTTCCAGTTTGCGGCGGCAGTGGGTGGGGGGGGGGGTTGATCTTTTTATTGTTCAGACTCTCTAAGAAGCTGCCACGTAGGTCTCTGAAGTCTGTAGCCAGGATTTGAGGAAAATGTCAGATTTGGAAGTTTTTGAGTTGCAGGTTTCTGAACTCCTGAGTGAGGTGGACCATTTATTTTGGTTTCATTATAGCTACACCCCTTCTTCCTAGTTCCCCCTCCTACATCTTCGTCAGTCTTGTTCCTCAGCTTACAAGCTCCTTGAGGATAGGGGCTGTGGCAAGATCATTTTGGTCTCCTCAGTAGTGCTCAGCGAATTTTAGAGGCACAAGGATGGTTAGGGAATGGCAGAGCTCAAGTGGATGAGGGGGTGCGGGGCAGTGCCCCCTGCAAATAGGTGGAAGCAGGTACCCGGATAGCAGCTCACAGGTCTCTCCTTTTCAAACAATAAAACAGATGCTCACAAAACCTAGCAGCCTTTCAGTGTCACGATCTCTTGGAGTCGACTAGTTTACGTGACTCCTAACCAGAGACTTACAGACTTTGGGTTTAACTTGTGTGGACAAAGGCCGAGGGTGAGCTGGTGACTCAGGCCCGGGGTCAGGCCGCACTCTAGCTGATAATGCAGCTGAGGAGGCCTGACGCCTGGGGGCAGCGACTTGGCATGGCTGTTTGTTTTAGAACTTTGTGGCTCGGGACTCTGGTGGCCTTGTCCTGACACTTCCTCCAATTTGAGCTACGGATAGAGATCCTGAATTCCCATGGAGATCTGTTTGTCAGCACCTAGATGGTTGGTAAAAGCCATCATCTGAAGAGAAAAAAAAAAATGGGCATGTCATCCACAGCCCCTTTCTTTGCTTCCCTAAATCTTGCGGTCTGTTTTTTTCTAGATTAGATCAGGGATTGACACACTTTCTCTGTAAAGAGCCAAAGAGTAAATATTTTAGATTTTTGCAGGCCACATATGGCCTCTGTCACATATTCTTTTGTCATTGTTGTTTTTACGGCTCTAAAAAATGTGAAAAAACCAAAAACCACAAAACATTCTTAGCTCAGAGGCCACGCCAAAAGAGGTGATCGGTTGGATTTGTCTGGTGAGCTGTAGTTTGCTGACCCCTGGGCTCGACAGTGCAGCTCCAAAGATTGTAATTTTTTGAGTCTGTCTGAGTCATCAGATGCCGCAGGCAGCTGGGGGGCAGTGGTGCTGATGCTGATCCTGGTTCCTCACTGGTTACTGTTCCTGTGAAAAGTTTCATAACACGGCGGTACCTGATAGTTTCAGTCTTCCGATTGGTGAAATGAGGACTTTTCTGGAGACGGTGCGGTGGGCTCTTTGGGAAGACTCATGCACTTTTACTTTAACTTCTGATTCTTTTTACATTTGGCATTTTTTTAGAGTTTCCATTTCTCTATTGAAATTCCCCATCATCTACACGTTGTCCACCGTTTCCTGTGGATCCTCTAAATGCATTTATCATAATTGTCTAAAGTTTCTGGTAATTCTGACATCTGGGTTATCTCTGGGTTTGGTTCAGTTGATTATTTCCTCTCTTGATAATGGGTCCCATTTTCCTACAGCTTTATGTGCCTTGTAATTTTTTATTGATGCTGGACATCATGCAGAGAAGAACAGTAGAGGCTGAGGAAAATAGGCTTTATGCCCAGAACTGGCCACTCTTCTTCTTTTGACCGGCCATTAGCGTGGGATGCTGGGTAAATTTAGTCTGTATTTAAGCAGGGCGTGGGCTCTGTTGTTTGGCTTCAGACTCTGTGAGGGTAGGACCCAAACCTGTTTAGGAGGGCTTGGGATCTGGGTAGCACAGGGTTTGTCTGTGCTGTCCTGTTTTCCCATCAGACTTTTGAGAGGCCCCACTTATCTCACCCCAGGGTGCTTCCTTGCACCTTCTCCAGTGGCTGGCGGCTGCTGGGCGGTGCTTGGTGTAGGGCCTGGAGCACCATGGGCTTCTCTCCATCTTCTGCTGGCCCTGTGCGCCTGTGCCTCGGGGGTCCATGGAGGGTATTTCAGTCACTTTCCCTGCCCTGTCCCCAGGACTTTCAAACAGTATACATAAGGAGGAAGAGGCTCATAACTCATGCCACCTTTATTTCACTCTTCCCTTTGGTTGTCATCATTTTATTTTTTAATTTTTTAAAAGTTTATTTATTTTTGAGAGAGAGCGAGTGAGAAAGAGCGTGAGCTGGGGAGGGGCAGAGAGGGAGAAAGAGAGAGAGAGAATCCTGAGCAGGCTCCATCTCGTGACTGTGAGGTCATGACCTGAGCTGAAATAAAGAGTCAGATGCTTCACTGACCGAGCCCCCCCGGGCGCCCCCAGTTGTCATCACTTTGAAGCACACTTCAGACCCCAAGGAAAATGAAAAGGGCACAGTAGTATGACTGATTTTGCCTCCTCTCTCGATATCCGGCCCGTATGGCTACTGCTGTATGTAGTCCTTCCACTGGGCAGGCGGGCCGTCCACAAGGCACGAAGGACGTTCACGGAGCCGACCACCACCATGCCCCATTTGCAGCCACATTCACTCAAAGAGCAAGAATGGGTGTATTCAGAATGTTAGAGAATTAGAATAATTGGAAGGGCAGCTGAGGCTTCTTGGGTTCCTGCTTTCTTCATTAAGGGCCAATTGAAAACTACCTGGCCTTGTGGCCATATGGTAGGATGATTTTTAGAGACAGGAAGACTACAGATAGGCTTGTATGGAAACCGGTTCAACCATATTTTTAGCTGGTTACACACCAAAAAAAGGAACTTTGGTTTATTTCTCATGTATTTTCTACAAACTGGGGGGGGGGGGGGGGGGGGCATAAAAACCAGTTGGGGACTACGAGCCTGGTGTGTAAGTTCAGGGCTGGCCCCCAGTGCATCAGGACCGGATCGCGGTGCTCGTGGGTGGTTGGTGTGGATCGACTGGCGGAGCCACAGATGGAAGATGCCCAGCACCCAGGAGCTCCAGGAAGTAGAATGTTGCTCTAGACTAGCGAAGTGGACAGAGCTGTGCCCAGATGAGCCCATCCCTGGGGTCCCTTCACTCGTCTGTGCTGTTTCCTTCCAGAGATAGAAGTGGGGCAGACAGGGTTGTGCATTGTTGGGGCACTTCAGCCTTCTTCTCTTCTCCGTTTCTATCCGTGGGCTTACGACATGGGGTTGATGTGAACTGATTCCTAGAACAAACCAGTCATGCAGGCTTCTGGAGAGACAGGCTGGAGTAGTGTGGAGGTGGGGGGCTCACGGAAACACCCTGGTGATGGGCAGCTGCCTGGGGCTTCCCACCTGCGTGGTATGGAACGCGGGCCCTCCGGCTCAGCATCACTACTTTTTGTCCACCTGGCTGTGTCTTAGGATCACCTGGGAAGTTGGCAAAAATACACAGGCCAGACACAACCGGATCAGACTCTTTGTTTCTGTGGCCCTGGAATCTGTATTTTTAACAGCCTCCACCTGATGCTGGGGCGGTAGGCCCAGAGCCGGCTCCTGGACTAATGTTGGGAGCCGGGTACCCCACGGAGGTTGTGCTCCTCTTGCCGTTTGGGCCCCTGAGTGATGGGCAGTGTTCCCACTGGTGCCGTGGCTCCCCACGGTACTCGAGGGCAGGGCTGTGCTAGTTGAAATGTGCGGCAGGTGACTAATAGCTCCCGTCCCCCATGCAGCTCGCTGCCTACATGGATGCCTTTATCAGACTTCCTGGCCTCAAAGGACAGCAGGAGCTCTTTTGCTGAGGATAGCTAGGAAAGCGAGTTGGCTCTCTGCTGGTACTGTGCCCCGGCAAGGGTCAGGTGAGCTGGGGTTGGTATTTTGGGGGACAGGTGATAAGAAACTGTTGCCAGAGCAGGCAGTGACAGCTTCAGGGCATGAGTGATGTCAGACTCCCGGCGATGACATGGACTGTGTGCGAGAGCTCGACTCTTAGTTCCTTGCAGCAGCCACCCATGTGATATCTGAGGCAGGTGGCAGGAACAGGAAGAAACCTTCTCAAGGCACGTAGACCCACTAGCTGGCTTGTGCCTGGGAGGGCTACTACGGTCTAGTTGCTTCTTGGGTCACTGGTCCCCCAGTGAGCCCAGGGGACCTGAGGGTTGAGCTCCTGGCATTGCCCCTGAGACGTCTGTGAGGCTCTTGTTTACTGTCCACCTCATTAGGTGCATTGCGGTGGTGTCCTTGGGGGCGGAAGAGCCCTGTTTTTCCCTCAGCCGTTGGACACATTTTTAACCACTGGGAAGGTGGTGGCTATCCTGGCAGTGAGAAGGAGGAAGGCCAGGGTGAGGGCACGTGTGACGAGGTGGGGTTGAGGGGGCCAAAGAGACCAGGGGGGTTGTCTGGACATGGTTACCAGGGTGATGCCAGCTGAGCAAGGAGACGATGACTAGCAGTCTCCAGCTGTTTGAGTCCTAATAGAAAGTGGGAGATGCGTGGACTCCTTCTCTTTAAAGAAAGCTATTGCTCTGTGGACTCCTCAGATTAGAATGCAGGGATTTCAGAATCTGTTCCGGAATGGCCCTCCTGCGGGAAGGGAAATCCCAGCCCTTTGGGGTAGTGAGGGAGGGGCATTCAGTCCTCTTATTTCAGAAGTTGGGATTCCAAGTGGGTTTTGCACCCCGGGCTGATGAGGATTTTGTGCAGCTTCCTCCCCTTCACCGCGTCACGGATCTGCAGATGCCTTCAGTTTTCCCTTACTGGCTCTGGTGCATGGCTCAGGTGACCTCTGCTGTGTGCTGACAGAAGCTGGAAATCCTCATTAGCTGCTAACTTTGTTAGGCAAATGGCTGATTGCAGTTCCATTCCTGGTGTCATTGCTTCTAATTAGCAGATCGCATGTCTACGAAAATGTCTCTTAGCACCAGGGATGAGCTAAAGAGGCTGACAGCTGGGGCTGGGATCTGGAGAGAATTGTGAAAGAAGCTTTTTCTCTTAAGCCTCTTGAGGGACTCTGCTGTCGACCTCAGCCAGGCTCCTTGGCCTCTGTGTGCCCGATGGGTCCCAGGGGATCTGGGCCCTAGACTTCCTTGGAAAAACCCAGCAGTGGGTGGGTGGGGGGAGTGACGTGAGCCACCTGACAGGCATCGCAGCGGCAGGTGGTACCTTGCTGCCCTCCTGCTTTGTGTCTTGTGAGAAGCCCAGGACCTGGCTGAGAGTTCAGGGCTTTGGTGTTTTGAGCAGGTCTTGGGCACCGTGGGCAAGCCTGAAGTTGCAGGGAATCCTGAGTCGAGGACGCGGGCTGGAGTTGGGTAGTCTGTGCTGGCAGTGCCGGCCTCCGAGAGGGCGCAGGTGCCTGCCTTGTACCCACGCCACTCCTCCTCTTCTCGAAGCAGTGCCGCCCCCCCCGCCACTCGCTCCCGCCTGTGGACCGAGCGGGGCTGGCCCTACAGCCCTAACTGATCTTGGCAGTAGCGTGGTTTCCTTTTCTGTCTTGCTCGAGTGAAATCGGGCTGGCGCCTGCCCACTTCTGTGCATGCCTCTAGGACGCCAGCAGGGCTGTGGAGAGGGGAGGGTCATAGGTCTCTTTATGTGGTTTATGCACAGAGTCTTTGAGGAGCTACCATTCTGCCTTTTCCTTTCTCCGAAAAAAGGTTTTAACTTTGTCAATTAAGCAGATTGCGTTTGCATCCTCGGGTAGACACCACTGCTGGCCACTGGCAAGGTGAAGAATTGCAAAGGGGTTGTTTGGCTGACACACGTCAACAAGTGGGACCGCGGAAAAGTCTCAGACATTTCCCCCTTACCTCAGTGTCCACTCAGTGGCTGAGCGAGGTCCCCATCTCAAGCGTCTGGGCTGTAAGATGTGTGCTCTTGGATGGAGCAACATGTATGTCAGTCAGGATCAGTTTGGGCCGTAACAGAAGCCCAGGTGGCAGTGGCGTCAGCAGTGGGGGTGCGTGTGTGTGTTTATTTCGTGACTAAGAAGTCTGGGGGCAGATGGCCCAGGCAGGTGCCGCAGCTCAGTGCCTCAGGAGAGAGCCATTGACCTCCTTTCCTTTTGATCTACCATTCTCACTGCAGCTCTCCTCATGGCCTCAGGATGGCTACCGTGTCTCCAGACATCACATTAGTTCTCCAGGCAGGGAGAGGGAAGGCCCCAAAGCCTTGTCCTCGTGAAGTTTAATTTTCTATAGGAGGGACCCCTCTCTGAGGACTGTCACCAGCACAACTGTGTCACAGGGCCACCTCTGGCTAAAAGAGAAGCCGAGGTAGTAATTTTAGCTGGGCACCTGACTGCCCCCAGAAATCTGGTTTGTTTTTCAAGAAGGGGCTGAATGCTGGTCAGGTGGCTAGTGGCACCTTCTGTAGTGTGGCAATGTAGAAGGAGCCCTACTTCTGGACTGGTTAGACCTGGACACAGATACGCCAAGTACCCTTTCTGTGGTCTTGGACACCTTCCATAACCTCCATGAGCCTCAGTTTCCTTGCGTGTCAAATGGCAAGCACCCAGAGCCGTGAGGGTGCTTCAGTGTCACGATGTAAGGAAAGAAGTCGGCACGCTGGCTGGCAGGTGGAAGGCAGTCTGTGCGTTCCTGTCTTTGCATCATGCCCAGCTCCCCCAAGAGTAGGAGCAGAGAATTCAGCAGGTGGCCACCAGTTCCCCCAAGTGCAGGAGCAGAGAATCCTGCAGGTGGCCAATCTGAGCGTAAAGGGTAGCGGTGGGGACTGACTCCATGGTGGAGAAGGGATGCTCCCGAGGGCAGGCGTGATGACTGTTGCCGGGTGCTGGCTTTCCCGCTGTCCCTCACTGGAGTGGACGTCATTTATCTGAGGCTCCCGTAGCACCCCTCCCTACCCGCGTGCCTTTATTCTAAAGCAGCCCTTCCAAATCCCGCTGGGCCTTCTCTCCAGGCCTCCCAAGTTTGGCTTGAGCTTTTGGTGCCCGTGCTCTCCTGGTTGGTGTTCTCTCCGGTGCCCAGACTGGAGTGTTTTCACGTGCCTTAGGCTCTTGTGTGGCCGAGAGGAGGAGCCCGCTTGCTCACACGCACCCACGTTCTCAGCAGCACCTCCTCCGGCCTTCCCGAGTTCCCACAGGCTTTCTCTGGGGCATTCTCGTGCCCTGCTCTCTGCTAGGGCCGGGGTGGTCGGGGAGCAGCTGAGGGGGAGTGCCGAGCAGAGCGGCTCTGTGTGTAACACCTTTGTACCACGTGTGCCAAGCTGCGCGGCTCCGGTGCCCCTGGGCTGACTGCTCTTCCAAAAGAGGGGACTGCTTGCGCTCTTTGCCACCCTGCCCCCAGCAGGCTCGCACGGTGCAGGCAGGGCTGCCCCCCTCAGCACCCATTCCCCTGTTACTCCTGCTGGCTCTGTCTACTCTCACGCCCTTCCCAACACACATGGCCCTCCGTGGATTCCTGTCTCCAGTGCTCCCCATCGCCCCAGCGCTCTTCCCCACCTCGCCGGTCCCCTCTCCTGCCTCTGTACCTGCACCCTGTCGGCTGCCGCAGGAGGTGTGCTAGAGCAAGCAGGGCAGGATCAGCCGCAGAGCCTCTCTGTTCTTGGGGCTCCCAAGTGTCAGACAATGTTGAACACGGGGCCCATTCTCTAGTTGACTGGTCGGACATGATGTCGGCACCTTATCTTCACGCTGACACACACTGGACATTAATAGAAATACATCGCCACGGCACACGTGTGGAATTTCAAGCAGCCGCCCGGGCTGGCGCCTTCGATAGCCTATTGTGTGCTTAACCTCTTCCGAAGAGGTTTTTGATGAGAAATGAGTAAGACTGTTAACTCTCGGAGGCTGGGTATGTGGCAGGTTTGCTTTCTTCTTCTTTTTTTTTTTCCTTTTCCCCTTCTTGATTCTCTGCAGTGCTTCCTTAATCTTTGCTCCAGAGGAGTGGGCTTTGCCGCCTCAGGATTTCTTATTTAATCTACTGCTGCTTGAGCAGGGCTCTTCCGGCACTGATGGGAGCGGCCTTGGTGGTGCGGGGGATGGAAGGTGGTAGTGGGGGAGGCTTCACTGCAGGCCGGGTTATTTGGTCTGAGTTTCCCCCTCTGGTCCTAGTTCAAGGGGAAGCCTCTTATGGCTGCACGGGGCCATTGGGGCTACCGACTTCTCCTCTGAGATGCTTGCTCTAAGCACTTAGAGTCATTTTTTCCCTTTATCTCCTCTCCTTATTTTTTCTCAAGGGCTGCTAGTGATGCCCTAGATTTTCCTGATTGGCATCTGAAGTCCAGGAGAAGAATGACTCACTCAGAAGACCGGGTCTCGATGTGGCCAGGGGTGGCTGGGGCCGGCATGTCATGGTGGTGTCTGGACTGCTTCCCACGTGGGATAGCTTTGTACACTTGACTTTCCCCGGCTGTAAAGTGGACGTAACAACGTGGCAACTCATAGGCTTGGTGTGGGGTTTAGAGGAGATCGTGTTTTGGCGTCTAGGAAAATGTCTGCGCTATAGAGGTCCACAGTGAAAATCAGACCTCAACGTTTCCTCATGGCCTAGGGCTGAAAAGCATTCCTTGCATCAGCTTCTGGATCATGTGTCTCACTCTTCCTTCTACCACGGCTGTTGTTCTCTTGGCCTGTCCTGCGTCACACAGCTGTTTCTTAACTCTCCCCTCCCTCTTTCCCCCGAACCCATTCTTGGCTTTTCCCGACCCTTGTCTTCATCCCCATCTTCCAGCCCAGACGTCTCCCTGCCCTGCAAGACTGGTACTCACAGCTGGTCGCAGCTAGCCCTTCCTTCCCTTCGTCCTTGGGTCTGTTCTCCACGCCCTCTTTGCCAGACTCCAGTCGCGGGTACACCTGTCCTCCTGCTTCTCTAAGCCTGGGCCTGGGCTCCTGAGGGCCGCCCCAGGAAGTCACATGCTGACCTGAGGGTCATCACTGCTGCTGGCTTAATCCCTTTTGCCTTTTCCGGGGGGCTACCATGGCATTCTGCATCTCATCTGTCCTGGGCTCTGTCCATACTCATGTGCGCAGCCCAGTTCAGCTTTCCCTGTCCCTGCCTTGCCAACCTCTCTTCCCTGTCCTCTTACAAGGGGCCTTACCTGCTGCAGCCTGGGTCTGGCCCTCTTGTCCCCATGGAGCTTACTCTGGTTCCTTCCTGCTCCTGCTCTGCTCCTCCCCATCTGAAACCAGCCCCCCTCCTCCAGCAACTCCCCTGGGTGCCACCTTGCTCTCCTTTTCCTTTAGCATCTTGTTTTGAAATCAGTAAAATCGTAATCTCACTTCTCTACCTCATTACAGTTTGGTCTTCACTTTCCTTAATAGTTCATTCTCAGAAATTACTTTGTCTTTTTTCCAAGAAATCTGATGCCTTTGTTCATGTTTGTCCCACACTAAAGAGTCTCCCTGCCTTTAAACTCTGACCTCTGTTTACCTTTGTGCCTCCCTTTTTGCATGCTCTGTCCATCTGTTCAACACACGTTCACCAAAGGGCACTGTTACCAGTACTGGCTTGGGTACACAGACGTGACAGGGTCTGAGCCCTGCTAGAGCCTGCAGTCCAGTTGGAGAGAAAGACATGAAAAACAAGGAAATACTCATTAAATTACAAACGGAGAGAAGTGTGATGCCTTTAAAGAACAAGGTGTGTGGAGAGAGAGAAACAGTAGGGACCTGATTTACATGGAGGTCTGCAAAGGCTTCTCTGAGGAACAGACGTTTGAGCCAAGGTCTAGAAGGATGAGAGGAATTAAAATAAGAACAGGAAGGAGGACACTGTGGTCAGAGGGAGGTCCATGGCCAAGGGTCTTGGGGTGAGGGAGCTCAGTGAGGGCAGAAGAGCACAAGGAGGTGGGGGTGGATGGCACAGGGTCTGGTAGGCACGGTAGGAAGTTTGGGGCAGAGGCAGGAGGGAGCCTGTGGAAGGTTCTCACAAGTGTTCTTTGCAGGGTGGCCTAGAGTGGTAGGAGATCCATGGGAAGCTATCCAGGAGTCCTGTGAGAGGCCATGGTGACCCAGACAAAGGACAGTGACCAAGTGGGTGGCAAGAATTGCACAGAGAAAGAATTGGCAGTTTGGGGTATGTGGGCAGAGGGAGAAGGAAGTGCTGGGCATGATTTCTGGGAATTCTGGCCTGAGGTGCCCTTTGCTGACTTGGGGATGCCAAGGGGAATGAGTCCTCTCTGGACTCCCTGCCTCTACCCCTTCCCAAATGAATGTGCTGTCGCAGGTAGTCCTAGTGTCGGGGCGGAGACTGAGCTGCTATAAAAAGAGGCTCCCAAATACATATATTCCTCTTCCCTGTGATAGTCTACAGGTACGTGGGTGGTCCAGGGCTGGCGGGGGGGCTCTGTCAGCCTTAGCACCTGTGGGTTCAGGATGGTTGCTCTAGTTCTCGTGGTTCCCAGATCGTGGGAAAGTGAAGGGGCCACGAGGGCGCACACCCACTCAGTCATTTAAGGGCAAGACCTTGATGCTGTTTCTGGATATGGCCGCACCTGGCTACCAGTTGCCTAGGAAATGTAGTCCAGCTGGGAGCCCTGCTGAAATGCTACTACCTGGAGGGAGGGAAGAATGGGTATTGGGGGGCATTTGGAGGTCTGCCACTGTTATTCTTCCTCTGAGACTCCCTCCATGTCTGCCTTTGGCCTGGTGTCTGTTTAGGGCTTTGCATTTCCGGGTTCTGGCTGGACATCTCTCTCGACGCCTTCAGGTACCTCCAACTGAGAATGTCCAGAACAGAAAGTGTCTATTTCCCAAACCCGTGCTGCATTCAGTCACTTAATGAAATATCTTGTACTTGGGATAACTGCTCAGTTGTCCACGCGTAGCAGTGAAAGGCCGTGGAGAAGGTACGGCGCTGTCAGCTCTGCCTGGAAACTCAAGGGAGGTATTTCTGAGGAGCAAGAGAAGATACTGCGTCCGAGTTGAGTTGTCGCTGCCTTTTCCTTCCTGGTGGTCAGCTGGCCTTCCAGGCAGCTGGCCTGAGGGACTTCCGCTGAGAACTTAGACATGTGTCTCTGCTGTTTTGAAGACGATCCATCAGGAAGCTGAATGTGGCAGGGCATGTGGCTCTTCCATGGCCATCTGTCCACAGTTGGGCCCTGGCCAGACCTCACAGAGGGACGGTGTTTTCCAGCAGATCAGATGGAGTCAGAGAGAAGTCCTTCGGGGCTGGGGACTCCCTTCTGGAAGTTGGATTGAGAGGAGGAGGTGGAAGACTGAGGCTGAGTCCAAACCAGCCTGGCTGCTGGTGCCCGAGGCTCCCTGGAGTGTCTGGCCCTGCTTGAGCACGGTCACCTCTGGAACGTGAGGCCCCTGGGTAAGTTCCCCCACCTTCTTCCCGAACCCTCCCCCGAGTGAGCAGACCCACCCACCTTTAATGCTAATTCCCTTTGCAATGAGCCTGAACTTCACTACATCCCAGGTAAAGCCAGCCCATTAGCACTGCCCCATCTGTCACCATAAACGGAAAGTTCTTCCAACAGGTGGGCAGGCAGCTCTCCCATGCTAATGAGGAATCTATGAAATTCCTCCAGGGACTCCGTCGTGGCACTGTCACAGGTCCAGCCTTTGCCCTCCTTCGCGGGAAGACGCAGCTGACGGAGGGCGGTTGGTGCTCTGTGCTGACCCCAGCACGACCCTCTTGACCTCCAAAGGCTCTCGAAGGCTGGGAGAATGAGATTGCAGTGGAGGGCGTTCTCATCTTTCTTGCCCTCTGGTTTTTCCCTGGTGGAGTCACCACCAGGACTGGAGGAAGGGAATGTGTGTTTTATCTTTTGTCTGGCCTTGCAGGGCCTCTTGGGGGCTGGTGTTTTCCTCCTGGCCTCTGATAGCGCTTCTTTGAACACAGTTGCTTTTTCTCCTTAGGAAGAATTTGCCTGTGTTGCACTAACTTGATCCTTGCCTCCATTCCCCTAGAGCAGTAGGATTTTGCTCCTCTGCTGGGCTCTGGCAGATCAGACCTGGGTTTTTAGGAATTTAGGGTGAAAATTTCTCAGTCTTTGGTTGTGTCCGGCAGCTGGATTGGCGGCAGTGGCATAGCACGGATTGAGGAGCCGGGTGACCTGGGATCGATTCCTGCTTCCCAGCTGTGCTCCTTGATAATGTCATTTAATCTCTCTGTTGTCCCTTCTGTGAAGTGGGGATGATGGCTGTGCCTGCTTGCCAGATTGTCCTGAAGGCTTCTTGAGATAACGAAGGGAAAGTGCTTAGACCGGGGGCTTGGCACGCAGCAGGACCCAGTACATGTCAGCCCAGCTCTGTTGCCCCCAGATCACTCCCAGCCGTATAGCAGGCCCGCCCCTCAAAGCCCCTTGCCTGCCCCACTCAGCGACACTTGCTGATGTGCAGTGACACTCACTCATGTGATGGTCACATAAAGGATTTTCTGTTCTAAGCCGTTCACATCGGGTTTTGGACCAGGCTCTTAGGGTAAAGGCCAGAGCTCAGAGTCCTAATGTTTGGCGGCAGGGGTCAGCCTCCTGCTGTGTCCCTGCCTCTCATTTTCTGCATTCCCTGGGGGCCGGCTCTGGGGTTTAGGAAGGGATGGGAAGGAGGCCAGGCTCTGAGAAGAGCCCAGCTGACTCCTTCCTACTGTTGATCCTGTCATAGGTCCCTCAGGAATGATACTGGTTGTTACCACAGCCAGAATCCCGCTGTGCTTTGTGAATGAAGTTGAGGCTGGGTTGTCCTGGAATCCCTTCCTGTCCTGCGTGTTGGGGCCACTAGGTGGCAGTCCTGGGCCACTCGTCTGCCTGGAGGACCCAGGGCTGAGAGCAGGCCTCCACAGGCGGGGAGGGCAGACCCCTTACCCAGAAGGCTGGAAAGGCCCGTTATTTTGGGTTTGATCTCCCACTGTCCCCTTCACCTTTTGTTGGGAGACCGAGGTTTTTGCCTCTGTGGTCCCCTGAGGCTTCCTTTTGTTGGGGCTGCCCTGGGGGCTGGTGCAGATCCCTAGATGGGGCTGCCTGGGGGATGATTCCCCTCTCCTCCCGCAGTATTCTGCTCCTCTTCCAGAAGGTTGCTGATGGCTTGGCTTGGGTCCAGAAAAATGTAGGGGAGGCACAGTTGGAAATAGATGAGGAAGGAGAAATGTTGGGGTTTTCTGCTGGGCCACCCTGGGCCTGGGCATTCACTCCTTAACCAGAGGTTCCTTTGTTCCCAGAGCTGGTAAGCCCTATTGCCTTTCCTTGCCAAATAACCGAGGCCAAGGCCAAAGTAAGAGGCACGTCTGTGGTCTTCCTCCCTGGCTGGCAGATGGGCGGGGAGACAGTAGGACTCCTGCAAGCGCTTCCGTGGGAGCTGGTGGCACCCTCATGTGCCTTTTCCTTGGCTCCCTTTTGCAAAACAAGCAGATTCTGACTTTGCTGTGGGTGGATGGACTGCCACAGTTTTGGCAGCCAAGGAGATTTTTCAAGGCCCGGAGGGGAAGGGACACAGAGAAATGAGCTAACCTCGTGGTGACTTGAACTTCCCCTGGCAAATAGCTTGTTGGGTTTAAGGAACCCCCAGTTGTCATCTAGACAGACTTTCATGCTCGTTTTTTGCTGAGAAGCCAAGGTCCTGACAGCAGGAACCGTGCTGTCCTTTTGCCTTCCTGAAGGTGGCGGAGGAGGGGCAGGCAGGGAGTCCTGGCCTGGTGCAAATCATCCTGATGATATTCTAGTGAGCGTGCTGCAGCCCGCACGCCTGCCTTCCATAGCTCCGGCACCAGGGTGGAGTCCTGCGTGAACGCTGGACCGGGCCTGGGTGGAAACGGCTTCTAGGAGAGCTTGCTTAGTTGTCTCAGCCTTACCCGGCCCTTGGCGTTTTCCTCCCAGATCTGCGAGCTCCTGCTCCTCTTTTCCACCTTCGGGTCATTTTACCTCCCCCCCCCCACCTCCTCCCCCAGCTTTGTTCTGGCACACAGGCACACTGCCCCAGACCCTTGTGGGCGGTCTTTCTGCAGTGGTGGGTCAAGAGAAGGCCTGTAGGCTTTGTCCTTTCTGCTCTATGGGCCGCAGCTCTCTAGCGGGCGTCTCTGGGCCGGTGGGCAGTGGGTGCTGTGGCACACACATGCCAAGCCCTACTGGAAGTGGGTGCCACCTGAGAGATTGGCAGTGGAGCGACCTGGAGGAGCTCATATGGGCTGCTTTCCCTAAGGGGGCGGGGAGGACAGGATGGCCTGTCTTGAGCCTTTATCGGGAAAGTATTGCTTTGAAAGTGGTGTACAAATTCCAGGAGGAGTTGGGGTGTGTGTGTGTGTGTGTGTGTGTGTGTGCGCGCGCGTGCGCGGCGGGGGGAGGGGGGATTCTTATTGGAATTGTCTGTCTGCTTCTTTAAAGAGTTCACAGCAGCATAGAAGGCCCTGTGAGCCTGGTCTGGCTTTACAGGTGGATAAAGAAAGCAACCTGTTCCATGTTAACCCATAAAGTAGTCACAGTAGATACCACTCCAGTTTGAAGTGGAGTCTGAAGTGCCCTAAGAGGGAGATAGTGACTAGTGGAAAAATTAAAAAAAGAAAATCTCATTTTTGTTACTTAAACAACTTGCGTGGCCTAGGCTAAGTGCCTCTGGGCACTGGTTTCTCCATCTGTAAAATGGGGACAGTTAACACCTAATTCACAGGGTTGTTGCAAGGGTAGAGTGGAAGTAAACAAGCTCTAAGTGCCTCGCGCAGTGCTTCACACACAGAAGGGCCTCAGTGAGCTGGCTTGTGGTCGGCCTTTCCTTCAGCTCTGAGGCCAGGTACTCAGCCTGTGGGCAGTGTTCCAATCTCCCAGGACACCCAGTGGCACCCCTCTCCGCTGAGCTGCTTTTAAGGTGCTGGATTTGGCAGAGGAGGGAGCAGGGCAAAGGAGGCTGGCCTGTCCAGGAACAATCTTTCTGACATTTCATCTCCAAAGCAGGCTGCTTCGAGTAGCTCAGCTGCCAAAGTGAAAATCCTGCGCGTTCCCCCTAATTGGTTTTCAGGAGAGATTGATTTTTGCCTGTGTAACTGCTGCTAGGAACCCTGATGTCTCTCTCCTTAGGGATCACGTACCTCCAGATGAATTTTGGTTTTAGCCCCCACAGAGTCCATCCTCCACCTTTTCTGTAAGGATACATTTAGGAGTCCTGGAGTAGGTGCCTTCAGCCTTTTGGCCCTGGAGGCTGTCCCCTGAAAGGGTCCCCAGGTTAAGAAGCCTGATGGCACACCAGTAGATGAGGCTGCTGTCAGTCTTCCTGAGTCTGGCTTCTTCCCAACGAGGTAATGAGTGGTCGCATTCTAAAATCCTGGGGTAAGGGAGGCTGCAGAGAGAGTCAGGGCTCCTCAAATAGACGGAGAATGATAGCCTGGAGAAGAGCAAGCCAGCTGCTCTGGTTCCAGGGAGAGCCAAAGAAGGCGCGCGGCACATAAATGGCACCAGGAGAGAATGTGAGGTGGGAGAGGGTTAAAAGAAGCTAGAGCTGAGTAAAAATGCTTCTTACAGCTCTCCGCAGGGTCTGTCCTGGCTGGCGTGCGGCAGCTCTGTCTTCAGGAGGGAAGGAGGTACCCAATTATAGCTCATCAGAGCTGGGAACAGAACAGGTTCCAAGTCTGTCTCGCTCGGTCCTGTCACTGCACAGGGGACCTGGGGCTCGGATGAGCTTAGCTGGCCTGTCTGAGGACCAGGGCCAGTGCCCGTGTCTGAAAGTCCCCGGGCATCTGTCTTGGGCTCTGGGCTGATAGTATTGGCTGGAGGGTCATCTCGGAGGCTCTGCTGCACAGCATGGCATCAGGAAGTGTCTTTCACACCGTTCCTTGAAATCTGGTAGTTTCACTGAGCTCCTCAGGGATTCTGTAATATATCTGTATTTGAGTCACTGTAGCTCTTTTTTTGGCAGCCCGATTATTTAGGCCTGACAGGTAGGCACAACTGTCTCATTAAATGCAGATATATTTGTGTGGCTTGAAAAAAAAAAATGGAACATTCCATTAGTCTAAAAAAAGACTCAAATAGTCGTTCCTTTTATTCAGAAACTCAATGTATTAAAATTTGTTGTCGTTAAATTTATGAAATGGGAACAAGTATTACTTGTACCTTATTATCATGAAATGCTCAGGTGTTTAAGGTGCTGGTGTGTCAATGTGTGTGTGCACACCCACGCCTGTGTGTGTAGACACAGTCACTCCTTATGCCTGGCCCTGGGGCTGGGTGCTTTGCGGATAATTTCTCAGTTGACCCTTACAATGCCCCTACTACGGGTCTCAGCTCTTGTTCTGCAGATGACTTGGGGTCTCGGGAAGGTTCGGTCCCTTGCTCAGAGCCCTGCAGCAGAGCTGGGCTGGGAGCCCCACTCACAGCAGCTGGTCTCTAGGTATTGCTGCTGGAGAGCCAGATGCAAATTGTAGCTGCAGAACACAGGGCAGACCCCCGGGCTTGTGCTCTAGGCCACAGCTTCTCTCCCTCTGTGGCCAGGATTCTCCACCGCCCTCTGCCCCCCACCGTGCATTAGAATCTGGGACGGAGGGAGGTGGAGAGAGGAAATAGAGATTGCAGGAGCCTCTTGGGTGATTCTGTGAAATACGCCCACTATTGAGAATCGATAGTTTTTGTAAAAGGAGAGAGATGAACATTATTAAAACACTTCTCCTTTGTGTCCAGAAGAACTGCCGGGGGAGCCACAGGCTGTTGGAGTCCCCGGCATCCTCAGTGAGGGCGGCATCCGCTTTAACCTCTTCCTCTCTGCTCCGGGGCCTTGGAAGTTTTTCCACCCTGACTTGCAGGCCGCGGGTCAGTGGGGAAATAGCAGTTCTTTTCAGGATTGCGTCCCCTCTGAAAACCCGTCTCCCTCCACGCCGGTGACACCCATGCTGTGGGCTGGAGGGCCTGGGAGACCTCGGTTTCCTCCTCTGTGATACCCAGCAGCCTCATAGGGTGTGCCTGTTCAGTCAACAAAGGTCTGTTGAGTGCTTTCTGTACACCATGCTCCGTTCTAGGCCCTGGAATACGGCGTGGGCAGAACAAGTCCTCACTGTGCTTGTATTTTAGTTGTATAGACTCTAAGTACAGAGAGACGCACGGTAAACGAATAGATAATAGGTCACATGGTAAGTGTCATGAGAGAAAAGCAAGTCACGTTTTCCGAGGGACAGAACGCGAAGGGTAGCTGTGCTTTTTTCTTTTCGGCGGAGGTGAAATTCACAGAACATAACATTTTAAGGTGTTAAGCCACTGGCATTTTGTACGTTCACATTATTGTGCAACCATCACCTCTACCTGGTTCCAGAACATTTTCATCAGCCCCAGAGGGGCCCCATTGGGTACACTTTTTTCATACAGGGAGGTGATATTTGAGCAGAGAAGCAAGGAAGTGACCCATAAGAACATCTAGGGTGGGAGCTTTCCTGGTGGGGGGTACAGCAAGCGGGGAGACCTTGAGGCAGGCTTCTTAGGCAGATGTGAGGAGTAACGAGGAAGCCAGAAAGGCTGAGCTGCATGAGAGGGGGAGAGCTGTAGGAGGTGGGGCGGGTGGGCCTGTGGAGGCCACGCAGTGATCCAGTAGACCAAGGGGAGTGTTGGAGGGGCTGGAGCACCCCAGCGGCATATTGGGCATATAGCAGGTGCTCACTACGTGTGCAGCATCCTTTCCCTGTGCCTCCCGGGTTCTCTAGAGATCATAACTTCTTGGTCTGGTGTTCGTCTGGTTATCTTCATGTCTTTTGTTAACGAAGGCGAGGGTCGTGTTATGTGTGTGTGTTTGGTTTGTGTCCTGGTACCCCTGTACATTGACCAGCGGCTTTACACATTTCTCACTCTTCCTGTGTGCTTCCACATGGAGAAAACACCTTTCAAAAATCAAACAGATATTTATGTTTTCCTTCGCAAAATTCCAAGTTGTACCCGGGGACATCGCCTCAAGAAAAATGGAGAAGGCCCAGGGAAAGATCTTCAAAATTAGTAAAACAGGGATGAGGCGGTAGTGGGGAGGGGACAATGAAGAAGGATAAATGTATTTCTCTGAAAGGACAACCTCAAACACGAAAGGCTTCTGCACGTTGGAAGGCCAGGGCCGCTTTATTGATGATGCACGGGTCATTGGGAAAGCAGAGAGAGGGAACACGGATTCCTTCACCAAACTCAAACTGGAGCCAGGAGATATTTGCTGGAGATCCAATAGGAAACACTGCTCTCACACAGCACACAGGTATCTTGGGATAAACGCCACAGTGGAACAGGCTAGAAACTTGAGCCAGTCTTGAGAAAGATTTAGATCGAAAGTTACACGGGCAAATGCCTTCCACGGCCAAGCAGGCCCCAGAAGCAAGTGAGAATTGGCCACGGAACACGGCAGGGAGTGGTGAGGACTAGAGCACAGTGGGGCTTGTATGGCCCTTCCATGGGGCAGCCTGCTGTTGGCTGAGCGTGTGGGCCCAGGGGTGCTCGGCTGCAGATGTGGGGCTTTATGAGAAGTTTGAAATGCCAGCAACTGTTCACATTTTTAAAAAGAGGAGGAAGGAGCTGGAGGAGAAAGCATAAACTGTGTGGTATAAGCAAAACAAGTCTGAAGGCTCAAGAGAGTCCAAAGGCCCATGGGGTTTGCAAACTCCAGTTTGGATAAACCTACCCTTGGGTCTTTTGAGGGGAATGCAGGTTGCCTGTGAGTTTTGAGCTGGAATTCTGCAAGCCCTCTGTGGCCCTGTTGATAACCTTAAGTTTGTCATCTGTAAAACAGGCCACCACCAGCTGCTCCGTGTCCACGGGGAGCTTTAAAATCTTGATTAAAAGGCCCAGGCTAAATAGAAAAGACACCCTTGGCGAATTGACAATCTTTCCATGGCCATCAGTGCCCATCAGCAGGTGCCGCCCCCAGTGTCCCCTCCAGCCTGTAGCTGTCTGCTATTTTTAGCTCTTCTGTAACTCTATTAACCATATCCACCTCCTCGTGCCACTTGTCTGTATGTTTAATTATGTAAATGGCATTACAAATCACAGTGGTGTTGAACTACATCTCATTTCTCAGAGCAAATCAGAGCATGTCTTGTTGACCATCGGTTCAGTCTGCAAGTGGGCACAGTAGAGGGCGATTGCTTGCCTCTTGTGAGGAGATGACTTGGGAGAATGGAGGTCTCTGTAAAAGGGATCCCATGGGATGGATGTGGGATTGCTCTAAGCAGATGACTTTTTTTTCTTTTAACTCGAAATGTGGATTTGTGTCTCTGTTAAGCTGGCTCATTGCTGACTCATTTTTAACACCTGGCTTTAAATCCCAAGCCACTGCTCAAGTTTGTGTTGAGCAAGGAGGTATGTGCTGTCCTCGATGTGCGGGAAGAGGACGAGGGGGGCCGGCAGGACAGTGCTCTAGCAGGTGCCCCGTAGGAAGGACTGCTTTGAAACTGCCCTGTAAACCTTCCCCTCTATCAGGTGACTGAATGCGTTCTTCCAGAAAGTTCTTCCATCTGTCTAACCTGTGTACTTATGTTGTTAGTTAAGCTCCTTCCCTTTTGATTGATCGCCAATAAAGGGTGAGTGGTGGGCACCCATCTTGAGTCAGTCTTCGCTTTAGCGCTCTTGGATCCCGCGTCTCCCTCTGTGCTCTGTTGAAGTGTTCATTCTCTGCTGTTTCTTTCTCACAGCTCGCCAATGTGGCCAGACCTTCCTGACCTCTCCAGGGCAGCCCTGCCGGCCTTCCACCATCCCTGTCTCCCAATTCAACCTTCTTCTACTAGGGGCTCCCATCTCTGCCTGCCTGCTTGTTTGTGGCGTTTTTGTGAGCTGGTGGTCAGCATTACTACTCTCCCCCAGTGACTCTCTTGGGTGCCAAATAATTCCCCCTGCCTGCCAAACCCGAGGGTTCTCGGGGTCTCACCTGACCAGTGTCACTGCCAGCGAGTCTCTTGAGTTACCCGCAGAGACTTTAACGTATGCTTGTCCCTGCACTTTAGCATGTGTCTCGTCTCCTAACAATGAGAGCATCTCCTCCCTAACTACAGTAGAACAGTCAGAGCCTAAGTCCAGTATTTGGGCCATATTCAGTTTTCCTGGGGCTCAGTTATGTCCTGGATAGCTGGCTTTGAAAAATCCAGGGTTTAATCAAGGACCGTGCATTCCTCCAGTGTCCTTGTGGAACGGTCACCCAGGCATTGTAGAGTCTTCTATAACATTGACATTGTGGAAGGGTCCAAGCCAGTGGTTTTGTAAAATGCCCCTCAGCTTGTATGCATTTGATCGTTTCCCCTTAATGGGACTCGGGTTAAATGTTTTGGTCAAGATGATTACATAAGTGCTTGTGTTCTTCTCAGTGTTTCACATCGGGAGACACAGTATGTCACCTTGTCTCACTGTAACATTAAATTTGTTTGCTTGGTTAAGGTTGTGTATGCCAGATTTCTCTGTTTTAAAGTACCTTTTCCCCTTTGAAATTAATAAGTAATCAATCTGCGAGGTAATGCTTTCAGATGGAATGGAATACTCTGTTTCCAAACAGTCTTTCATCCAGTAATTTTCTTATTTTTTTAAAACAGGTTCTTTTTTTTTTTTTTTTTTAAGTTTATTTATTTATTCTGAGAGAGAGACAAAGCATGAGTGGGGGAGGTACAGAGAGAGAGAATCCCAAGCAGTCTCCACACTGTCAGCGCAGAGCCCGATGCGATGCAGGGCTCAAACCCACAAACGGCGAGATTATGAACTGAGCCAAAGTTGGACACTCAACTGACTGAGTCACCCAGGTTACCCCGATCATCCAGTAATTTCCTACTCATTCTATTCTTAACAGTCTTTATGGTTTTTCATCATTGTTTTATTGTGGTAAAATATATATAGCATAAAGTTTACCATTTTAACCATTTTTAAGTGGACAGTTCAATGGCATTAAGATTATTCTCCATGTTGGGGCGCCTGCGTCGGTTAAGCGTCGGACTTCGGCTCAGGTCATGAATTCACAGTTTGTGAGTTCGAGCCCTGCGTCGGGCTCTGTGCTGACAGCTCGGAGCCTGGAGCCTGCTTCCGATTCTGTGTCTCCCTCTGTCTCTGACCCTCCCCCACTCACACTCTGTCTCTGTCTCTTGAGAATAAACATTAAAAAAAAAATTAAAAAAAGAAAGATGATGCTCCATGTTGTGCGGCCATCACAGCTATGTGTTTGTATCCTTCCAGACAGAAGCTCTATATCCACTAAACACTAACTACCATTCTGCTTTCCATCTCTGTGAACTTGGCTCCTCTGGGAACTACCTATACACGGGATTACACAGTGTTTGTCTCTCTGTGACGACTTATCTCACTTAGCACAATGTCTTCAGGGTCCAGCCATGCTGTAGCATGTGTCACAATTTATTTTTTAAGGCGAAATAATATTCCATTGTAAGTATAGGTGACGTTGTGTTTATCCATGTATCTGTTGATGGACATTTGGGTTGCTTCTCTTAGCTATTATGAATAATGTTGCCATGAGCATGGGTGTGCAAATACTTGTTCAAGTTCCTGCTTTCAGTTCTTTTGGGTGTATACTCAGAAGTGGAATTGCTGGATCATATGGTAATTCTGTTTTTAGTATTTTGAGGAACTACCGTACTCTTTTCCAAGCAGCTGCACCATTTTCCATACTTACCAGCAGTGTCTGAGGGTTCCAGTTTTTCTGCTTCCTTGCCAACATTTATTCTTTTTCATCTTTTTTTGTTGTTGTGGTTTTCATAGCCATCCTAGTAGGTGTGAAGTGGTGTCTCCTTGTCTTTCGGATTTGCATTTCCGTAGTAACTGGTGATGTTGTGTATCTCTACATGCACTTCTTGGGCACTTTCTGTTTCTTCCTTGGAGAAATATGTAGTTTAGATTCCTTGCCCATTTTTCAATTGGATTGTCTTTTTATTACTGGCTGTAGGAGTTCTTTATATGTTCCGCACACAAGTTCCTTATCAGATATATGATTTGCAGATGTTTTCTTCCATTCGGTAGGTCATCTGTTCACTTCCTTGACAGTGTCCTTTGATGCAAGAAGTTTTTAATTTCAGCAAAGTCCAGCTTACCTATTTTTTCTTCTGTTGCATGTGTTTTTAGTGTCGTGTCTAAAAATCTGTTTCCAATTAAAAGGTCATGAAGGTTTACCTCTGTGTTTTCTTCTAGGAGTTTTATGGTTTTAGCTCTTATATTTAGATCCTTGATTAATTTTGAGTTAATTTTTTTATATGGCCTAAGTAGGAGTTTAACTCCATCCTTTTGCATGTGGACATCCCGCTGTACCAGCACCATCTGTTGAAGAGACTGTTCTTTCCCCACTGAATGGTCTTGGTACCTTTGTCCGAAATCAGATGGCCTTACACATACAGGTTTATTTCTGGACTCTCGGTTTTATTCTGTCAGTCCATATCCATCCTTATGCCAATACCACACTGTTTTGATGACTTAACCACTTAAGTGGTTAAGTTTTCAAATCATGAAGTATGTATGAATCTTCCCGCCATGTTCTTCTCTTGCAGGGTTGTTTGGCTGTTTGTCTTGCCCTCTGCAATTCCATAGGAATTCGCGGACTGGTTTTCCCATTAGCAGGAAAAGAAGGTGTTGGGATTTTGATAGGGTTGTGTTGAATCTGTAGATTGCTTTGAGTGTTTTATTAGTTTCCTAAGGGTGCTGTAACAAATGACCCCAAACTGGGATGACTCAAAAACAAACAAACAAAACAAAACAAAAAAACAACAACAACAGAAATCAAGGTATGTCAGGGCCATACTTGGTCTGAAGGCTCTAGGGAAGAAGCCATTCTTCACCTTTCTCATACTTTCTGGGGTTTGCTGGAAATCCTGGGTGCTCCTTGGCTTGCGGCTACATAACTTCAACCTCTGTCTCTGTCTTCACATGGCGTTCTTCCCTCTGTGTCAGTCTCTATGTCCATGTTTCCCTCTTATAAGGACACCAGTAATATTGGATTAGGTCCCACCCTTATCCAGTATGACTTTCCCTTAACTAATTACAAATCTGTCCTATTTCCCAGTAAGTCCAAGTTCTGAAGTTTTGGTGGACATGAATTTTGGAAGGATGCCATTAAACTCAGTGCCTAACAGAACTGACAAGAATATTCTTCCAATCAGTGAACATGAGATGCTTTTCCATTTATGGAGGTGTTGTTAATTTCTCTCAGCAATGTTTCATAGTTTTCAATGTGCAAGTCTTTCATATCCTTACATTAATTCCTAGCTATTTTATTCTTTCAGAAGCTGTTGTAAATGAAATTGCTTTCTTAATTTTCTTTTGGAGTGTTCATTGCTGGTGTGTAGAAACGCAACTGATGTTTGAGTGTTGATGTTGTGCCCTGCAACTTTGCTGAGCTCAATTATGAGTTCTAATAGCTTTCCTGTGGATTCTTTGGGATTTTCTATCTAAACAGTTATGTCCTTTGCAAATAGAGATAGTTTTCTTCCTTTCCAGTCTGGGTTCCTCCTATTTCTCTTTTTTACCTATTTGATCTGGCCAGAACTTCCGGTTCCGTTTTGAACAGCAGTGGTGAAAGTGGGCACTCTTATTTTGTTTCTAATCCTAGGACAAAAACTTTCAATCTTTCACTGATTGACTGTGATGTTGACTGTGGGTTTTTTACACATGGCCTTTATCGTGATGAGGAAGTCTCATCTTATTCTTATTTTTCTGAAAGTTTTTATTATGAAAAGTCGTTGGATTTTGTCACATGCCTTTTCTGCATTAATTGAGATGATTGTGGGGTTTTTTCTCCCCTTTTCATTCTATTGATGTGATATGTTATACTGATTGATTTTGTCATGTTGAACTGGTCTTACATTCCTGGTATAAATCCAGTAGATGATGGTATTATATTCCTTATACTATGATGTTGGGTTTGGTTTGCTATTATTTTGTTGAGGATTTTGCCTCTATATTCATAAGGGATAGTGGCCTGTAGTTTTGTTTTTTGTTTTTTTTTTCCTTGTGATGTCATTATCTGGCTTTGGTGTCAGGGTTCTACTGGTCACGTAGAATGGGTTAAGAAGTATTTCCTCCTGTGCAATTTTTGGAAGAGTTTGAAAAGGATTGGTATTAACTCTTCTTTAAATGTTTCGTTGAATTCACCAGTGAAGCCATCTGGTCCTGAGCTTTCCTTTGTTGGGTGGTTTTTGATTACTGACATTACTGAGTCAGTCTCTACTTATGACAGTTCTTTTGATTTTTCTGTTTATTCTAGAGTAAGTTGAAGCAATATGTGTGTTTCTAGAAATGTGTACAGTTCCTCTGGGTTATCCAGTTTGTGGGCATACAATTGTTTAGCATACTTTCTTACAATCCTTTTTATTTTTGTTGAGTCATCCCCCAGTTTCATTTCTCATTTTTAGCTATTTGTGTCCACTTTTTTTTTTCTTTGTCAGTCTAGCTAAGGTTTTGTCAATTTTAAAAATCTTTTCAAAGAACCAGCTTTTGGTTTAAATGACGATCTATTAATTTTCTACTCTCGATTTTGCTTACCTCCACTTTTAATCTTCACCATCTCCTTCCTTCTGCTAGCTTTGGATTTAGTTTTCTCTCCTATTTCTCATTCCTCAAGGTATAATCTTCGGTTATTGATGTGTGATATTTCTTCTTTTTTTAATGTAAGCATTTATGTTATAAGTTTCTCTCTAAGCACTACCTTCACTGCATTCCATACATTTTGGTATATTGTTTTCATTTTCATCTAGATCAAGGCATTTCGTAACTTCTGTTTTCTTCTTTGACCCGTAGGTTGAGTGTACTGTTTATTTTTCACGTATTTATACATTTTTAAGTTTTGCTTTTCATAAGCAAAACTTTTCTGGCTTTCCTGGCTTCGTTCCGTTGTGGTCAGAGAAGATTCTTTCTGTGATTTCAGTGTTTTTAAATTTGTTGAGACTTATTTTGTGGCCTTAACTTAGTTCTGTGGTGGAGTGTTCTATGTATGTCTGTTAGATCTAATTGGTTTAGAGTGTTGTTTAAGCCCTCTGTTTTCTTATTGATCTGCTGTCTAAATGTTTTATTCATTATTGAAAGTGAAGCATTGAAGTCTCTGACTTTTATTGTAGAATGGTATATTTCTCTCTTTTATTCTGTCAGTGTTTGCTTTATACACTTTGAGGCTCCGTGTGATGTATATATGTTTATAATTGCTGTTTCTTCTTGATGAATTGACTCTTTCATCAATATGTCCTTCTTTGTTTCTTGTGGCTATTTTTGACCTAAAGTCTTTATTCCTGACATTATTATAGCCATCTAGCTGTTTTGCACATAATATCATTTTTTGTTCTTTTGGTTTCAACCTAAGTGTCTTGGATTTAAAGTAGTCTCTTGTAGACAGCGTATAGTTGGATCATGGTTTCCATCTCTTCTGCCAGTCTCTGCCTTTTGACTGGAGTGTACATTTACATTTAAAGTAATTGCCGAGTAGGAAGAACCTAATCCTGCCATTTTGCTGTTTGTTTTCCATAGGCTTTATAGTTGTTTTTGACCCCCATTTCTCCCATTAATGCCTTCTTTTGTGTTTACTTGATTTTTTATGTAGTGAACCAGTTTGATTCCCTTCTCATTTCTTTTTGTGTATATTCTTTAGATTTTTTTTTCTTTGTGGTTACCATGGAGATTACATTTAACATCCTAAATTTGTAACAATCGAATTGAATTGATACCAACTTAACTGCAGTAGCATAAAAAAAAAACTCTGCTCCTAATTTATAGAGACAGAAAGAAGAAGAGAGGGTTATCAAGGCCTGGGGGACAGGAAGAGGAGGAGTTACTGTTTAATCCATATAGAACTTTTCTTTGGAATGACGAAAAAGTTCTGGAAATGGATAGGGTAATAGTTACATAATATTTTAAAGGTACTTAATGCCAATGAAACTGTACACTTAAAACTAGTAAAATGGTAAATTTTATGTATATGTGTGTTTTATTGCAATGGAAAAAAATTAAAAACACTGCTCCTCTACAACTCTGTCTCCCTCTTTTATGTTCTTATTTTCCCACATTATATTTTTATATATTGTGTGCCCAGTAACAAACTTATAATTATTTTTATGCATTTGTCTTTTAAATCATGTAGGGAATAAAAAAATGGAATTACAGACTAAAAATACAATAATACTGGCTTTATATTTGCCTGTGTATTTGCCTTTACTGGAAATCTTTCTTTCTCAATACAGCTTCAACTTACTCTCTAGGTGTCTTTTCATTTCAGCCTGATGGACTCCCTGCAGCAATTCTTTTGGTGCGAGTCTAGTGATAATGAACTGGTTCAGATTTTATTTGTCTAGGAATGACTAAATTTCACCACCTTTTTCAAAGGACAGTTTTGCTGGATATGGAATTCTTGGTTGAAAGTTTTTTTTTCTTTCAATACTTTAAATGTGTCTTCCTATTGTCTTCTAGCCTCCACAGTTTCTGAGAAGAAAGCAGCTGTTAATGTTTTGATTACATTATATATATATTATATATTGTATAATATATATGATATATAATAATTATGCATTATATAATTATTATATATAATTATGTATTATGTAATTACTATATATATTTATATAATGTATATATTATATATACTACATATTTTTATATAATATGTAATGTACATATTATATTACATATATATGACATATTATGTAATATAATATATTACATAATATAATAATATATTTTGTATATATATATAAGAAGCCCCTTCTTTTTTGCTGCTTTAAAGGTCTCTTTCTGTAATAGTTTGATTATAATGTGTCTCGAAGTGAATATTTTTGAATTCATTCTTCTTGAAATTTGGTGAGCTTTTTGGATGTGTACATTTATGTCTTGCATCAAATTTGGGGAGTTTTAGCCATTATTTTTTTGGATATTCTTTCTGCCCATTTCCCTCTTTCTTCCCCCATGGAAGCTCCCATCATGCAAATGTTAGTGTCCCACAAGCTCCTGAAGCCTCTGTTTCTCTTTCCTTCTTTCTTTTTTCTTTCTGCTCCTCAGACTCAGTACTTTCTGTTGTCCTATTTTAACGTTTGCTGATTATTCTTTCTGCATGCTCAGACCGCTGTGAATTTTCATTTGAGCTACAGAGTTTTTGGTTGGTTCTTTATGGTTTATATCTCTTTATTGGCATTCTCATTTTGTTTATGTATCATTTTTCTGATTTCTTTTGTTATATGTCCGTATTTTCTTTTATCTCTTTGAATATGCTTACATGATTTTTATGTAGTAAGTTTGATGTCTGGGCTTTTTGGGGGATCATTTCTATCAATTTATTTTGCTCCTTTGAATGGGCTGTAATTTCCTGTGTCCTTGTGTGCCTTTTGATTTATTGTTGTTGTTGAACACTGGACATTGGGGTTATAACTCTGTTATAACTCTGGAAATCAGATTCTTCCTTTATCCCACAGTTTGCAGTTTCGAAAAAAAATTTTTTGTAACATTTATTCATTTTTGAGAGACAGAAACAGAGCATGAGTGGGGGAGGGGCAGAAAGAGAAGGTTAGAATCCAAAGCAGAATCCAAAGCAGGCCCCAGGCTCTGAGCTGTCAGCACAGAGCCTGACATGGGGCTCGAACTCACAGACTGCAAGATCATGACCTGAGCTGAAGTTAGTCACGCAACCGACTGAGCCACCCAGGTGCCCCCAAAAAAACATTTTTTAAAGGCCATAGCAATCCACTTGTTTAATGACTTTCCAAACTATTTTTGCAAAGACTGTATTCCTTGTTGTGTATAATGACTGAAATCTCTATTTCCTTTGTTTGTGTCAGCTATTGTTTTGGCAGAAACTTCTTTCAATGCCAAAGGCTAAAACAATAACAACAACAACGACAACCCCCCAGAAAATGAAAGCAAAACAAAAATCCAGACACTTTCCCAGTCTTGACAGATTGGCTTGTGCTGGGGCACCCTTTCAACAGTTAGGCTTATGTTGAGCCTAGAGATCAGCCCAAGATGAAAGGCTAGGTAGGGTCTTCTCCAGTCTTTTCTGAGCACGTGTCTTGCCCTAGGCCTATGTATAGCTTTCTAAATTTTCCTGTGTATATGAATTGTTTTAAGGATTTTTTAAAAACGTAATCTCTGCACCCAACATGGGGTGTATGCCTACAATCCTGAGATCAAGAGTCATATGCTCCACTGACTGAGCCAGCCAGGTGTCCCTATATATATGGATTTTTAAAAATGTCTTGATGTCCCAAAGAATCTCCCCCAGCTCTTCTTCCCAGGTGGTCTATTGTCTGTCTGAACTGTTATCATTTTCCCCAGAAGCACCTGCCCCCTTTTCAGCCTGAGCTCTGTGTCAGGTGAAACAGGAGCCATGGGCCTTGCATCAGTCCTTCAGGCAGCCCCCAGGCAGGTGAGAAAAATCATACACAGTAATTCACAAGTAAGATCTGCTCTCTCTGCAACCAGGGACCAGGGTTCCACCCTGGACACACGGGAGGGGTGGGACAAGGAAGAATGCCGCAAAGCTTTTCTACTGTTTTCAAATTGCCCTTTTATTGATTCAGCATTCTCTTGGTTCCTGTAAACTTTTGGCTGTTTTTCAGAGTTCTGACGTAGTTGGTTCTGATAGTTTCTGCTTGTTTTTCAGTGTTTCTGTGGGAAGATGAGAGGTTGGAGCTACATTGCCATTTTCCTTTCTGTTGATGATGATTCTCTGAATCAATGTGCTGGTGGTTGCAAAATGGTCATTTTGTATTTCTATAATTTCTTCTACATTTATTAGTTGGTGTTCTATTAAAAAATTTTTTTAAACGTTTTTTATTATTGAGAGACACAGAGCATGAGGAGGGGAGGGGCTGAGAGATGGAGAGACACAGAATCCGAAGCAGGCTCCAGGCTCTGAGCTGTCAGCACAGAGCCCGATGCGGGGCTCGAACTCACGAACTGCGAGATCATGAGCTGAGCCGAAGTCGGACGCTCAACCGACTGAGCCACCCAGGCACCCCAGTATTCTCCTGTTTAAAAAAAAGAACTTTATTTTCTCTCTTTTCTGTTTAGTTGGTATTGATATGGATTTAGATATTTGAGCAGCTTATTATTTTAAATCGTTTCAGTGAGGTGTAACTTAAATATCGTAGAGTCTGCACACTTGAAGTATTCACGTTGATGATCTGGGCAAATGCAACATGTAACGACCTGTAGCAGTCATCTCAATCAAGGTATAGAACATGTCCTCCCCAGAAAGTTTTCCCATGCTCCTTTGCAATGGCTTTTTGTTTTTACATTTTATTTTGAAATAATTATAGATTCCCAGGAAGTCGCAGAGATAGTAGAGTTTGGCCCTGTGTACCCTTCATGGAATTTCCCCCAAAGGTGACATCTTGCATATAAAGGTTGTATAATATCAAAATATAAAGGTGGTACCTTACAAAAAGTTAGTACAATACGCTGCAGATGTACAGTTCTGTGTCTTGTGTAGATTCCTGGAACAGGGAGATCAGGCTTTCCGCTAGGCCTCTGGTGATTCCACTGTGGCTAGGGTGCTCTGTTGAGTGGTCTCCACTGACACTGCAGGAATTAAGGAGGGGAGACCTCACTATTGCTGCTTGGGATTCTTCTCTGACACCACCCCAGGAGGGACAGCTCAGGGCATCCTGGTACAGATGCATGAGGGTAACAGTCCAGGCTCTGGGGTGGGGCTGCAGTTTTTTTCTGTGGTGTTAGGCTGGATAGGCCTGTTATCATCTAAAAGTTTCTATCTTGCCTGGTCCTTGGGCTAGAAAAAGCCAGCTTTTCTGGGGGCTTTAGGCTCCCATTAGCATTTCCTTGAGTACCCAGTCCAGGATATAGGAGGCAAAAAGAAACCTTAGGAAGGTCTCTGCCATGTCATTCTTTGGGTGCCAGGGACCCTAGCCAGACCCTTCTCCCTCTTTCAAGATTTTCTTATGTTTGTTTTCTACGTGTACTGTCCAGAGATTTTAGGTGTATCACCAGAAGGAATAGAAGGAAGTGTATCTGCTCCTGCAGTGTCTTATTTTTTTTAAGACCTAGATTTTGAAGACTTTTCACACATCCTGTTGGACTTATCTCCATAAAATGATAATACCAGGTGTTATATTCCTACCCACAGTGTATGAGAGTGCATGTGGCCAGCACTGGGGAGTGTCAGCCTTTGTAATCTTTGTTGATGTGATAGACAGAAATGGATGTCTCCTAATTAATTTTCATTTCTTTGGTTTCAAGAGGAGGTGGAGTATTTTTCATGTTTATTGGCCTAAGTTTTGTTTTGTTTTTTTTTTTTTCTCTTGAATTACCTCTTCTTCTCTGAAAGAGAGAGAATTGAAAATGGAAAGAGGGGGGTAATCTGCTGCTGTAGTAGTTATGGTCCAGCCAGGAGACAGAAACCATGGCAATCGTTTGACCAGAGAGAACTTGTTATCAAGAGTCAGTAATGACGTATAAAATGAACAAGGTTAGTGAAGGGTAAGAGGCAAACACCGAGGTATTATGGAAGTGGCAACTGTAGGACTCTTATGGAGCCGGCTGGCTAGGCCCAAATGGGATTTGCAAGCTCCCAGGCCCGGCATCACCGAGACCAGTGTGACCTGAGGTATAAGGACTCAGTGATCAGCGTGGCTGCTGTTCCCTCTGGATGTTGCTTGTGCTGAGTACAGGGGCACGAGGCCTGAATCCGCTGTGCCCCACTTGTCTTGGTTCTTCTGTTCCTTTCCTAGTTGGAACATCTTGCTACACTGAGGGTGGTTTTAGTGCTGAAATGTGTTCTTTGTACCACGTGACCCCTAACTGTATTTTGCATAGGTATACTGCACTGTGCTACGTGCATATGTGTGTGTGGTCATACAGAACGGGATGGAACAATGTGGCTGTGCCTCATCGGGATGTAAGCATGTTTCACGGGTCATTTTAAATGCATCTGCTTCTCCCTTTGCTTTGGAACTTGTCTCCCCTTTGCCATTTGGTCCAGTAAGACGAGGCTTCTGTGAATATTCTGGTCAAACCAGAGACTCCCTGTGGCTGGAACTTCTAAGCACGCACATCTTCTCTCCTCTTCTCCCATCCCTGTGTACTCTTCCCTATTTGGATACATTTTTTTAAGGACTGGACAATATAATTGTCTTATTTACAGGGCCTGAGGGTACTTGTTCAATACATTTTTGTTGAATTAGTATTGATAACAGCAGCAGCAAGATTATTTCTTCTACATATAATTACTCATTTACTTCTCACATCAGCCTTGTAAGTAGTTACCATTACCATATTTCAGTTCCGAGGTGGACATTTTTTCACACTTTAACATCTCCGAATTAGGGATGCATTTTATATTCAGTGACGTCTTATAACTCATTTTTTTTCCCCTTTGGTGGTAATGGAATAATGGTTCATCTTATAGTCTATGGTATTTTAGATTCGATTAAATTTAGTGTTATTTGCATTTTATAGATTCGGAAACCGGGGCACAAAGAGGTTAAGTATCCTGCCCTAGGCCGCCCCACTAGAAAGCAGCAGATCTGGGCTGGGAAGCCTGGTCTCCTGTCTCGGGGTCCTGGGCTCCCTCCCCCTCTCCTTTCCTCTCTGAGCCTCTGTGGAAAACGGCCTCAAGTGCCCACCTGTCTGGGCTTCGTCCACCCTCGCAGTGTAGCTTAGACTCCACCTCCCACGCCAGCTTTTCTTTTCCCATGCTACCCCTCTGGCAAGCTGCCATCACTTTTTTTCTCCTTTGAACCCCATAGCATTTCCTTGTGATACCTACCTCAGCTGGTCATTTGTGACTTCTGTTTAGTGGGGTTTCATTTTCCAGGGTATCCAGACTCTGAGTCAGCTTGGAAGGTAAAAACCATACATGGTCACTCTTACCCATGTACACCCTTTGGGAAGGAAGGCTGCGTTACGTTTTGGAGTCCAGTGCACTCAGTTTTTTTCTGCTATGTTAGGCGAATCACTGTTTCTCTATAGCTCAGCGCCAGATGAAATAGTTGGCTTGTGTTTTGGGACCGTGTTGCAGGAAAAATACTGGTCTCACACACTAGATTTCAGTCGTGAGTATAATGAGATGGTCTTGCTCTAGGAGACACACAGGAATGGACGGGGATGGTGGGAGTCATGTCTCTCCCTACACAGCCCGCTTTCTGTAGCCGGGCTCAGCTTGCATGGCCAGGCGTGGCGGCCCTGCAGCAGGTACATTGAGCTCTTTTCTCAGGCGTTTGTCCATTGAGAAGAATGGCACGGTCTCCATTTTTAAATTTAAACTTCAGACTTTTTTTGGCTTCATTTTATCAGTTTCACGGAGATATAATTCCCATGCTATACATTTCTCTCTTTCAAAGTGTCCCATTCAATGATTTTTAGTATGTTTTTAGAGCTGTGTGACCATCACCCACAATCTAAACTTAGAACATTTTCATTACCCCCCCAGAAGAAACTGTCTGGTATCAGCTGCTCTCCATTTTCCTAGCCCTGGGCAGCCACTGACCTGCTTTCTGTCTATGGGTTGGTCTGTTCCAGATATGTCACCTAAGTGGAATCATACAACATGTGGTCTTTGTGACTGGCTTCTCCTGAGTGTAATGTTTTCCAGGTTTATCTGTGCTGTGACATGTGTCAGCACTTCATTCATTTTATTGCTGGACAGTACTGTATGGTTATACCACATTTTATGTATCTATCAATCAGTTGATGGACATTTGGCCTGTTTCTACTTTCTAGCTATTATGAGTGATGATACTATGAACATTTGTGTACACGTTCTTCTGTGGACATAAGTTTTCATTTCTCTTGGGTATATACTTAGGACTGGAATTGCTGGATCATATGCTAATTCTGTGTTTAGCCTTTTGAAGGATGGCCAGATTTGTCTTCCACACTAGCAGCCTGTATCATTTTGCATTACACCAGCAGTGTATGGGTTCCAGTTTCTCCATATCTTTGCCAGTACTTGTTATTATATTGTCTTGAGTAGAGCCATCTAGTGGGTGTCAGGTGGTATCTCATGGTGGTTCTGATTTGCGTGTTCTTTATTTTTTTTAAGTTTATTTATTTTGAGAGGGAAAGAGAGAGAGAGCCTGTGTGCTCCAGCAGGGGAGAGGCAGAGAGAGAGGGAGACAGAGAACACCAAGCAGGTAGAACTCAATGTGGGCTCAATCCTATGAACCATGAGATCATGACCTGAGCTGAAACCAAGAGTTGGACACTCAACTGACTGAGCCACCCAGGTGCCCCCTGATTTGCATTTTCTTAGTGGCTAATGATGTTGGTATCTTTTTATGTGCTTATTGGCCATTTATATATCTTCTTTGGGGATGTCTATTCATATCCCTTGCCCATTTTTAATTGAGTTATTTGTTTTTTATTGTTCAATTATAGGAATTCTTTGTATATTCTGGATAATAATGCCTTATGTGATGGATTACTTGCAAAATCTACTCTCCTGTTGTGGGCATCTTTTCACTTGATGGTGCCTTTTGAAGCACAAAAGTTTTACATTTTGATGAAGTCCAGTTTATCTATTCTTCTTTGTTGCTTTTTGCTTTTGCTATCATATATTTGAAGGCTTTGCCGAACCCAAAGCCCCAAATAGTGACACTTCTGTTTCAACTAAGACTTTTATAGTTTTTGCTCTTACAGTTAGGTCTGTGATGTGCTTGGAGTTAATTTTTGTGTATGGTATAAGGAAGGGGTCAATCTCCGTTCCCATCGGATGGAAGTCTGGGTGTCTAGTTGTCCCGCCACCATGTTCTGGCATCTTGTTGAAAAGAAAGGTATTTAGTTTTTTGCTGGGCTAGATAGTTGATTTCATAATAGATAAATGTAGGTATGAAGCACTTCTACTGTGTATTTATCTTTTCTGACCTGCTAGGTTATAAACTCCTCAGGGCAAGGAAAAGTCATGTCTTATTTATCTTTAATTCCCTTCAGCATCCAGCTCAGTGTCTAATATATACTGGACTTCTGAGTGAATCGGAGTGTGCACTAGAGACCTGATCGATGGGAGTATGAGAAAATCTTCCTCCTGATTGAGTCTCCAGTGTCTCTTAGATTTTGCCAATAAGCTCACAGCACTAATTCTATAATAAGTGAATCATACAGGGATTAGGGTTTTTTTCAGTTTTCTCTTAACTTCTTGTTATTTAAAAAACAAAGTCTCAATATGATACTTATATGTTTGTAACACTAATCATTTTTTTTTTTTTTTTTTTTTTTTTTTTTGTTTTTTTAATGGAGTGCAGCACATGTCAGGCTTGGGGATTTACCCATCTAGAATTTAAAAATGTCTTCTTGTCATTGTACCCATTTTTATATGTAGCTTCTATTAATGGCAGGTGATAATGACTTTCCATTTTTGCTAGTTATGTAAAGTTTTAAAACCAATGTAAGTAAAAAAGTGAGCTGGGGCGCCTGCGTGGCTCAGTCGGTTGAGCGTCTGACTCTTGATCTCAGCTCAGGTGTTGATCTCAGGGTCGTGAGTTCAGGCCCTGTGTTGGGCTCCATGCTGATTGTGGAGCCTACTTTAAAAAAAAAAAGAGAGAGAGAGAGACAAAAAAGTGAGCTAGAAAAATATTAAATAAGGTGAGGCACAGATGTTGCAAAAATCACCAGGGGGCACTCAAATAATAAAGTTAGGGATACACCTAAGGGAGGGTTCCTCGTTTTTTTTACTTTTCACTTTATTTTTGAATAGGTAATATCTCGATATGACTCAAAGGGAAAAATGTACAAAATACAAAAATAATACAGTAAAAAGTCCTCTTCACTCTCTTCCTCTGGCCACGTGGCTCCCTGCCTTAGGCCAAGACTTGGTGATTCTTTTAATATATTTGTTCAGAGGTTTCTGATGCATATACAAGAAAATGGTCCTATATAATCTTTTGCCTCTGCTTAACACAGTTGGTTCCTTACTCTTTGCCTGGTTGTCCCTCACCTTGGAGGGTTGTTCTTGACCTGGGCTAGTCTGGTCATTCTTTTTTTTTTTTTTTTTTTTTTTTAAACGTTTTTTATTTATTTTTGGGACAGAGAGAGACAGAGCATGAACGGGGGAGGGGCAGAGAGAGAGGGAGACACAGAATCAGAAACAGGCTCCAGGCTCCGAGCCATCAGCCCAGAGCCTGACGCGGGGCTCGAACTCACGGACCGCGAGATCGTGACCTGGCTGAAGTCGGACGCTTAACCGACTGCGCCACCCAGGCGCCCCTAGTCTGGTCATTCTTGACCTGGACATTGAGTCCTCATACTGGTGCTCCCTGTGGTCATGACACCAGTGTCTCAAGCATGAAGGGGCAGGGGCACGGGTCTGTCTACTTTTAGGCACGACAGTTGCACAATGACTTACACACGTCTCCTTGGTGGGAACTAGGACATATGACCATCTGAGACCAATCACTGGCAAGACAGAACGGGATTACTATGGTTGATTTAGGTCGGTTGCAACTTTCCCGAGGCTGGCAGAGGGGCCTGCTTTTCCTGAGATCAGAGGCTTTCACCTCCCACAAAACTTGGGAAGGTCGCAGCCTTGTGGGAAGGGCCACAGGATGGCCATGCACAGTTTCTGCTGCAGGATTTTTACAAGGGTGCCCATGGAAGAGGCCAAGGCAGATACCTGTACTCTGAGAAGTCTAAGGTTAGCACAGCCATTTCTGAGCTCAAGAACTACAAGTAGTAACATTTGGATTTGGCCTGAAGCAGTGGTAGCATTGAGATGCAAATACTCCCATCTTGCCCCAAGTTGCATGCTGTGGAACTAGATCCCTGAAGTTTTTTCCTTCAAAGGTCCTTCCCCTGGAAGTGCATCTTTGGGAAGAACTCTTTGTTCGAATCCAACTGTTAGAAGAAACCAGAAATACCTCTGGCTCATGACTGGATTCCTGGAGTCCGACTGAGCAGCTGGGCATCAGCCAAAGGGTCAGAACTGGAGAGGGGATGACTTGAGTCAACAGAAGATGTGGTCCTGAAAAGATGCTGGCCCGTCCTGCTTTCAGAGCCAGACGTCAGTGCCCTGGTGCCCGTGCCGAGTCTCACCCCATCCGCTTTCCTCCTCCTGGCTTTCTCTTGCCCCTTCCTTCCCGCCTTCTCTCTCTCAGCCCATATCCCCCACTCTCTCTTTTCTAGCCCCTTAATGCTGAGTGCTGGAGGCCCCAGGTCTCTTTCTTCCCTTGCAGCACGCAGCGTCAGGAAGCGCTGTTGTTCTCGCCAGCAGCGAAGGGGAGGGGGCACCGTTCAGAAGGTGGAGACTAGGGAAGGGTGGAGGAATGTCACAGGAGAAATGAGAACCAGATGTAGAGATCCCGTGTGGTTGAGCCAAGTCAGAGGAGTTGCAAGGAGAGGGGGCCAGAGGAGGCTGGAATTTGGTGGTCATACTCATTTGTGTGTTTAATCCTTTTGTGGCTTTACTGGTGTTCCTGAAGCAAGCAGCTCCCAGCAAGGCAGTGAACAACAAGCCGATGATTAATTGCCCTTTTTAAATTGTAATTATGTCACTCACCAGAACCCGTGAACATTAATTCTCGATTTACAAAGTGAGTAATTGAATAATGAAGGGGCTGCCTGTTTGTTGTGCTCTGTTCTTGCCCTTGCGTTTCTACGATGCCAGGCCCTTATGTCTCTCCCAGTCTTTGGATGATGCCCACATCCCTGGTGATTTTAGTGCCTGTTCTGGCCTTCTGACGGCAGGCTGTCTGGCATCACTTTTCATTGCTGGTGGGTGAAGCCCAGGCTGATGTCACATGCTGTAGAGAAAGGGAGACCAGCCATTTGTTTCCGGTCTGCTGTTGCTTTTTACTAAGTTCTCTTCCAGCGACAAAAGCTCGCTGTGGCTAACTCAAGCAAAAGAATGACTTTACTGGAAGGATGTTGGAAGGATGTCAGGAAGCTCACAGGGGCAAAGAGAAAGCTGGGAAGGAGCAGGCCTTGAAAGAAGACAACTAGAGCCCGGGTCTGGGTGGAGGTGCTTTTAGGTAGTTGGTCCCTGGAAGACCCAGGAGGGACTCCACTCCAGCGTTCCTGGACTATCATTTCACTTCCTGAGGGAGTCATGCTCTTGGTGGTGGAGGGTGGGCCACTTTGATTGGCTGTCTGGCCAAGAGTGCCCACTTTGGGAGGGGGAACAGTGCTCCCCAGTCCCAATCACCTTGCTCTTACCAGAAGCGAAATGGATGCTGGGCAGGCAGATGCAGCAGAGACCTTCCCCAAAGCCCTGTCCTCGACCTCTGGATAGTCGTCTCTCCTGCTGTCACAGAAGGGAGAGTGCTCCTCTGGGGAGAAAGTCCACAAAGAAGAAGGATCACTAATGCCAGGGGTCCCAGGTCCATATCAGCGGGCTGTGTGCGGGGCGCAGGCTGGGGCCACAGTCATTCATGCTGGCTGCAGGTTTAGGCGGGGGTGCTGTCTGGGACACACTGGATGAGACCCACAGTCTTCGCCTCATTGTTCAAAAATTGAATCACAAGAGAAAAGTAATTGAGCGCTTTTCAGACAGGGTAACAGGGCACTCCTGTGAGTAGGGGAGTGCTGTAGACTGAATGTATGGGTCCCTCAAAACTTATAGGTTGACACCTAATTGCCAGTGTGATGATACGTCTTTAGGGAGGTGACTAGTCACGAGAGTGACTTACAGATGGCATTAGTGCCCCGATAAAAGGGAGCCCAGAGAGCTCCCTTGCCCCTGAGGGCTCAGTAAGAAGACACCTGTCTCTGAACCAGGAAGCAGGTCCTCATCAGACACTGAATCCGCTGGCACTTTGACACTGGACGTCCAAGCCTCCAGATTTATTTGATCTGAGGCTTTGATATTTGTTTCAGAAATAAATTTCTGTTGTTAATAAGCGACTCCGTCTATGGTATTTTTGTTATAGTAGCCCGAAAGGACTAAGACAAGGGAGAGTGTAACGGGACTTCTCTTCGGATTCCTGATAGACTCATTTTTCTTGCTCTCCTTGGGAGACACCACGCCTTGTACAAAAAGAATTCTTGAAAGCTTCCTGCAGGTTCTGTGATGGCCAGTGGATGTGCTAGCCCCAAAGAGGATGAGCAAGAATCCATTGTGCATCCCCTGGCCTCACAGCTTTCTTTTCATCGGTGACACCCATCTTCATTTGATGTAAGAAACCTGCTGGCTCAGTTGGGACCTCCTGTCCTGGACTTACTTTCTCTTCAAGGTCTCGGACAGAGTTCTCTCTGACTGCAGACTCACCATCTGGCTTGCTCTTGTTGATTTCTCTTTCTTCTGGAGCTTTCTCTTTGCTTTCACTGCATTCTGGAAACTTCCTTGTTTTCCTAGTCCTCTTCCGATTTCATTTGCCTACCCAGGGCAGCCCCCCAGCATGCTTCAGCTCGCCTCTCCCTAGCATTCATTAGAGACCCCCCTACGGCCCACTGCCTTGCAGGTGCTCTCTGCCCCCAAAGTGTGTAGCGCTGCTGGAGAACACCGAGGGGCTGCTGTGCAGAACGTGGGCGCCCAGCTTCAGTGCAGTCGCCCCGGGCAGCAGCATCACTGCCTGATTGGCACGGACGCCTATTGTATTTGCCCGCAGAGGCTTTTGCACAGCCTTTCCCCACCCAGGCATCCCTCCTTTTCAGCAAATACCTTTGTGTTGCAGCTTGCCGAGGAATGGGGGGCATCTAATGTGAACTTCCCCCAGGCTCTTCACTCAGTATTTCTTTCTCGGACCTGGGATCTTGACTGCATTCTGAGAAACCGGTCTTTTCTGGTACTTTCATCTGCTTGTCCTTCTGGCTTATGCTTTTCACTTTTTCCTCCCTGTTGACTCCTTCCCTCAGCTTATGTATTTGCCCAAGATTCCCAGAGTGCTATTTATTTATTTTACCTACTTCTAGCGGTGTCAGAAGCTGTGTGTCTTTATGTTGTCCTTCCTTGTGATTGTGCTTATATTTCAAAGATTTTTGCATTTGAAACAATTTTAGGCTCATGTAGAAATTGCAAAAATAGTGCGGAGATTCCCATGTGCCCTTCCCCCAGTGATGACATCTTTTATAACCATAGTACAGGGTTTCTTAGCCTCAGCACTACTGAAATTTGGGGCTGGATACTTCTCTGTTGGGGAGGAGGGGCTGTTTTGTGCATTATATGATACTTAGCAGCATCCCTGGCCTCTACTTATTAGATGTCGGTAGCCCTCCTCTAGATGTGACAAAATTGTCTCCAGATGTTACCCAGTGTCCCCTATTCACCCTGGTTGAAAACTACTCTGTATTAGTTTCCTTTTACTGCTGTAACAAATTACCACTCACTTCCTGGCTTAAAACAACATGAATTTACCCTCCTACAGCTCTGTGGGTCAGGTGTCTGACATGGAGTGGCTCAATTCTTTGCTCCAGAGTCTTACCGGGCTAAAATCAAAGTGTCAGCTGGGGCTGCAGTTCTCCCTGGAGATTTGGGGAGAGACTCTGTTCTAGGCCGACTCTGGTTGTTGGCAGAATTCAGCTCCTTCCCATGCCTTCCACGTGGCCTTTCCTTTTTCAGGCCAGCAGCAGGCGTCCAGTCCTTTTTGTGTTTTGGATCTCTGATTCCTTTTTCTGTCACCAGCTGGAAAAAGTTCTCTGCTTTTAAGGGCTCGTGTGGTGACACTGGGCCCACTGGATAATCCAGGATAATCTCATCTCATTTGTAGTTTCCGGAGATTAGGGTGTGCACATCTTCGACAGGCCATTATTCTGCCCGCCACACACTGTCATAGTACAGTAATCACAACCGGGAAATTGACATTAGTACAGTGCAGTAATTAAACTTCAAACCTTACTCAGATTTCATCAGTTTTCACATGCACTCGTTGTTGTGGTTTTTTTACTAGTAAAAAGTTATTTGGCATATATTTCTGTCAAATGTTGTCATACAGCTATCATACACACATATGCATACGTATATATGTTTTCATGTAACAATCACCACTAGAAAATAGAAATGTTCCATCAACCCCAGAGAAACTCCCTTCAACCCTAACCAGCAGTGCTTTGTCTCTGTGAGCATAGTTTTGTCGTTTTGAGAGTGCTATGTAAGTGGAATCATGTGGTATGTTACTTTTTGAGATTGGCCTTTATTTTCCTCAATATAGGGGTGCCTCACTGGCTCGGTTGGAGGAATGTGTGACTCTTGATCTCCAGGTCATGAGTTCAAGCCCTGTGTTGGTCATGGAGATTACAAGAATAAATAAATAAATGAATAGACCTTCTCCCCCCCTCAATATAATGCCCTTGAGCTCCATACAAGTTACTGTGTGCCTCAATAACTTGGCCCCTTTTAGTGCCAAGTAATATTCCATTGTATAGGTATACCAGTTTGTTTATCCATTCACATGTTTGAAAGGCAGTTGAATTGTTTCTAAAGTTTTTGGCTGTAACAAATAAATCTGCTACCTGTGTATACACAGACAGTTTTTTGTTTAAACCTGACTTTTATTTCTCTACTATAAATACTGCAGGGGTGGGCTTGCTGGGTCATTTGGTGTGTGTTTCTAAGATATTGCCAAACCATCTTCCAGAGTGATTGTACCATTTCCATTTCTACCAGCAGTATGTGAATGATCCTGTTTCTCCGTATCCTTGCCACACTTGGTACTGTCAGGATTTAAAATACTTTACGTATTTAAAGTAAAAGAATGTCAGCATATAAAGTAATTAGCCATTCTAAAAGAAGTGTGGTTGTATCTTATTGTGGCTTTGATTGGCACTTCCTAATAGCTAATGATGTTGCGTATTTTTTCATGTGCTTGTTTGACATTCATATATCCTTTTCGGTGAAGTGTCTGTTCAAGCCTTTTGTCCATTTTACGATCGGATTGTTTGTTTTCTTACTGCTCAGTTTACAGAGTTCTTTATATATAACCGAATACAAGTCTTTATATACAACTGAATACAGTTCTTTATATACAACTGAATACAAATACAATACAATGGCATTGTCTTTTAAATTTTATCAGATAGGTGATTTGCAAGTTTGTGCATCTCTTCATTCCGTCACCAGTGTCTTTTTAGAACAAACATTTTTAATTCTGATGAAGTCCATTGTGTCAGTTTTTCTTCCTTTATGGATCATGCTTTTGATGTCATCTTTAAGAACTCTTTTGCCTAACCCTAAGTCACAAAGATTTTGCTCCTATGTTTTCTTTTAGAAGTTTTATAGTTTTATGTTTTACATTTAGATCTATAATCTGTTTTGAGTTTATTTTTTTATAAGCTGTGAGGTTGAGCTTGAGTTCTCCTTCTTTGTTCTAACTGGTGAAAAGACGATCTTTGCTCCATTGAATTGCTTTTGAGCCTTAATCAGAAGTCAGTTTGACTGTGTTCGCGTGGATCTGTTTCTGGACTCTATTCTGTTAATTTATGTGTTTATTTATCTGCCAATTCTACACTGTCTTGATTACAGTAGCTATATAGTGAGCCTTAAAATTGGATACTGTGATTTCCCTCAACTTTATTCTTTTTTTTTCAAAATTGTTTTAGCCCTTCTGTTTATTTTGCCTTTCTATAGATATTTTAAAACTTTTAAAAAAATGTTTGTTTATTTTTGAGAGAGAGAGAGACAGAGAGAGAGAAAGAGAGAGAGAATGAGCATGAGAGAGGCAGAGAGATAGGGAGACACAGAATGCGAAGCAGGCTCCAGGCTCTGAGCTGTCACCACAGAGCCCGATGTGGGGCTTGAACTCACGAACGGCGAGATCATGACCTGAGCCAATGTCGGACGCTTGATCAACTGGGCCACCCAGGCGCCCCTTCATAGACATTTTAGAATTACTTTGTCTATGTCCGCAAAAAATTCTACTGAGATTTGGATAGGAATTACATTAGGCTTATAGATGGTTTTGAGGAGAGTTTTAGATCTTTACAATGTTAGGTGTTCCAACTCACGAACATGGTTATGTCTCTATAAATCTTTGATGTATTTTATCAGTGTTTTGAAGTTTTCAGCATATACATTCCATGCATGGTTGTTAGAATTCTGTTAAGTATTTCAGGTGTGGGGGTTTGTGTGTATGTCTGTGTAGGGGGCTATTGTAAATGGCATTGTGTTTTAAATTTTGGTCTCCGGTTGTTCATTGCTAATATATAAAAACAAGATTGATTTTTATGTAATGGCTTTGTACCTGTGACCTTGCTAGCCTATGAGTTGTTTTGTAGATTCCTTAGATTTTTCTGTTAAGTTTTTTTTAAATGTTTATTTATTTTTGAGAGAGAGAGAGACAAAGCATGAGCAGGGGAGGGGTAGAGAGAGAGGGAAACACAGAATCTGAAACAGGCTCCAGGCTCTGAGCTGTCAGCACAGAGCCTGATGCGTGGTTCGAACTCATGGACCACAAGATCATGACCTGAGCCAAAATTGGATGCTTAGCTGACTGAGCCACCCAGGTACCCCTGGATTTCTTAGATTTTTCTGTGTAGATAGTCGTGTCATCTGCAGTTTTTTATTTCTTCCTTTTTAAATCTATTTTTCTTTTTCTTGCCTTATTACATTGGTTAAGGTTTCCAGTACTGCAGTGAATAGGGGTGGTGAGAATGATGGACATCTTTGCCTTGTTCTTGATCTTTGTGAGGGGAAGCATTTAGTCTTTTACCATGTATTATTATGCCAGTTGAAAATATTTGTGGATGCTCTTTGTTATGTCAGGGAAGTTCCCTTATATTCTTAATTTAGTAAGAGTTTTTATGATAATGGGGGTTGAATTTTGTCAAATGCTTTTTCTTCATCTTTTGATGGTTTTTCCTCTTTAGACTTAATATGGTGGTTCACACTGATTTTTGTGACTATTGAACCAGCATTGCAATTCTAGAATAAACCGCACTTGGCCATGATGTGTGTGTGTGTGTACACATATGCATGTGTATAAATATATATACATACATATATGTATATGTACACACATATATGCTGAATTCTGTATGCTAATATTTTGTTGAGCATTTTTATATCTATTTTCATTAAGTCATTAATCATCTGTTCTCTTTATCTCTCTCTCTTTTTTGGGGGGGGTCTATATATGGTTTTAAGTATCAGGGTAATGCTGACCTCATAAAATGAGTTAGGAAATGTGGCTTCTGTTTTCTGGAAGAGAATTTATAGTTTTGGTGATATTTCTGGTTTTCAATGCTTGGAAGAATTTGCTAGTGAAACCATTGAGACCTGGAGATTTCTTTTTCAAAAGGTTAACTGTAAATTCAGTTCTTTAATAGTTACTGAACTCTTCAGATTATCTGTCTCATCTTGGGTAAATTTCAGTTGTTTGTAGTTTTCATCTAAGTTGTTGAGTTTGTGTGTAGAGTTGTTTGTATTACAGGCATACTTCTTTTGCTTCACTTTATTGCACTCCATGGATACTGCATTTTTTTACACATGGAAGGTTTGTGGCAACTCTTTGTCAAGCAAGTCTATCGGTGCCATATTTGCTTACCATTTGCTTACTTCATGTCCCTGTGTCACATTTTGGTAATTATCACAGTATTTCAGACCTTTCATTGTTACTATATTTGTTATGGTGATCTGTGATCAGTGATTTTTTTTTTTTTAATGTTTATTTACTTTTGAAAGGGGGCGAGGGGCAGAGAGAGGGAGACACAGAATGTGAAGCAGGCTCTAGGCTCTGAGTTGACAGCACAGAGCCCGATGAGGGGCTTGAACTCATGAACCATGAGATCATGAGCTGGGCCGAAGTTGGTTGCTTAACTGACTGAGCCAGCCAGGCTCCCCTGTGATCAGTGATTTTTGATGTTACTATTGTAATTGTTTTGGGGTATCACAAACCATGCTCATAGAGGCTGGTGAATTTACTTGATAAGTGTTGTGCATGTTCTGACTGCTTCACTGACAAGCTGGTCCCCCTTCTCTTTTCCTCTCCTTGGGCTTCCCTGTTCCCTGAGATATAGCAATGTTAAAATATTGAATAAACCTACAGTGGCCTCAGAGTGAAAGGGGGAGTTGCATGTTTTTCACTTTAAATCAAAAGCTAGATATCATTTAACTCACTGAGGAAAGCATGTTGAAAGCCAAGACAGACCAAAATTAGGCCTCGTGAACCAAACAGTCAGCCAAGTTGTGAATGAGAAGGAAGAGTTCTTGAAGGAAATTAGAAATGGTAAGAAAGCACATAAACCTCTTCATTGATCCGGAGCAGGTGTGAGTGTTCTGGATAGAAGATCAAACCAACCACAACATTCCCTTAAGCCAAAGCCTGTCAAGAACTCTCTTCAATTCTCTGAAGGCTGAGAGAGGTGAGGAAGCCGCAGAAGAAAAGTCTGAAGCTAGTGGAGATTGGTTCATGAGGTTTAAGGAAAGAAGCTGTCTCCCCAACATACGAGGACAAGGTGAAGCAGCAAGTGCTGATGTAGAAGCTGCAGCAAGTTATCCAGAAGGTCAGGCTGAGATCATGAATGAAGGTGGATTCACTAAACACAGATTTTCAACATAGATAAAACAGCCTTCTATTGAAGATGCCATCTAATACTTTCATAGCTGAAGAGGAGAAGTCCATGCTTGGCTCCAGAGCTTCAAAGGATGGGCTGAGTCTCTTGGTAGGGGCTAATGTAACTGTTGACTTTAATATGAAGTCAGTGCTCATTTACCATTCTCAAAATCCTAGGACCCTTCAAAATTATGCTAAACGTACTCTGCTTGTGCTCTGTAAATGGAACAACAAAGCCTGGATGGCAGCACATATGTTTACAGCATGGTTTACTGAATGTTTTAATTTAAGCGGACTGTTGAGACCTACTGCTCAGAAAAAAAGATTCCTTCCAAAATATTGCTGCTCATTGACAGTGAACCTGGTCACCCAAGTGCTCTGATGGAGATATAGGAGGTTAATGTTTTTATGCTGCTGATACAACACAACATAACATAACACAATGTTATCCATGCTACAGTCCATGAATCAGAGTAATTTTGACTTTCAAGTCTTACTTGTTAAGAAATATATTTCGTAAGGCTATACCTACCATTGATAATGATTCCTTTGATGGATCTGGGCAAAGTGAATGGAAAGTACTGGAAAGGATTCACCATTCTAGATACCATGAAGAACATTCGTGATTTATAGTAAGAGGTCAAAGTGTCAATAGGAGCAGGAATTTGGAAAAAGCTGAGTCCAACCCTCACGGAGGACTTTGAGGGGTTCAAGACTTCAGTGGAGGAAGTAACTGCAGATGTGGTGGGAATAGCAAGAGAACCAGAATTAGAAGTGGAGCCTAAAGATGGGACTGAATTGCTGCAATCTCGTGATAAAACCTGAATGGGTGAGGAATTGCTTCTTATGGATGAGTCAAGTGGTTTTCGAGATGGAATCTACTCCTGGTGAAGATGCTGTAAAGATTGTTGAATTGACAGCAAGGATTTAGAATATTACATCCACTTAGTTGATAAAACAGTGGTGGGATGTGAGAAGATTGACTCCAATTTTGAGAGAAGTTCTGTGGGTAAAATGCTATCAAACAGCATCACATGCTACAGAGAAATTGTTTGAGAAGGGAAGAGTCAGTTCATACAGGGAACTTCATTATCTTATTTTGAGAAATTGCCACAGCCACCCCACTCTTCAGCAACCTTCACCATGGTCAGTCAGTGGTCATCAACATTGAGGCAAGACTCCATCATCTAAAAGATTACAACCCACTGGAAGCTCAGATGATGGTTAGCATTTTTTGGTAATAAGTATTTTTTACGTCTTTTTTTACACATACTGCTATTGTTTGTACACTTAATAGACTACAATATAATGTAAAAATAATTTTTATATGCACTGGGATAAAAAAAAAGTCATTTGACTAATTATTGTGATGTTCACTTTATTGTGGTGATCTGGAACTGAGCCCACAATATCTCCGAGGTATTGCCTGTATTCTCTTAATGTCTGTGGGGTCTGTAGTGATATCCACTCTTTCATTCTTATATTGGTAATTTGTTCTTCTCTTTTTCCTTTGTCAGTTTTATTAGAGGTTTATCAATCTTTTCAAACAATTGGCTTTTGGCTTATAGTTTTTCTATTTTCAATTTCACTGATTTTTGCTTTTATCTGTTTCTTTCCTTCTGCTTACCTTATTTTGTCTTCTTTTTTTAGTTTCTTGAAATGCAAGCCTAGATTATTAATTTGAGATCATCCTTTTATTTTAGTATAAGCATTTAGTGCTGTGTTAGTTATAAATTATTCCCAACTTTAATGGATTAAAACACTATTATCTTACAGTTTCTGTGGGTCAGGAATCCTGGTGCAACCTAGCTGGGTTTCTGATGCTGCGCCTCAGGGTTCTCACAAGGCTGCAATCACACTGTTGGCTAGGGCTATCTCAAGGCTGGACTGGAGGGGATCTACTTCCAAGTCACTCATGTAGGATTCAGTTCCTGGTGGCTGTTAGCCAGAGTCTGCCCTCAGTTTCTTGGCATGTTGGTTTTTCCAACAGGGCAGTTTACAACATGGCAGCTTGCTTCATTACAGCAAGCAAGAGAGAAGAGTCAGAGACTGAATGCTAGCAAGATGCAAGTCGCCATCTTTTATAACTTAATCAAGAAAGTAACATTTCATCACTTTTTTTGTTTACTCTTCATTAGAAGCAAGTCATTCAGTCCAGTCCCCTCCACAGTCTAGCAAGGGAAGGGCCTTGTACAATGGCATGCATACCAGAATCACTGGGGGCTACCTATCACAAATGGTATATATTTCCCTCTAACCTCTATTTTGGCTGCAGCCCACATATTTTATGTAAATTGTAGTAAAATATACATAACATAAATTTACCATTTAAACTATTTTAAAATCAGTTCAGTACAGTAAATACACTTATTATATTGTAAACCATCACCACAGTTCATCTCTAGATCTTTTTCATTATCCCAAACAGAAACTCTGTCCCCATGAGACACTATCTATTTCCTTCTCCTTCAGCCCCTGGGAACCACTGTTCTGCTTTCTGTCTCTATAAATTTATATATTCTCGGTACTTCATATAAGTGGGGTCATACTGTATTTGTACTTTTTATCTGACTTTTTGTTGGTTTCCTGTCTCACATTTAGGTCTTTCATTCATTTTGAGTTTATTTTTTTGTATGGTGTAAGAAAGTGGTCTAGTTTCATTCTTCTGCATGTTGCTGTCCAGTTCTCCTGTCACCATTTGTTAAAGAGACTTTTTTCCACTGGATATTCTTTCCTGCTCTGTCAAAGATTAGTTGGCCATACATTTGTGGGTCCAATTCTGGATTCTCTATTCTATTCCATTAGTCTATGTGTCTGTTTTTTATTTCACTTGGCATAACATTTTCAAGGTTCATCCATGTTGTAGTATGTATCAGAATTTTACTCTTTTTTTAAGGTTGAATAATATTCCGTTGTGTGTATAGACCACATTTTGCTTATCCGTCCAGTTGTTGATGGACATTTGGTTATTTCTGCCTTTTGGCTATTGTGAATAATGTTGTTACGAACATGGGTGTACAAGTATCTATTTGAGTCCCTGATTTCATTTCTTTGGGGTATATGCCTAGAAATGGATTTGCTGGATCATACGGTAGTTTTATGGCTTAACTTTTGAGAAACTGCCAAACCATTTTCCATAGTGATTGTACCATTTTACATTCCTACCGCAATGCACAAGTCTTCCAATATCTCATGCTCCCTTCAGATTTTAATTGTTATTTTATTTTCATTTGGTTCAGTATAAAAAATGCATCTTTTAAATTTCCTTTGAGACCTCCTCTTTGTCCCATGGCTTATTTACAAGTGTAGTGTTTAATTTCATGTTTTTGAAGATTTTCCTGTTATCATTCTATTATTGATTTCTAATTTAATATGTTATGGTCACAGAACATATTTTCTATGATTTCAATTAATGTAAATTTGTTAAGGTTTATTTTATGACCTAAGAGTTGGTCTGCCTTGGTGCGTGCTCCATGTGTGCTTGAAACTACAGTTGATCCTTGAACAATGTGGGGGTTGGGCACCAACCCTCCGAGCAGTTGAAACTCTGTCTATCTCCATAACTTTTGACTCCCCCAAAACCTAACTAATAGCCTACTGTTGACTGGACCCTTACTGATAACATAGATAGTTGATTAACGTGTATTTTGTATATGTATTATATAATGTATTCTTACAATAAAGTATGCTAGAGAAAAAATGTTAAGAAAATCACAAGGAAGAGATAATACATTTACAGTACTTTACTGTATCTGTCAAAAAAAGAATCCACATGTATGTGGACCTGTGTGGTTCAAACCCCTGTTCAAGGGTCAACTGTAATGTTTATTTTTTTGTTAGGTGAAGTGTTCTATGTTAAATAGATGCCATTGGTTTCTAGTGTTGTTCTTCTTTATTCTTGCTCATTTTCTGTCTAGTGGCTGTATCAGTTTCTGAGAGAGTTGTGTTGAATTCCCCAAGTATATTTCTAGAATTGCCTGTTTCTATATTCAGTCCTCTTGAAGAGGTCCCACTAGTTCATTATTGCTTTTGTTTCCCTTGCTTCTGGAGACATGTTGAGTAAGAAGTTGCTGCAGCCGAGGTCAAAGAGGTTTTTGCCTGCTTTCTCCTCTAGGATTTTGATGACTTCCTGTTGTACGTTTAGGTCTTTCATCCATTTTGAGTTTAGTTTTATGTATGGTGTAAGAAAGTGGTCCATGTTCATTTTTTCTGCATGTCGCTGTCCAGTTTTCCCAGCACCACTTGCTGAAGAGACTGTCTTTATTCCATTGGATATTCTTTCCTGCTTTGTCAAAGATTAGTTGGCCATACATTTGTGGGTCCATTTCTGGGTTCTTTATTCTGTTCCATTGATCCGAGTATCTGTTTTTGTGCCAGTACCATACTGTCTTGATGATTACAGCTTTGCAATACATCTTGAAGTCCGGGATTGTGATGCCTCCCACCTTGGTTTTCTTTTTCAGGATTGCTTTGGCTATTCAGGGTCTTTTCTGGTTCCATACAAATTTTAGGATTGCTCTAGCTCTGTGAAGAATGCTGATGTTATTTTGATAGGGATTGCATTGAATATGTAGATTGCTTTGGATAGTATCAACCAGTTTTATTTTTATTTCTATTTTCATGGTATGTCTTTCCTTGTGCTTTAACTTCTAATCTACCTACATAAATTCTTTGTGACATATAGTTGGATCATTTTTAATCCATTCTGACAGTCTTCATTGGTATGTTTAGATCATTTATATTTAATGTGATTAAAATGTAACCATTTTATTGTTTGTTTTCTTGTTTGTGTCTACTGTTTTTGTTCCTATGTTTCTCCTTTCCTGGCATCCTGTAGGTTACTTGAACCATTTTGTTTTGTTGTGTTTTTTTTTTTTTTTTTTTTTTTTTTTTGAGAGAGAGAGCATGTACATGCGTGAGCAGGGGAGGGGCAGAGAGAGAGAGAGAGAGAGAGAGAGAGAGAGAATCCCAAGTAGGCTCTGAGAATCCCAAGTAGGCTCCATGCTGTCAGCTCAGAGCCCAACTTGGGGCTCAATCTCATGAACTGTGAGATCATGACATGAGCCGAGATCAAGAGTTAGATGCTCAACCAACTGAGCCACCCAGGCATCCCAGTTGAATAATTTTTATACTTTCATTTTAATTTATCTAAAGAATTTTTTAAACTTTTTAAACTTTTGAAATTTTACTTATTTTTTAATTGAAATATAGTGGGCTAACGAATTTTTAAATCTCTCTCTCTCTTTTTTAGTGGTTGCTTTATGGATTCTAATATACCTACTTAGCTTACCACTGTTTCCTAATATCAACATTTTCAACTCAAGTGGAATATAGAAACCTTACCAGCATTTATGTCTCCCATTAATGATATGGTTTGTCCTACATATGTGTATACTGAGAACCACATCAGAACAGCGTTACAATTTTTTTTTTGCTTTCAGATGTCAAACATAATTTATAAAGCTCAAGACAGGAGGCATTTTCTATTATACTTACCCTTTTCATTACTTTGTCTTCATTCCTCATGTTCCAACTTCCTCCTTCCCTCCCTCTTTTATGCTTTCTTTTCTTTCTTGTAAAATTATTTTCTTTCTGTATGAAGAACTTTAACAATTAGAGCACATCTGCTGGGGATATATTCTTTTCATTTTCCCTCACTGGTTAAGTCTTTAGTTCTTCATTCCTGAGAGATATTTTCACTGGATATAGACTTCTGGGTTAACAGGGGGGGGGGGGGTTTGCACTTGATAGACATTGTGCCATGGCCTTCTGGCCTCCATGGTTTGTTGAGAAATCTACTGTTATTTGAATCTTTCTCCTGTAGGTAATATAACAGTTCTGTTTGGCTACTTGCAGGATTTTTTTGTTTTTGTTTTTAGTCTTAACAAGATTTGATTATGATTTATCTGGGACTGATTTTCTTTGGGTTTATCTTGCTTAGTTTCACTCCACTTCTTGAATCTGTAGAGTTTTCTTTCGCCAACTTTGGGAAAATTTAAATCATTATTTCTGCAAATATATATTTTTTTGTATCACACTTTTTCTTCTTTCTCTCTGGGATTCTGATCGTTTTTATGTGTTTTTCCCCCAATTTTTTTTTTCTAAACCATATTTAAAAAAATAATAATTTATATAGATAAACTCATATAAATTTATATTGATTAAAGAATTACTATAATTTTAATCCCTGTTTCTTATTTTTTATTGGGTTTATTACTAATTTTGCTGGAGCGCTTCCTCAGGTAATTCTTGCAGAAAAGGTTTGGATGTTATAAACTTCATCCTTTCTCGTCTTTTCACTGCTCAGCTAGTTTATAAAACTTCTATGGCTTCTAGGGAAAAATAACTTTCACTGAGTACTTTGAAACTATTTCTCTACTGTCTCCTAGTATTATCAGTAAGAACTTACAGCTCTTTATTCTTTTTACTATTGTGCTTTCCACAACAAACCCTGTATTAGATTAGTTGTGTTCACGTTTGGTCTCTCCATTATGTTGTCTTTTTTTTAATATGAAATTTATTGTCAAATTGGTTTCCATACAACACCCAGTGCTCATCCCAAAAGGTGCCCTCCTCAATACCCATCACCCACCCTCCCCTCCCTCCCACCCCCCATCAACCCTCAGTTTGTTCTCAGTTTTTAAGAGTCTCTTATGCTTTGGCTGTCTCCCACTCTACCCACTATGTTGTCTTAAAGGCAGGGGTGTTGTCCTGTTGATCTTTATAAATCTAGTCCATACCACAACCAGTGACTTGGATATCAGCAAGTGTTTGTTACAGTAAACTGAATGTGGAAAACATGTATCAGGAGCACATAAGCTGATATGTTTGGTCCTCTGGTTTTGCTTATTATTGATACTATTTTTCTACTGAAACTATTTTTCTTGTCCTTTTTAGCTGTAGAGAGGTGTGCCCATCATGAGAGGCTGAGGGCTGCAGGGCTGCAAATGTGGGGGTGTAGACTGTGGGAGCGTGCCTGAGTTTGTTGCTGGGGCTGACCGCCGCAGTGAATTTCTGCCGTGTTTCCTGCCCGCCAGTGGCTCACGGTCAAAACGTGCATTACTCAAGCACAGGAGGAACTGGATGTGAATCCCACTTCTGCCTCCCGTGTTATGTATTCTCTACAACAGGGTATTCTGTTTTTAACCACTGCTTTCTGCTGCATAAAATGAGGTTAGCAATTCCCATCTCACTGGTAGTGAAAGCATTAAATAAGGAAGCCCTTGACAAGTACTCGGCATTCAGTGAATCTTCATTTTTTTTCCTTTTTAGCTCAAATTGTAGGAAGCTGGAGAAGTTTCCTTTCTGGCTAATTTAAGAATTGGGCATATCAAATTTGCCCATATCCTCAGAATGTTTTTCCCGAGTAATATAACACAGAGGCAGAGGATAATGGTTAATCCTTAAAGATCCTAGTCAATTCTGGGAGTCGAGTGTTTTAAGAAGTGAGTTTTGGTTTGGCTTTTTGGAAAGGAAAGATTTTTTTCCAGCAGAGGCTCTAGGTTTTTTGGTTTGGTGTCATGCAATCATCTAGGTGAGGTAACTTGAGTCCCTTGAAGGTTAAATAATGGGTCTCAGCCTTCTATGGTAAGTAGCAAAACCAGTGTAAGGGCTCTGAAGCGTTTGACAATCAGGTCAGGTGTTCATTAGGCTTAACTGGTCCTCTCCTGACCTGCGGGTCCCTTTTCTCTTTGTCCAGAGAGATCTTTCTTTTAGGGAAGTCAAGATAGTTTAATTGCCTTTCTGTTTCATGTCAAGAAAGGCTTTCTTGCTAAGAGAACGTGTATGTGTGTGGAGTAGAAAGAGCGTGAGGCAGAGATGAGGTGAGAGCGAGGAAAGGCCTCAGAGTAGATGCGAGTGCTAGAGGTGGGTCTGCAGGTGGTGCGCTCGCGTGTCCCTGGAGGGAATGCCCTTCCTCCCCGTCCCATCGCCGGCTCAAGGCTCCCCTACCTGCCCTCTCGCTTCTTGGGGCAAAATCGCCTACGTGTTCCTCACAGGGCTTTGTCATCTTCTTGGAGAACCCTCGTTGTGGTGACTTAGGTGAGTTTTCAGAGACGTCTTCCTCTTCCGAGAATCACCACCGTCTGACACGCCGCAGAGTGTGTAGTAACCTGGGCTTGTGGGCGGGGTAGCTGGCTGCAGGCTACTCCAGGGAAAGCCTCTGTCAGGAGCCCACTCCCGGGGTTAGCATTCTGAGTCTTGTTTGAATAATGGTCACGTCGGATCCTGCTGCCTTCGGTTGGCCATCAGGAGGGCCTCCGTGTGAGGGCCCACTCGGTATCGCACACGTACCAGAGGCTTTGATTGGGATCCACGCCAAGCCCCTTCTCCTCCTCCCCTCGGCCCTTCCATCAGTCCTGAGCAGTCGGGGGGAAGGCGGCCACGGCATTGGCCTGAGTGCCTGGAGCCCCAGGGAAGCTCTGGGAAAGCTGCGCTCCAGACGACTTCTGCCCCTGTCTCTTTCCTGTCCCTTGCCCAAGTCTCAGTGTGTCCCCGGGGCTGAGGCTCAGGCAGATGAGCCGCGTCTGGCCCCTTATGCTTGGCGGTGGGAGAGCAAGGAGTGGTGTCGTCAGTGTCTTGGCCCGTACCCTGAGTCTCCACGGGGTGCAAGGAGGGAGGAGGCCTCTGGGACCGATGAGCTGGATGGATAGAGCACTGGCCCCCCACCTGGGCATGCGGAAGGAGTCTGCTGTTTCAGTGGGGAAGGCCGCGTATTCCCTATTGCTCTCCTTAGCATAGCTGATGATGGTCGGAAGGTAGGGGAAGAGAAGGAGTGGGGGTTGGTGAGGGAGGGAAGGATTATGGACGGACACGAGACTAAATGGCTCTCCTGCATGTGACATTGAATTTCTCAGGAAGTTGATGTTTCTATAAGATACTGAAAAAACTTTGAGTCTCTGGGTTGAGGTAGGGCATCTCCCAAATTTGTGCGTTTCTAGAAAGTTTACTGTTCCCACTTACTTGTGGCTAGAAGATGTGGTGTGCTGTGGGACATTCAGGGGCTTTCGATTGCCCACCTTAGGACCTTTTTTGGTAAGTGTGTTTTTTTTAGTGTAAGTACTGCCGAAGTGAGCCATGTAAATGTAAGTTTTTTAATACAGAAGGGATACATGCTTCGAAAAGGGAAAACACGTTCATTAAAAAGTCCTAAGAAGCCCCAGAAGTGTTTAGAGTAAAAACTGAAGGCCCCTCCTCCCACCATGCCACCTCCTAGATGGCTACGGATAAGGGATGGATGGGAATCATTCTGGACTTCTTTTGAGCACCTGTTCAAACACCAGCAGCTCTAGACCTGTTTCAGGGTGGCTGAGCTTAGCCAGGCTGCTGTCCCTCCCCAGCTTCGGTGCTGGGCGTGGGAAGGGCTCTCCCGGGTGGTATCGCTGCCTTGGGAAGGAAGAGGGACACCAGCGACAGGGCAGCTTTGTCGTCTTTGTCAATGAGGATGTTGGGAAGAGTGGAATAATCTTCACCCAACTGCACTTTCTTTCCCTCTCAAGCCTTGTGCCGTGTGATGCGTGCTGCACATACACGATGTGTACTTAATAAGGTTTCTCTCTCTCTTTTACAAAAATGTCCATAATTTCTGCTTCACAGTTTGAAGCACAGAATTATAATGGAGGGCTGGGAGGAGGGCTAGAAGCTCTACAAGGAGACCGGCTCAGCGGCATGACAAGGTGCAGGGGTTCGCCTGGCCTCCCTTGTGAGAGACTGCTGAACGATGAGGCCCGAACTTTGTCCCCAAGGGTGAGTTGTAAGGTCTCCAAGCCAGAGAGACCCCGACACTTCGTGACAAATGGAGCTTCGGAGTGTTGGTTCTCACGTAACCTTTCTTCTTTGACCATTGATTCAGAGATAAAGAGGGAAAGGAAAGAGCCTGTAAAACTTTGCTATTCTTTTTTTTTTTTTTAATGTTTATTTATTTTTGAGAGAGAGAAAGAGTGTGTGCATGCGAGTGGGGGAAGGGCAGAGAGAGGCGGATGCAGAGAACCCCCAGCAGGCTCCATGTGATCAGCTTGATAGAGCTTGATGGGGGGCTTGAACCCACACACCATAAGATCATGACCTGAGCCGAATTCGAGTCAGACGCTTAACTGACTGAGCCACCCAGGCGCCCCCAAACCTTGCTATTCTTAAAACAACAGCAAATGATGCCAGTAAAGAGCTTGAGCTCTGCTGGGGTCTGTGTTGTCAGTCGCTTCACTTGCTTTTAAGGATCGGTCACAATCGGATCTGGAGACCAAATTTGCCCTTTCTTATGTCTGCCCTCTTCTCTTTCTCCAGCGAGTTTTTCCTTAGTGCAGGTTTCCATCTCCTGAAGACACTGAGCTCCATGACAGACCGCTCACCCCTGCTCCTAACCCCTCACGCCAGCCTCTGCGTGCTCCTGAGGGCAGGGGCTGGGCCCGCATCACCTTTCTGTCCTTTGGTGTCCAGCATGTGGTCTCCTGGGCTCCTGTGGTCAGAGAGGACCTCTGATATTCACAGATAAAAGCTGCCCCAACCTCAGCGAGCACGTGTTTGCTGAATTTCCCAGGAATTCAAGCTGGGCTGCACTGAGAGTGGGGGCCTCAAGGCCTGACGATCCGGATCAAAAGGTGTGGCGTTTCCCAGCATTCCAAGTGACTTTATGCCTTGAGTGGTTTCTCCCGTATCCTGGAATATCCCAGTTTTTGCCCTCTACAGGTTAACAGGAAAAGTTTCAGGGTGGGCCTGGATGTACACTCCTTAGGAAGAGTCCCTGACCCCCAGGCCTGGTTGTGCTGTACCACACTACCCACCTCGTCTCTATTGCTGCCTTCTCTCCTGTTCCCTAAAACACAGGTTCCTCAAAGGTGGAGCCTGTGTTTAAGTCATTTCGGGAGCTCTTTTATAGCCAGGAACTTGGTGCAGACTCAGAAAAACAAAGGAGGTATTGAATGATTGAAGGAATCCTGTCTCTGGCTGCACTTAGCAGATAGGTCCGAGTACTATGAGCCGGAAAATTGTGTTTGCGAGGGAGGTTACTCGATCCAAGACTGATACGATAGGGCCTGGGAATGCCTGGACAGGCTGCAGGATGCATTTGTTATTCAGTATCTGTGTCCTAAAATCTGTTCATTTCTAGGTGGTCTGGTCATATTTATTTTCATCGTACTCCTGTGATAAAACGCGAGTCTGTGCTGCTTTAGAAAACAGAAGCAAAGTGTGGAGAAACAACTGTCCAAAGTGGTCTTGCTGGCAAGACCAGGGCTGGGAGATGAGCCAGCTCGCCCTGACTCCTGAATCAGAGATTCACGCAGCTGGTGGCACGCCGTATTCCTGGGTGCCTCCTGTGTGCCCCGTTGACAGCTGTAGTCCAGTGATGGGTGCCCTGTCTGGTCCCTTGTGACCTGTTCCTTTCCTGGGCTGGGGATTAGGGAGAGAAAGGCAGACAATAGGTCAGCAGAAAGGTGGAAGTAAACACCCAGAATTCCACTATCTGGAGAAAAAGAATGCCAGTAACATCGTGGTACCCATCCTTCTAAGCTAGCACCAAAGTGTTAAGTCATGCTTTATATGCTATTTTGTAAACCGTCTTTTTCATTGAGCAAAATATCATGTCAATGAATAAATAAGTATAATTCAATAAACATGATGTCGATAAATATAATTCTACACTGCTTTTTAAAAGGTTCCATACTCTTTCATAATTGGATATACATAACGTATTTAACCAATTTCCTATTATTATAATGCATTTAACTTATTTCCCATTTTTCAATGTTGAAACCACACTGTGTAAAATACATATCCGCATTCTTTGCTTCTTTTGACTAATATTTCCTTTCGGTTAAATTCTTAAAAATAGCGTTGCTTAGTCAAAGTCATATGCACAGTTAATGTTGTGATATATTTTCAGATTATTCTCTAAGAAACCTCTCTAGAAAAATATTTACTGTGTGTGTCTATAATTTTCTCATAATGTTATGGTTTTATTGTTCACCTGTAACTCTTCAGTTTATTTGAAGTTTATTTTAGCGTATGGTGTAAACTAGGTGACTAATCGCCTGCCCCCCTCCCTCCTCTGGATTAGCGGTTGTCTCAATATCCTTTGCTGATTTAGGCATTCCTGATCCATTGGCCCGCTGATCTGAGATAACTTTCTTTTCATAAATTGAATTCCCACATGTGGTTGAGGTCCTGTTTCTTGGCTCTTTTATCCACATGACCTATCATGTACCTTTAATGTATTCATAAGATGCTTCACTTTTTAAAACCTTAACTTATTGTTTAAGTAAGTTAAACAGTCACATGGCTGCAAATTCAAAATGTATAAATAGACAGACAGTGAAAAGTCTATTCCCACCCTTTTACCCACCCATGCGGTCCTTGCCCTCCTCTGTAGGTAAACACTATTACTAGTTTTCTAGTCATGAGATTTTTTTAAATGCACATTCAGTCAAGAATTATAATTTATTGGGGCGCCTGGGTGGCTCAGTTGGTTAAGTGTACGACTTCGGCTCAGGTTATGATCTTGTGCCCCACGTCAGGCTGTCTACTGTTAGCAGAGCCAGCCTCTGTGTCCCTCGCTCCCTGCCCCCCCTCCACTCATGTGCATGCTCTCTCTCTCTCTCTCTCTCTCTGTGTGTGTCTCTCAGAAATAAACATTTTTTAAAAATTTATTTTCACCCTTTGTATACATGTGTTGGCATACTGCACATACTATTCTGTTCTTTTTTTTTAAGTTAGCACTCTTTTAATTACCATGGCTTTATAATATGTTTTAATATCTGGCAAGACAAAGCTTGCCCCATTCTTTTCTAAATTTTCATCACCATTCTTATACATTTATTTGTTATGCTGAATTTTGGAATTCGTTTCTCAAGTTGAAAAAAAAGGGCCTGTTTAATTACAACTTAATTTGGGGGAAGATTGACATCTTTGAATGTTTTAACTATTTTTTTGACAGAACTAATTACATGGAGACCTCTTTCTCCTATTGATTTGTTCATCCATTCACCAACCGAAAGCCTCCTGTGCGTCCTGTGTGCTGGGGTTAAGCTGTCAACAGGACAGACGTGACTTTGCCTTCCTGAGGCTTTCACATGGGGGATGAGTATGAGAAATGATCAGGGAATTGCATTGTGTTGTCGTCGTGTGAATAAGAAGAGTATACACTGGAGGAACACAGAGCCCAGACACAGGTTTTTCTTGGGGTTGGATTGGGGAGAGAGAGGAGGAATTGTCAGGAAAGACCCAGAATTCATTGAAGTTTGGACAGAGACCTTAAGTTTGAGAAGCAGTTAACCTGGTGGAGATGGAAAAGTGGGGCCGGGGGGCGCCTGGGTGGCTCAGTTGGTTGAGCATCCGACTTGAGCTCAGGTCATGATCTTGCAGTTTGTGGGTTTATTAAGCCCCGTGTCGGGCTCTGTGTTGACAGCTCAGAGCCTGGAGCCTGCTTTGGATTCTGTGCCTTCTCCTGTCTCTGCCCCTCCCTCACATAATTTCTCTCTCTCTCTCTCTCTCTCTCTCTCAAAAATACTAAACACTGGGGGAAAAAAAAGCGGGGGCAGAGAGAGGAATTTCAGGCCAGAGGGAGAGCCTTTTACAGAGGGCAGTGGTAAATCGTGAAATTCTTTACACTGGCATATTGGTTTCCTGGGGCTGCTGTAATGAAATATCACAACCTGGGTGACTTAGAGCTACTGAAGTGTATTGTCTCATGGTTCTTGAGGCCAGAGGTCTGAAATCATGGGTTGGCATGGGGAAGGTGGTAGGAAAGGGTCAGTTCCACGTCTCTCCTCCTAGCCTTGGCCATTTCTTGGCTTATACATGGCTCTCTTCTCTCTGTGCGTTTTCATATGGCGTTCTCCCTGTGTGCGTTTCTGTCTCCTGTCTCAAGTTTCCCCTCTTTATAAGGACACCAGTCATTTTGGATTGGGGCGCACCCTAATGACCTCATTTTAACTTAATTACCTCTGTAAAGACCCTGTCCCTAAATAAGGTCACATTCTGAGGTACCGGGGGTTAGGACTCCCACACACAAATTTTGGGGAGGGAACATAATTCAGCCCATAACAGTTGGCAGGGGGTGACATGATCTGACTTGCATTTTATTTTATTTTATTATTTATTTATTATTTTTTTTAACGTTTATTTATTATTGAGAGACAGAGACACAGAGCATGAGCAGGGGAAGGGTGGAGAGAGGGGGAGACACAGAATCAGAAGTAGGTTCCAGGCTCTGAGCTGTCAGCACAGAGCCCGATGTGGGGCTCGAACTCACAAACTGAGAGATCATGATCTGAGCCGAAGTCAGTCGCCTAACCAACTGAGCCACCCAGGTGCCCCTGACTTGCGATTTAAACAACCACTCGAGGGTGGCTTGGAGGGAGAGAGGAAAGGGCAAGGAAATGAGGAAACTGGCTGTACATCAGTGAACTGAGGGCCTGGCCTAGAGAAATGACCTTGGGCTTGCAGAGGAACCGATGATGAAAGAGAGCAAGGAAACACAATTGTAGAGCCTGGTGTTTGTAGGGCTGTGGGGATCGAGGGCATCTGGGCTGCCTGTTATAAATGGCGTATTAAACGCAACCCTCTATGTTTGTGCCTTCCCCTAACCTGGTTAAAATGAGAGTAAACACACCAGGAGAGGAGGATGGTGGCAACAAAATTGTGACGCTGGGAAGGGGTAGGTGATCAGTGGGTAGTTGACGGAGCAGATAGAGATGGCTGGAGCTCAGGCCTGCTGCACAGAAACACAGAGGCAGCTGGGCCCCTGCATGGAACCCCGGGGAGCCCTGAAATCTGGGGGACAGGCATCTTTGCAGGTGGGCCGCAGTTGGGGTGGAGAAAGGAAGGATGGGCCGAAGTCTATGCAGGAGGCGGCCAGGTCACTTCCCGACCTGTGTAGTGTGGCATTTGTACCCCCTTCGCACCTGCAGAGGAACCCCCAGTTAATCTTCCAGGTTATCATCCGGTGAGATTAACATGCAAGGTCTTTGGGTACAGAGACGGCAGGCACCACTGAGAATGGGGCATCACACACAAGGCAAGGTGAGACCTTCCATCCCTGCCCGAGGCTTCTTTCCCTACTTGACTCCAGGACCACGGGCACAAACCTCCCAGACAGGAGATTAAAAGATTCCATTATGAGGGGCCCCTGGGTGGCTCAGTCGGTTAAGCGTCTGACTTTGGCTGAGGTCATGATCTCGCAGATCATGCGTTCGAGCCCTGCATCAGGCTCTGTGCTGTCAGTGCAGAGCCCCTTTGGATCCTCTGTCCCCCCTCTCTCTGCCCCTCCCCTGTTCTCTCTCTGACTCTCAAAATAAATACACGTTAAAAAAAAAAAGGAGATTCCGTTATGAGAAGTTGAAGACCCCAAGTGAAAAGTCCCACAACCCTGGAAGTTGGAAGTTCTTCAGTAAAATGTTGTGACCAGATCACCTAACCAGTCGGCAGACTGCTCCCACAGAGACAGACCCTGTAGCACTTTGTTATTTCTTCATTCTTAAATCTGAGGGGCCGATCCTGTCGAGAGATCCTCAGACGTTTGATAACCTCCTGTAACGTGACCAGAATATAAACCAATAAAGGTAGCCAATGGAAACACTCCGTCTCTGTAGTCTCAAACAAACAACGAGATCAGATGCACCAGGAAGCAAACAGTGGAGGGGAGCTGGGGAAAACTTTTTTGCAGCTTAAAAAAAAATCCCATCAGACAGGAGGAAACACTGTATTCGTGAAATGGCTACAGGAGTGGTTAAAAACTAAGACAGAGATGGAAAATATGAGAGAGACATTAGGGAAAGTAGAGGCTTCGTTCTGGAGGTCAGACACCCAAATAATGGCAGTACCAGAAAGAGAAAATGGAAGATGTTATTAATGAATCGATTTCAGAAAGTTTCCCAGAACTGAGGAATGAGAGCCTCCAGATGCCAGAGAGGGCCATTAGTTCCCAGCCCATTAGCTTTTGAAAATAGATCTCTACCAGGGTACGTCGTCATGAAATTTTAGACCATAAAGGACCAACATGGATCCTAAAAGTTTCCAGGGAGAAGGACACATTTTCTATTTCTGCATAACAAATTACACCAAAGCTTAGTGGCTCAGAGCAGGGAGTGGCAAGTGTTTTCTTCAGTATTTTAGGCTGGTGGGCCATATGGGGTCTCTGTTGCAGTCCCTCAGCTCTGTTACTGCAGTGCAAAAGCAGCCATCGATTATACCTGAATGAGTAGTTATGACCGTATTCCCACAAAACTTTATTTGTAGAAGCATGCCACCACTTCAGGGCTCTAGTTTGCTGACCCTGGCTTAGAATGGCCACACTGTATCCCATGGTCTCTGTGGGCTTCGCAGGGTCATTTGGCCCTGGGTATCTCACAAGGCTGTGACTGAAGTATTGGTTAGAGCTACAGTCCAAGCAGACTCGATTGGGGTGGATCCAGTCTCACACTGATTCACATGGCTGTTGGCAGGGTTCAGTTCCTTGTGGGCCGTTCGATCAAGGGCCTGTTTCCTGCCACTTGGATCTGTCTGGATGTCAGCTCACAGCATGGCAGCCTGATTCATCGAGTGAGCAAGGGAGAGCATGAGCAAGACAGAAGTCACAGTCTTCTGTAACCCAGTCTCGGAAGCAACACCGCATCACTTTCACTGAATTCTCTTTGTTAGAAGCAAGTCACTAGGTCCAGCCTACGTTCACGGGGAGGGAATTGCCACCACAAGGGTGTGAACGCTGGGAGATGGAGATCACTGGGGCCATCTTATTATTAGCACCATGCTCTAACCAACTAAGGTAACTGGCCGAGCACCATGGGGGCCATCTTAAAAGCCTGCATAATAATAACTCAAGATGAAAAGAAAAGAGGTTATGTACAAAGAGTTAAGAATCTGTGTCCAGAGAGTAGCAACACTGGAAGCTACAAGACAGCGGGGCAGTGTCTTTACCCTTCCATAAAGGAATAAACATTTAATTCCAGAGAGAACAATGTTATACTAGGAAGGAAACATAACTGCTCAACGAGGGATAATATTTACACAGTCATGTTGTAAGCAGTAAACACTGAGCTATACAAATGTTATGATCACACTCGTTGGGATGATGGGACGAGGGGAGATACCTTTGGAAGTGTGTGTAAGGGAGCTAAATTCTCATCTTTCATAGTGATGGCAGAAGATGGCAGAATTAGGAACATAGCAGCAAATACTTGAAGCTGCTAAACTCATCTGGGTTGTCTCTGGGCACATGGGGAGAGGTGAGCCAAACATCGATAGACTTTACGTACCATTCGATGTCAGTAGAAACACACTTTAAAAAGAGAGGGGATCTAAATGCAGTGTCATACTCTGGATTGGATTCTGGAACAAAAAAAGGACAAGGGTGGTAAGTGTTAAATCCAAATAGTCTTGAGTTTAACTAGTAGTAATAATAAAGTTAGCTTCTTAGTTGGGAAAAAGGATCCACGATAATTGTTAACATCAGGGGAAGCTGGCTGAGGAGAATGCAGGAACTCACTGTATTGTCTTTGCAACTTTTTTTGGGTAAATCTATAGTTATTCCAAACTAAAAAGTTTATTTTTTAAGAAAGCAAGCAAACAAGAAGGCGGCTCAGTGTTGATGCCCTCAAGCTTCTGAGTGGAGAGTGGGTACTTCCTGAGCTGCAGACATAAGAAGAGGAACAGGTTGCGTGGGTGGGGCAGGGTAGGGGAAGGGCCCAGGCTCAGTGTAGACACTTCAGAGAAGCCTGTGCATTCAGGTGCATCAGGTGTCCTGCTGCAGGACATCCAGGTTAGAATCCGAGAGCACCGTTCAACAGCCCACGGTCATTGATGGGGAGTAGATGGTATGTGTCTATGGAATGAGAGAGCGACAGAGAGAAGAGAAAAGGACTCAGTACCAAGCTCTACTGCGTATCAAAAACATTGGGGAAAAAGGACTATTTCTGTAGTTTGATTTTCACTCCTAATTGTAGTTCTTTGTATTGATTCACTTGTTTTTATGTGACCAGTGATCAAATTTCTACATAATATTATCCTTCTAATCAAGAGCTAGCAATCTCCTCTCCAAAGCTCCTGGAAGCCATGCAGGCTTAATCGGGTGGAATTGACCTTGTATGTGGTGTGTGACCTTCCATAGGGAATGGTGTAGACTGTGGCAAACCGAAGTGTCTATGCAGAGGAGGGGGTCTCCAGCTCCAGCTGATTGCTGCCAGATAGGAATGCGGGTTTACTCTTGACGTATGCTCTGATTTTTCTACAGTTTTACGTGAAACCTCTGAAGTTTTAAGTGTTGGCAATTAGTTTCAATTTTTGCTAACCAAATAGAATGTGTCTGTTGACAAAAAGTGGCTTTGTGGGCTTACTTGTTTGGGACTGCTATTCAGTTTTTTTCTTCTGCGTGTGGTAACTTTTCCATTCTTTCCCCTGGCCCAAACTTTTTTCTTATCTATGCACTTAAGCTACAGCACTCCAGCGGACTGGCAACGAGGTGTTGGATAAGGCTGCTTGACAAATTTGGGCCGAAGATATATTCCTCCACGGTGCTGTTTATGAAATCCTTGTGACCCACAAGGCTTACTGATGTGAACTGAATGCAGTCTGCAGACATTTAGCCTCTTGCTTAAAGGGACTTTACCTCATGGTTGACCCTTCTCACGGATGACCATGTCAGAGAGGACGGGGTCTAATTTCCTGCCAAAGCCAGACAATGTGGCCCTATGACCTATGAGCCTATTACTCTAACCTAGAAGATTAATCTAACCTGGCAGACTGACTCTTCACACAGCCATGCCAGAGCAGGGCTCCTTCTCCTCTTAGGTATTTGCAAATGGGTTTTTTGTTTTATTTACAGCCCCACCCTGCCGGTGGCATCTGGGGGAAAGTGTAACTTTTAGTATTAGAAGGGAAAACCGCAAACCCTCTAATGAAGTTTATGCATCTGCAGTTTTCCAGTCTTGTATCCTTGAAGTTCTTTTGTACGTACAGACATCACAGTGGCTCTTTTCCAGATTGTTCAGGCATATTCTCAGTCCTCCATGAAATCTTAGAAATACCAGATTTCCTGGAATGGATTTGGCTACTTTCCTGAGGCTCCCATGCAAATTTGGAGACACAGATCTAGTTTCCCTCTCTCCCCTTCCCTGTGTGGCCTGATTGAAGTCTGTAGTCCACATGTGACTTTGAATTTGGAGGAAAAAAACATTACACATATTTTTCACATGATCACTTATTAACCTCATATTAAAAATTGGCAAGATCATCTTGTTCTGGCTTCTAGTACAGCTAAAGAATGTTTTCCTGTTTATTTTGTGCCTTTCGAGTTGTGTTTCATTTCTTGCTTTAACTTGATGTGGTTACATTTTGTGGAGGACTGTTTCTTCTTTGGCCTGTTGATTGGCACCCTGGGATGTTTAAATGTACCTCCGAATGTCCCAGTATATTTTGTCTCCTCATCCCAGGGGCGCTGGTGTTTGTGGCTTACCTTCCTCCAGGAATTCTAGGCCATTTGGGAACCTACCATGATTGTCTGTGTGTAATGTTTGCCCTCTGCACTGTACTATGGTTGAGTTTGTAAAAATAGAAGTTTGTAAGTATGAACCCCTTCTAGGGAGTTAGCATAGTGCTATAGAAGGATACAGGATATAGAGTCAGAAATTCGATGAGGTATTTTATGTGAAATTTCTCACCTGTAGCAAGCAGCGGGTCTGTACATCCTAAAACTGAAAAAAACTAAGTTTTGAATTCAGAACTTATGAATTCCACATTTTGGTTTTTCTGGCCCTGTGACCTTGGACAAGTTGGGCCACTTCTGAGCCTTGGCTTTGTTATCCTGTTGATAAGGATGCTGTCCCTACTTGTTGACTATACAGGATTAGTATTAAGGATCAAATGAGGTTGTGGGAAAGGCAGTTCAGAATTAACGTCAATAATATATCACATGGGGCACCTGGGTGGCGCTGTCGGTTAAGCGCCCGACTTCGGCTCTGGTCGTGATCTTACAGTTCGTGAGTTTAAGCCCTGCGTCGGGCTCTGTGCAGACAGCTCAGAGCCTGGAGCCTGCTTCAGATTCTGTCTCCCTCTCTCTCTCTACCCCTCCCCTGCTCATGCTCTGTCTCTCTCTCTCTCTCTCTCTCTCTCACTCTCAAAAGTAAATAAATAAAAAATGTATGTATATATATATATATATATTACATATATGCTGCTATTTTATTTATTTATTTAAATTTTTTGTGTTTATTTATTTTTGAGAGAGAGACAGACAGAGCATGAGTGGCAGAGGGTCAGGGAGAGAGGAATCCAAAGCAGGCTCCAGGCTCTAAGCTGTCAGCACGGAGCCCAACGCAGGGCTCAAACTTACGAACCGTGAGATCATGACCTGAGCCGAAGTCAGACGCTTAACCGACTGAGCCACCCAGGCGTCCCTACATGCTGTTATTTTAAAATATGCTAGAGAAGTTTGTTGTTTGAATAAAACATAAGGATGTGGACAGCCACCTTTTCAGTGAGTTTCGCTAAAGTCATAGTTACCTCTACACCGCTACGTCCTTAGCGATGGGAAGGACTGAAAGACAGGTGACCCACATTAGCTCCTTGAATCATCACAAATACCCTTTGAGAAGGGCCTTAGCCTTATTTTTGCAAATGAAAACAGGGAGGAGAGAGCATATTGCCAGGACTGCCGGGCTAGCGAGGCCACTCTCCTGACTGTACAGGGGAGCCTGGACGCACGCTGATGGGCCCGATATGTGCTGGATTCAGGGCCCACCCTTGTCTGCTTGCCTCCTTAATAGTTGTGGCTCTGGGCCCTCGAGCCCGTCTTGGAGGCCCGGAGCCGGTTCTGTTTGGGCCAGGTGGCTGTCTACCCAGACTGAACCTCAAAGTGTCTGTTAGTTACAGGAGCTGCCAGGAAGCTGTTCGTTCTAGATCTTAGTAAGGTCTCATTCAGACAGGAGAATAAGCAGAGAAGAATCCATATCCAACTCTGCATTTGTTTGGAATAGGACGGGGTTCCTCAAAGGGATTGTTTTGAATCCGGCGTTAAACATAGCCAACTTTCCTAGGCTTATTGCATCAAGAGTATTGATGTGTGGCTTTTCTTGACATTGTATTTCTGGATTGAGGTACATTTCTCAAGGGTAGGCTATTGGCCTGAAATCATAGGTGGTCAGAAAGAAATATAGGTAGGAATGATCTCTGTATGGAGAGAACAGAGGAGGGAAAGACGGTTTGTTTTAAAAGTTCTTTGTCACCCCTTCTCTGCCTCCTTAAGGGAATTTGTCTCTTTGCTGAAGTGCAGATGGGAAGGAGAGGAGAAGTCCCACCCAAACCTGGGGAGACCTGCAGCTTGGTGATGACAGGCTTTGGAGAAAACATAAGGGTGTAAGTCCTTTTATCGCAGGGTTATGTTTTCAGCAAAGCCTTGTTTTATTTCCTACCTGATCCTTAAATATTGCTGCTCCCCAGGGATATATCCCATTTTTATTCCGACATCTCTCTGGGTGTTTCCTGTCTTCCCGTGGTCTCAGCTGTCCTGTGTATGCCGGCAGCTCCGAATTTTCCCATACATCTGGGTCACATCTCTCTGTCTCTTCTCCCCTGTCTGCTCTTCTCCTGGTGTTCTTTAGGTGGGCGAGCAGCAGGCTGGAAACTCGCTTCGCATCCCTGACTCCTCCCACCCTCTCATCTCATTCCAGCTACTACTCGTGTCCACTTAACCTTGAAGTTTGCCTCTTCGATCAATCCTCTTTTCTCCGCATGACTACTTTTGTACTCTTGGCTTTTGGTGCTGCTCTGTGGGCTCTTGACCCCTAACCGATCTGTCAGGTGTCCTTGTTCCCTTGGGACTCATCCTCTACCCTGCCGTGGAATTAGCCATCAGAAACACATGTCCGAGGCTGCTGCTTCTTTGACCCAAGCTATGCCAGGCTCTCCTTCATTTCTGTGATCAGGTCCCACCCCTATAGCCTAGTAGTCAAGGTGCTTAGCTGTGCCTCTGGTGACCTCCTCCCAGCTTTTCCCCAGGCTAGAGACCCGCACCCCTGCTGGAGGCACAGAACTCTTCACCTGTTTGCAGGAGACTGCAGCTCTAACCCTCTGTGCTTTGCTTAGAATGTAACTTCTGCTTTGCAGGTGCTTTCCCCGGTCCTCTGCCCAGGTAAGAGGTGTCTGTTGATATGAAGCTCAAGTGTCCTCTTCTCTCCGTGGGCTCCTCTGATTCCTTCCCCGGCTTCTCCTCCTCCTGGTCCTCCGCCTCTGTCCCGTCTTCCCTTGGAGCACTGTGTGTCCGCATCCACCTGCAGGCCAGATGTTTCTTGAGGTACTCGTGGACTATTATAATTCCTATGATTTCTCCTGGCAGCACTGTAAACTGTGTGCTCACAGCAGATTTGCCAGGAGAATGATGAGAGCCCAGTACAGAGCCAGGCGCATGGAGGCTTTTGTCCTGTTGGATGTGACCAAACATAGCCAACATCCAGGTGGTTGAACTGATCTGGGAGCCATTGCTTGGCTCTGTTGGTGCGACCACCTGGATGTCTCAAAACTCACATTTTCCTTATGGCAGATGTGCTCATTGATGGGCTTTTCCAGCCAGCCAGCTCTCATTGGTGGGGGAAGCTTGTCTCCCTTTAGGAAGGATTGGGATTCTAGAATCTTGGTGCTCCTATAGATGCTGGGTGTGGGTCTGAGGGATTGGGACAGAGGAGTTTCATTATATCTTGTTCTTGAGCTCTGTTTTGCAAACAGACTTTGCTACAGTGGTGGGAGCATGAATAGACTCTTGGCTTTAAATGCACCAGGGAGGGGCGCCTGGGTGGCTCAGTTGGTTAAGCGACCGACTTTGGCTCAGTTCATGATCTCTCAGTTTGTGAGTTCGAGCCCCACATCGGGCTCTGTGCTAACAGCTCAGAGCCTGAAACCTACTTCAGATTCTATGTTTCCCCTTCTCTCTATCCCTCCCCTGCTCATGCTCTGTGTCTCTGTGTCTTTCAATAATAAATAAATGTTAAAAAAAAAATTAAAAAAAAAAAACCTAAAAATAAATAAATAAATAAATGCACCAGGGAACTTGTTACTTCAAGGAGCTCTGCTGCAGATCCTTTTGTAAGGGTGAGGAGGCTTCTCCTGCTCAGACAATCACCTACCACTCTCTCTGGGCAGAATATGGTGTGTGAGCTCAGGGCTCAGTACCTCTGCAAAATGTTCTTGCCTGTCTGTTTTAATGACTGAAAGCCAGAAGGCAGCAGAGCCCTATAGAAAGGAATGCGGTTTCGTTGTGTTCTCTTTACAATCGAGTACCTTGGGGTTTTGCCAGATAGATTTTCCTCCTCTTCTTCTTCTTCTTCTTCTTTTTTTTTTCTTTTTAAATGAAAAGCTTTCCTGGCAGATGTTGGAAAGCCACTTCTAGGGTATTGATAGTTACCAAAAAAAGGCCCTGGCTTCCTCTCCCCGTCAGCTGACTGTGCGTTTTCACATCTGTGCCGTCATCCAGAGAAGGCCAAGCGCCTACAAGTGCCTGTTTCAGTGAGGCCCCCAGCACATGACCTGCTCTGCAGGGCACACAGCACGAGGGTCTGGTCAGCTGCTGTCCAGCTTAGTTGTTCATAGCCCTGCTGTCTTTCTGTCTGCTGACCCCATTGCCCTTCCCAGCTCTATCGGTTGCATGGGAGGCCCTAAGATCTGGCTGTGTCTGAACCTTCCTGAACTTCCTGCCTCTGCCACCTGTACCCCTCTCTCTATGCCCTGTGCTGTGCTGCCTCTGGTGACGTGGCCTCTGCTGTCAGCCTGGAGTGCCCGCACCCCACTTCCTCTTTGAAATGCATTCAGTCTAGGTTAGATGCCCCTGGGAGGCCGTTAAAAGTGGTAAGGAGAGTCAGACAAGCCTGGGCTAGAATCCGGGCTTGGCTGCTGTCCAGCTCTGTCCAGGACAGTTCACCCCCTTCCTCGGTTCCCCCCCCCCCCCCCCCGCCCCCTGTAGAGAGTGGCCTGATTGGCCTGGTGCCTCGTTAGGGTGAGATGGACCTGTGAAGCAAAGCCTGGCAGTGGGAGGTGTTGGTGTGTGCTCTCCTTCCTTTTATGTAGCACTTCGTGATCCTCTTGCTGTAAGGCATCTTTACCTCTGTGTTCTTGTGCATTTGGTAGCCCTGATGGCAGAACTCGGCCCATCCCACCTTCCCACCTCTGTTGCACCTTTGTTATGGACGAGCTTCTCTCCTTTTCCCGTAAACAGGTGCTTTGCGGCATTTGACTCTTGTCTCCCACAAAGCCTGGCCCGGCCCCTCGCCAGGGCTCGGTGCTCCACAAATGCTTTGCTGAGTGTGTGAGCATTCTGCTCACAAGTTCTAAATCGGTCTCTCGGAGGTAGCCGGATCCCCTCGGAGACAGCAGGCCTGCCTTTCCTTATGTTTGTTACGTGCACTGGTTTTGACTCTGTATTAAAATGTAGTTTTTAAGAGGAAATAAATGAAGGCATATGAAGCGATGGCCTATCCGTGTGGGCCACGGTGTTCTCTAATACAAATCACCATGGCAACATGGTGGCCTTCACATCTCACCAGTTAAGAAGATGAACTCTCCTGCCCACAGATGCTGAGCAGATTGGCCACTGCTACCCAGTGCTCCGTGCAGAGGTCTTTTCCTGAAAGGCAGCAGACCTCATTACCAGAAACCTTTCCTCGGTGGGGGGGTCAACAGACAGCAGCCGTGGCCCCTTGTGTCCCTCATGTCTCCCTCTTGTCTGATTCCATTCTCTGTGGCAACCCAGTCTCTCCTGCGACTGTCCTCATGGCATCACCAATGGGTCTAAGACAGCCTGAGGTAAGCTGCTGACGCAGATATTGGCCTGTGGGGCCGTGGTCTGCACACCGATGCTGTCTCCTCCCAGCCCTCACAGGGAGGCCGGGAGGTGCGAGGATGGATTTTTGAGATCAGGTTAGCCGATCAGCTTGAAGCTTCTGTGATGTGATGTGGGCAGCTCTCAGCAGCCTCCATTTCTGCTGGCTGCCCCCACCCAGTGCATTCTGTGGGGGGCAGACTCTGGCCTCCCTTTGGTAAAGCCATCCTATCCTCTGAGCCCCTGCCACACTGCATCATGATGGAAAGGTGGGGCTACGGGCTCCTGGGTTCAGGCTTTTTTCCAAAAAAAATTTCTTCTCTATGAAAGAATACATTGAGCCCGGGTGCAGGCATGATAGGGATGAATTCTGACAGTCGCCCAGGAGGATGTGGTCTTGCCCTCTGAGCCCCTCAGTCTCACAGTGGTGGACAGCCAATGCCTATTCCTGAGCAGCTTGGTAGCCCGACATCTCAGAGCAAAGCATGCCTCACGGCCAGGCCAGGTTTGTGGACATCGTATGAAGGCAGTTCTGGTTTTGGTGGAAGTTGGCAAGAGAAAGAAAAAGACGTGTTGACCCCTTGGGTCCCTCCCAAATAGAGGGAGCTTTATGGTAGGCCCGACTGCTCCTGTCCCCCCGTGTCAGGCCATGGCCTGTAGCCAGGCACTGACTGTCATCAAGGCACGGAAACCAGCTGGCCACACCTTCCCAGCCTGCCAGAAAACTTCTCTCCTGAGACCTTGGCACCTGTGAGTTGACTGAGATCACGAGTGGCCACACCTAATTGAGGCCTCTTGTGGCAGACAGGTGTCAACACCGACACCTGTGTGTGTGTGTGTCAGGGAACATTTGGCTTTCGAGTATGTCTACATAGGGAAGATGGGACTTCCCAGCCCTGGAGTCATTTAGGCATAGCGAACGCCAAAGGGCAGCATCCTCAGCTTGAGATTCTGGGAGTTTTGTGGGACATTGCTGGACCTTGCTCTGAAGGAGAATTCTCCACTAATGAGGAAATTTGAGGAAAAGCCAACTGAAGGAGCCTTTGCTTGGACAGCTGCCTGGGCCGCTTTTGTCACAAGAGATAGCGTAGCTTAGTGGAAAGAGGCAGCTTGGGAGACGGACCTGGGTTCAAATGCTGGCTCTGCTGCCTGCCAGCTGCGTGTTCTGGATGTAACGAGCATACCTCGAGGGAACTGTCCAGCTCACAGTAATGCCCCCAGAGGCCACAACTGTGCTGTCCCCACCCCCATCGCCCCCCTCTTCAAAGATCTGCCCATCCTCTCTGTTAGAGACATATTTTTTCTTTCTAAAAAAATTTTTTAATGTTTATTTTTGAGAGAGAGAGCAGAGTGTAAGCAGGGGAGGGGCAGAGAGAGAGGGCGACACAGAATCCAAAGCAGGCTCCAGGCTCTGAGCTGTCAGCACAGAGCCTGACGTGGGGCTCGAAGTCACAAACTGTGAGATCATGACCTGAGCCGACGTCAGACACTCAACCATCTGAGCCACCCAGGTACCCCAGAGACACATGTCTAATGGGCACTCTAGCCTCTTTCTTTGGCCTCCTTGGCCGCAGTGGCTAGCCATGGTATTTTTTTAAAAATACGTATTTTATTGAGATATAAAAATAAATCCACAGGCCTTAACAGACCTTTACCTAGGTGTAAGCACAACTGGGATTGAGAGGTAGACAATTTCTAGTATCACAGAAGGTTCCCTTGGACCCTCTCCTAATCAGGACTCCCTAGACATAACCACTGTTTTGACTTCTGCTGTCGTGGATCGGCTGGCCTGTTCCAGAACTCTGTATTCATTCAGGTGTACGGTATGGCCTTTTTTGTGGCTTCTTTGGCTGCACATTATGTCTGTGACATTTATTCATATTCTATTTAGCAATAGTTTTACCTGTCCTGTCTCCATGTAGCATTTCATTCTGTGAACATGCCACAGCATATCGAGCCAGTCTACATTGATGGACATGTAGGTTGTTTCCAGTTTGGGACTCTTGTGAATAATGCTGTTGTGGGTATTTTTGTCCATGTGTTTTGGTGGACATAAGCATTTGTGTTTGTTGAGCATTTACCTGGAAATGGAATTGGCAAACATTTTCCCCAAGTCGTTGTATCCGTTTGTATTTCCTCCAATAATGTAGGAAGGTTCTGGTTACTCCACATCTTTGCCGTATTTCTTCTTGTCATTTGTTGGAATTTCAACTATTCTGGTAGAGATACAGTGGTTTTAATTTGCACTTCCTGATGATTGTTGAGGTTGAGTTCATTGTTTTCCAAATGTTTTTCAAATGTTTGTTAGCCATTTAGATATCCTCTTTTGTGAAATGCCAGTTCAGATTTTTTTTGCTCATTAAAAAAGTTTTGGATTTTATTTTATTTTTTATTTTATTTTATTTTATTAAGTTGTAGGAATGCTTTATATCTTTTGAATCGAGTCCTTTGTTGAAACTGTATAATCCAAATACCTTCTCCCAGTCTGGGCCTGCCTCTTTACTTCCTTAATAATCTCTTTTGTTATGTTAAGTCCCATTTTCTTTAGATGTTTAGAAGAACATCTTTGCCTATACTGTGGTCATGAAGCTAGTTTCCACTCTCTGCTGTTTTCTTCTAGAAGCACTTTAGAAAATAACAGCTTTATGTAGATGGAATTCATATACCATAAAATTCACCCTTTTAAGGTGTACAATTCAGTGTTTTTGGTATAATCGTAGAATTGTACAATCATCACCACTATCTAATTCCAGAACATTTTCACACCATCCCCAGATACCCCATACCCATTAGCAGTAACTCCCTATTCCCTCCCAACCTCCAGCCCCCGGAAACCATACGACTATTTTCTTTATCTATGGTCTTTGTGTCTGGCTTATTCTGAACATAATATTTTCAAGGTTCGTCTATACTGTAGCATGTGTCAGTGCTTCATTTCTTTTTACGGCTGAATAATATTCCGTTGTACCATATTGTATTTATCCATTCGTCAGGTGGTAGCATTTGGGTTGTTTCCACTATCGAGTTAACTATGAATAATGCTTATAAAAATTCACAAATGAGTTCTTATTGGACATACGTTTTCAATTCTCTGGTTAGGTATTGTTCAATTCACTTATATGGTAACTCTTAACTTTAACCTTTGGAGGAACTGTTTTTCCAGACTCTTCCACAGTGGCTGCTCCATTTTACATTCCCACCAGCAGCGTCTGAGGGTTCCAGTGTCTGTCTCTACATTCTTGTCAATGCTTGTTACTGTCTTTCCTTTTGGTTATAGCTCCTCTACTGGGTGTAAAGTGGTACCTCTTTGTGGTTTTGATTTGCATTTCTCTACTTAGTGATACTGAACCCCTTCTGATGTGGTGATTGGCCAATTATATATGTTCTTTGAAGAAATGTCTGTTTGAATCCTTTGTTCTTTTTAGGTTAGGTTATTGGCCTTCTTAATTTTGGGATTGTAAGAGTTCTTTATATATTTTGGATATAGTCCCTTGTGAGAGAAATAATTTGCAAATATTTTTACTTGTTCTGTGGGTGTCTTTTCTCCTTCTTGATGAGAAATACAAAAGTTTTAAATTTTGATGAAGTTCAATTTATTTATTTTTTCTTTGGTTACTTGGGCTTTTGGTGTCATAGCTAAGAATTCGTTGCCAAGTTCAAAGTCATGAAGATTTATCCTGATGTTTTAAGAGTTTTATAGTTTTAGCTCTTTAAAAAAATTTGTTTTAAATGTTTATTTATTTTTGAGAGACAGAGAAACAGAGCATGAGTGTGGAAGGAGCAGAAAGAGAGAGGGAGACACAGAATCGGAAGCAGGCTCCAGGCTCTGACCTGTCAGCACAGAGCCCAATACGGGGCTTGAACTCACAAGTCATGAGATATTGACCTGAGCTGAAGTCAGAGGCTTAACCGACTGAGCCACCCACGTGCCCCTGTAGTTGTAGTTCTTCAGTTTAGGTCCTTGATCCCTTTTGAGTTACCTTTTGTATGTGGTGTGAGGTAGGAGTCCAACTTCTTTTGCATTTTGCATCCAGTTGTAGTGGCATCATCTTGTTTCCTTCCCCACTGTGTGGACTTCACCCCCCCTTGTTGATATCAGTTGACTACAAATAATAGGGTTTATTTCTGGACTCTGAATTCTATTCCATTAATTTATATGACTGTCTTTATGTCAGCACCATACTGTCTTGATTACTGAGCTCTGTAGTAGGTTTTGACATCAAAAGATATGGATCCTCTAGTTTTGTTCTTTTTCCTGACAATTTTGACTATTCGGGGTCCCTTGAGATCCTATATGAATTTTAGGATGTATTTTTCTATTTCTGCAAAAGGAAAAAGGCAGCTGAAATTTTGATAGGGATTACACTAGTACTATATTTCAATTTTTTAACAAAATCTTTCTCATTTAGGTCTCTGATCCAGTGTGAATTAAATTTTGTATGAGGTATCAGGTAGGGATATCCATTTATTAAAAAGATCATTCTTTCCTCACTGGATTGATTTCAGGAGGACCTTTGTCATTAATCAGTTGACTATATATGCAAGGGCTGTTTCTGGATCCATTCAGCTCTATTGGTCTGTTTCTTTTCTTGTGCCAATAATACTCGTTGTTAATTATCGTAGCTTTATAGTATGTCTGATTACCTCATGTATTAGTCCTCCAGTTTTGTTGTTTTCAAGGTTGCCTTGGTTTTTCTAGGTCCTTTGTGTTTCTATATCAATTTTAGAACCAGGTTGTCAGATTTATGTCTACAGATTAATTTGGAGAGAATTGACATCTTAACGTTCTTGAGTCTTATACTCTCTTTACCTTCCTATCCCCCTTTCCCCCTACTTCCCAACTGGCCTCTCCACCCCCTGCCTTTCCCATGTATATCTGTTAGTTCAGGCTGCCTCAGCAATGTCTTAGAGATTTCTTTGTTTTGTAGTGATCTTAGGTGTTTTTTGTTAGATTTATTTCTAGATGTTTTATATATTAAAAAAATTTTTTTTATGTTTTTTCATTTTTGAAAGACAGAGACAGAGCACAAGCAGGGGTGGGGCAGAAAGAGAGGGGGACACAGAATCTGAAGCACGCTCCAGGGTCTGAGCTGTCAGCACAGAGCCCAACGGGGGGCTCAAACTCACAAACCTGATCATGACCTGAGCTGAAGTTGGACGCTCAACCAGCTGAACCACCCAGGTGCCCCTAGATGTTTTATATTTTTGAGTGCTCATCGACATGGTATTGCTTTTCATTTCATTTCATTTATTTTTAAATTTGTTGTTATTACATGGAAATACAATTCATTTTTATATAACTTAAAAACTTTGTATCCTGCAACTTTGATAAATTCACTTATTAGCTCACATATTGTGTGGTTTCCTTATACCGTCTTGTCTGACTGTCATGACAATTTCACTTTTTCCTACCCAGTCCACAGACTGGAGTTTTTACAGATTTCATTTGTTTTCTTGCCTTGTCACACTGGCTGGACCTCCACTGTAATTAAGAATGGAAGTTATTATAGCGGATATCCTCTTAATTGTGCACTTGGAGAGCAGGAAATCAATATTTAGCTATTAAGTATGATGTTAACTATAGGGTTTTTATAGATAGTCTTTGTCAGATTTCTTTGCCTCAGTTTCTGAGCTTTTATCATGAGTGTCTGTTGAATTTTATGTTACTTTTCTGAGTCTATTGATGACCATGTGTTTTTTTTTCCCCTTTATTCCTTAATGTGGTGAACATTAATCAATTTTTTTAAGTTAAGATTATTGAGGTGTAATTTACATACAGTAAAGTTTATCCTTACTGTATACAATTCTGTGGGTTTTGGCAAATGTATACCATTTCATTAGGTTCTCTGTGTATTAGAAATTGTGTCTTTTTTCTATAATTTTATTTATGCTTTATAATTTATATCCAAGTTAGCACATGGTGCAACAATGATTTCAGGAGTAGATTCTTTTTTTTTTTTTTTTAATTTTTTTTTTAATGTTTATTTATTTCTGAGACAGAGAGAGACAGAGAATGAGTGGGGGAGGGTCAGAGAGAGGGAGACACAGAAGCAGAAGCAGGCTACAGGCTCCGAGCTGTCAGCACAGAGCCTGACGTGGGGCTCGAACTCACAAACTGTGAGATCATGACCTGAGCCAAAGTCGGTCGCTCAACTGACTGAGCCACCTAGGCGCCCCAGGAGTAGATTCTTTAAGCCCCTTACCCATTTAGCCCATCCCCCCTCCAGCAACCCTCTGTCTGTTCTCCATATTTAAGAGTCTCTTATGTTTTGTCCCCCTCCCTGTTTTTATATTATTTTTACTTCCCTTCCCTTATGTTCATCTGTTTTGCATCTTATAGTCCTCATATGGATTAAAGTCATATGATATTTGTCTTTCTCTGACTGACTAATTTCGCTTAGCATAATACCCTCTAGTTCCATCCATGTAGTTGCAAATGGCTTAAATTGTGTCTTCATAATGGTAATATGAAGAAGGCATCCTTATAACTTGAGTTTAGGTAAGGAAACTGAGACCCAGAGAGATAGCTTGTCATTTATCCCGGGTCTTATTTGTAGTAAATAAAAAGTAGGGACTCAGAACTGTGTCTTCTGACTACTAAACAGATGTTTGTCACCATGTTGTCCTGACAATGGCCGTCTACTAGTAAGGCCCCTTCCAGGGATAGCTACAACTTCCACTCCCTTCCCAGGGCCAGTTTTTGGCAGAAGAGGTAGGACAGGATCCAGCCAGTGACTGGAACGGTGGGGGAAGCTGAGAGTTCTTGGTGGTTTATGGGAAGGACCCCTTGACTTGAGGGATTAGGGAAAGTTTCCCAGAGGCGGTGAGATTTGAGACTTGGAGAATAAGTAAGGGTTAGCAGGTAAAGGGGGTTGGGAGGGAGGAACCAACGGGGAAGAGGAGACTGTGTCTCAGGAGATGGGAAAGAATGAGAGGCACCCGATGAGACTCAGGGAGCAGGGCCACATCATTCAAGCACTGAAAGCCATTGTAAGGAGATTTGGTCTTTATTTTACGGACATTGTGAATCAATTGAAGGCCTTTATGCAGGGAAAAAACTTGATCAGCTTTGTGTTTTGAGATGATTTCTTGCTGCAGTATGAGGAATGATCCAGAGTGAAAGCAGGCTGGAGGACGGAAGGGCAGTTCCCGGCTGCTGTAGGGATCCGGCAGACCGTTCATGTGGCCTGAGCCAGAACGATGGATGGGAAATAGATAAGGAATGGCTCAGGAAATATTTACTGGAAAAATCAATAGCATTTGGTGAATGCTTAGGAGAAGAGTGGAAGGTAAAGACAAGAATATCAAGTGAAATTGGAGTTGCTCTGGTTGAGACTAGGAGTGGGGGGAGGTCCACCTGACTGCCCCTCCTGTGCTGCAGCAACTCCTGGGGTACCTCTCAGGGAACGTGGTTTGAAAAACACCAACCTAAACCAGTGCCTTGGGTAGGGGGGCTTCATCCTCCTGGATGCTGGGTATGGACAGTGAGGACCCCTCCCCTTCCCCTGGCTTCTAAGATGTCACTCTCATCCGGGATCTCCACCACTCTTCGCCACTGGTCCTTCTGTGTCCTCTGCTACGGTGCTCCTCTCCTCCCCACCTTAAAGGATGGGGCCCCAGTCTTACACCCTCAGTCTGTTTTCAGCCTTTGTGGTTTCTCTGGAAACTCATCTCCTCCCTGGGTCTTGTTTGTCCCCCAGAAGCTGAGAAGTCCCTTCAGCTCCAGCCTGCGTTAACAGGTGCTCTACTTGCGTCTCCTTTGAGATGCTCGTGGGTCCCAAAAATTCAGAAGTTGGCTTATTCTCTGTAACCCCCTTCCCCACGCCCTACCCTGTGACCTTGCTGGAATGAAAGCTTGTCCTTCCCTTACTGTCTGGGCTTAGGTAGCAGCATCACCATTCGTACATCTGTGTTCTCGCTCAAAGCCCCTTCTTCCCTAACTTTGCATCAGCAGCACTGCCTGGCATGCCCAATAAATGTTTGTTGAATGGCTGTATCCTGTGACTCCAAGGAGCAGTCCAGTGCCTGACGTTTCAGGTGGACTCAGTAAATGTCGATGGTAATGACAAGTTCACCTATCGAAGGGCCTCTGTGTACTGCTGACTGTACTTGGTGTCCCTTGGCTCAAAGATGGAGGAAAGAAAATGGAACCTCTACAAAGAGTGTTTAAGGCTGTGGTCTAGAAGGGAATAGAGGAAGGGAACGACACCAAGCACCTGCTGTACACCAGGTGTCCGTCATCATCGTCTCACTGAACCCAGGCAGCAGCCCCCCACTCCCCACCCATGTGCCACCCAGGAAAATCGCAGCTCTGATAGGTAACGTCACTTGCCTGAGATTCTACAGCCAGTACCCAAAGCTGGATCTGAACTTCGCGTTACACTCTGCCTATCTGATGAATGAGACTGAATGAATGAGCAATTAGCTATTTATCTGCCATTCTTATTAGCTAAACTGTGAGCTTGAGAGCAGAGAGTGTGTTTTATGCTTTAGGGTCTGGCACAGAGTACACGCTTAAGACATGGTGTTGGAATGAATGGCTGGAAAAGGTGAGGAGAATGCTGAACTAGGAATTGAGTCTGCCTTCCCCCTTCCTGTGCCCCGGTGAGTCACTCATTAAGACACTGCCTCTTTTCCTCCCTTCTCAAGTCTGCTAAAGAGGGAGAACACCTTTTGCCTCCAGCCCCTCGTGGATAGGATGCGAATTAATTAGGTAAGTTGGCAAAGCTTCCCGAACGCTCCGCACAGCAGCGTGTGAACTCGGGGCCTCCTGTCTAGCGTGCTGGGCTGAGCGCACAGCCCTGCGCCCCGTGGGCAGCAGCAACAGCCCCTGAACTGTTGAGCTGGGCAGGAGCTGTGGTGCAGTCCCCGTGTGCTGGGCAGTGTGCAGACACACCCATTCCCAGGGAGGGCTGGGAAGCCAGGGCAAGGGAGAGGCTTCAGGCATCAGGCCCCGTGTGGAGACACACTTGCATCGTCAGGAAGGTTCTCCCTCCCAGAACGTCCCGGTGACTCTCTGCCCGAGAGAATCCTTATTGTGGTTGCCTCTCCCCTTGTCATTTCTCAGCTGCACCAAGAGCTCAGGGCCTGACCACCTCTGGATGCCTTAGCTCGTGGTCCCCGCTGGGGTCGAGGGGAAGAGACTGTCTGAAGTTCGGGTATAGGTTCTTACCACACTGGCACAGCCTCTCACCTTGGTGCCAGCCTCTGGTGTCTTTCCTTCTGTAAAAGTTGCTCCTTTCCCCTGGGTGTAGTGCTGTCCTCCATGACCCTGCCTTTTGTCCCGACTTGGGATGCCCGAGCCCCTGCTATCAACTGGAATTCTTTGTTTGGAAACCATACACCTAACTTCAGTGAAAGCGTGTGTAATATAGAAGGGTACTGGTGGGCAGCTGGGGAATCAGGCCTACGTGAGGGCCTCCGGGGGTCTGGAAGCAGGGACCTATCCTCTTGGTTGGGATAGGACACCAGCCATTTTAACTTCTGCTCAAAGGGTGCCTCTGCTCGGGATTGTTCTCACCAGAGTCGCAGGTGATCTTCGGCAAGAAGAGGGAAGTTCTATCTGGAAGGAGAGGGGGGCAGTCAGAACTATGCAGATGTCTGTTCCAGCCCCTCCAGTCCAGGCCCTGCCCTCCTGTCAGTAGAGGCTCCCCATAAAACCTTCCCTGGTGATGTCACCCTTTGTGTCCTCTGAGCCCCCAAGTGTGCACTTTGTACCAGTGAGCAGTAGCCCTTCTTTTATCCCAGAGGTTGATCATTTGTGTTCTCCTTTGTTTCTTGCTCAGGCTAAGGATTTATCAATTTTGTTGATCTTTTCAAAAAACCAATTTTTGACTTTGTTGATTTTCTTCTATTTTTTGCTTCCTATTTCATTGATTTGCACTCTATTTTTATTATTTGCTTTCTTCTACTTACTTTTGGTTTAATTAGCAGGGTTTTTGTTGTTGTTGTTGATTTTTTCAGTTTCTTAAAGTAGAACTGTAGATCGTGGATATACCTTCTTTTCTAATGAAGGTGTTTTATTTTTCTTATTTTTATTTTTTGCTTTCTTCTATTTTTATTTTTATTTTATTTTTATTATTTGCTTTCTTCTACTTTGGGTTTAATTAGCAGGGGTTTTCTTGTTGTTTATTTTTTCAGTTTCTTAAAGTAGAACTATAGATCGTGGATATACCTTCTTTTCTAACGAAGGTGTTTAAAGCTGTCAAATGTCTTTTGATGACCGTTTTCACTGCCTTCTACCAATTTTGTCCCACATGTGTGTAGTTCAGGGGTTAGCTAGAGAATTGGGCAGAGTTTATATGCAGGTTTGTATCGGGGCTCTCCTTTCTGGGGTGTCCCTCTCGCTCCCTGGAACTCAGATTTCTGCTTTTCTCATGGGTTTCTAGGCTCCCGGTGTGGGACCAAATGGCAGCTGCTCTTAGGTAAAACCTATTAAAAACAGCACTCTCCCGGTACCATTTCCTCTTTCTACGTGGTGCCTCTCCTCGAACTCTTGCTCATGTTTGGTTGTTCGCCTTCGGAGGGTTACTTTTTATATTTTGTCCAGGAGTCATCGTTTGTTTTCTTCAGGACAGGTGGCCTACTGAGACCCATTATGGCTTGTGCTGTATGGGAAATGGATCTCCTCATTTGTGCTGGTTAGCATTGTACCACCTGTGTTGCTGGACACCAGTTACAACTAGATGGTGGGGATGGGAAAGGGGGCCATGGATGTTGTACCTCTTCACAGCCTCTGGTCCCTCTGACGGTCTGACCCAGCCAAGGGCTGCACGCCCATCTAGCCAGGCTTTCTGTGCTGTGGCTTCAGCTGCTGCCTGTGTGCTGAAGGTCCCCTCATCCCTGCTGCTGGCTTAGGCCTTGGCCAGCCCACACACCCAGCTGTCTCCTGGATGCCTCTCGTCGGAGACCACCGTGCACGCAGTGTGTTCATGATGGAATTTTCCATTTTCCTCACCCGCTGCTCTTCCTGTGTCCCCACTCACTTTCCTTTGATGTAGACACATTCTTCCTCGTTCTGTCATCTCTCTTAAAAAGAAAGCCTAGTCGTGGCTACGGCTTTGGTTTCTGGCCCCATCATCTCTTGTCTAAACCATAAATTGGTTGCATGGTCTTTTGACCCTCGTCTCCCTCCCCTTTAACAGTTGACCTTAGCACTGCCATGAGACTGACCTTGGGAAGAGGCCATTTTGATTATGAATGTCCCTCATTAAAACTCCTCAGCGCCTCTCCATTACCTAGACCCTTTCCGTAGCATCCGGGGCCCTTGGGGCTCTGGCCTTGCCTGCCTCTGCTGGCTGCATTCCTGCTCACTCCTCCTCACTCCCTCTGGGCTCCAGCCAAGTGGCACCGTTGCTCACAGGACAGTTCTTTCATGTACCTGCTCCTGCTCACTTGCCGTGTGGCATGTATTTGGCCCGCTTCTCTGCTTAGTGGACTCTCTCAGTCTTCAGCTAGACTGTTGTTCCTCTCTGAACCTCCTTGACTCTTTCTGGGCTGGGGTCGGGCAAGCTCTTCTCTTCAGATACCTCTGTGACAATACTTTGTGTTCTGCTGCAGTTAGTTGTGTGTCTGTCTCCCCAGCTTACGTGGGGGTCAGTGGCCTCTCCTGATTTATCCCCGTGCCCCTGACACCTCGGACAGAACAAGGCCCAGCAGGACACATTGAAGTCCACAGAGAACTGTCGTAGGGCCAGAGGCAGCCTGCCCTGGGTTGGCATCTAGTACTGTGGGAGACACGCACATTTCCTGTTGGGTTGGCACATGTGTGCCTGCGGCCACTGGGCCGAGAAGCTGATTCGTGTTCAGTGGGTAGACTTCTGACTCATTCTAAATCTCCATAAGGAAGGTGACGCTCTCTTACCAGTCTTGAGGAGGCAAAAATTAAGACGTCTCTATTGCCTCACTCCTGCCACCTGAAAGGAGAAGATTGTGTTTGGTTTAATGTCTGGATGGGAAAATGCTACTGGTGTTTGTTAAGAGCTGAGCATGTGACAGGCTTGCTGTGGGCTGTGAGGGAGTCCCTTTGCGGGTGTTGGAGCTCTCATTATTTGGGCCCTTCCTGTCAGAAAGGCATAACAAGCATGATAAATGCTTTCCAAAGGTGTGTAAAATATGTGGCCAACAGGTGTCGATTAAGGAAGACAGCACAGGGACTTGGGATTATTGATGATGAGGATGTGCCTGGAGCTTTTCACATGTGATTTTGTCAGTCCTCCCCACAGTGCATATAGAGACACTGAGGCAAGGTGACTTTCTCAAGGCCCATCACTCAGTAAGGCTCAGCACTGGGATTCCAAAACAGGTCTGTGGCTCAGAGTATCAGATGATGCATCTGGTGTGTCTGATGGCCTGTTGTAGGCATTTGAGCAACCGTGTCCTGTCTGCTCTCCAAACACATGCCACCATTTCTTATTCTGTGTTAGCCTCTTGCACCAGCAGTGAGAGGCCACACTTGAAGACGAGGGATCGTGTCCTTGTCCAGGGAGCTACAGAACACCTGGGTGCAGGGCCTCAGCTCCGTCTCTGGCATGTCCACCCTGAGCTCAGTGCTGGTCATCTCGCAGCTGCTTCTGAGTACTTGTGGGATATGCTGGAAAGCCGGCAGGATCCTTCCTGCAAACATGTGCCGCTTGCTTGCTGCATGAACATTTAGGACTCCGAACTGGGAGATCCTCAGGGCATCTTTACAAAGGAAGGGCGGTGTTCTTTCTTGCCTTTGCCAAGAGGAGGACCACGGGATGGTTGGAGAGCCCTTTGGTTGCTGCCATCCTCGTAGTTCAGCTCACTTCACTTGGCTCTTTCTGCTCTTTGAATGTCCGGCTCAAGTAGGACATTCTGGTGGCCTGACCCCATGAGGATGCGGGGGTGAGAGGCTGATGTGGGAAATGATCACAGTCAGCTGAGTTTGGCCACCACGGCGCCTCTCAGAGGGAAGAGGGACCATGCAAGGGGAGGCTCCACCTCAGCCAAGGTCTACTTGATCTGGGGGAGGGTGGGGAAGATCCTCAGGTTAGCATTTTGTCTTCCCAGTCGTCATTTGGGGCAGGCAGTTTGTAGATCCAGCCCTCTGTTGTGCTGGGTGCTCCTGCAGTGGCTTCAATGCTCGGTGGGACAGACAAAGCTCACAGTGACATAGTTCCCATAGGGGTATAACCGGGGGCGTAACGGGAAGTAATCAGCAATCAGTCCCGCACATGTGCGCACGCACACGCTCACACGTGTGCGCGCATTCACACGCATCCCTTCTGGCTCTCAGCAGAGTTGAGATCCTATGCTCACTCCTGGGACTTGCAAGTTAAGGAGCCACGTGAGGTTGAGCGCACTCTGCACATCTGCGGCTGGATCTGTGCCCCCATCAGGACACCTTGCCTTCTTCTTTGGCCCAGGTACAGACCTTCTGGCTCTTTCCAGAAAGTCAAAACCTCCATTAAAGATCAAAGATTTGCCACTATCAAAGATGTGTATGAATGTGTTAATTCTGAAAAGAGTTTCTAAGCAATATTTTGAATAGCAGCAGTTTTGTTAGAAGAATTTACATTGCCCATCGTATTCTTTAATAAAGACCTATCGAGAGGGGCACCTGGGTGGCTCAGTCAGTTAAATTTCCAGTTCGGCTCAGGTCATGATTTCTCGGTATGTGGGTTCGAACCCTGCATCGGGCTCTGTGCTGACAGCTTGGAGTCTAGAGCCTGCTTCAGATTCTGTGTCTCACTCTCTCTCTGCATCTCCCCCGCTCACTTTCTCTCTCTCTCTCTCTCAAAAATAAATAAACATTTAAAAAAAGGCCTATTGAGGGGTGCCTGGGTGGCTCAATCGGTTGAGCATCCAACTCTTGATTTTAGCTCAGATCGTGATCCCAGGGTCATGAGATAGAGCCTTGCATTGGGCTCTGTGCTGAGTGTGGAGCCTGCTTAAGATTCTCTCTCTCTCTCTCTCTCTCTCTCTCTCTCTCTCCCCCCCCCTTCCCCCCACCCCCCACCCCCCACCCCCTTGCCCCTCTCCCCTGCTCATGCTCTCTTTCTCTCTCTCAAAAAAAATAATAATAAAGACTTACTGAGAAGCACTGCGGGGAGATGGAAAGAATGTGGGCTTCATAATCCTACGAGGCTGGATTCAAATCCTAGCACTGCCATCTCATAGCTATGTGAGTCTGACATGGCCCTCATCCTGCATCCGCTTTAATAGATAGTGGCAGTAACAGTGATGAGGTATTTGCTGGAGAGTAAATATGTAACTTCCCAGGAACACTCCTGAATATCACAGCCTTGTTTTAGGAGGCCTAGGTTATGCTTTTGTTGACACGAAAGGATAAATCCGATTCGGCATACAATTGTTCCGTGTGTCTCTGCCGGGTACCATGTCGGACGAGCAGAGGTGAATCGAGGCTTCCTTCGTGAAGCTCCTATTTGCAGGGGGATCCATTGCTATAGATCACTTAGTGCAACAATAATTAGAGTAATTGTAAAATACATCAAAGTGCAGTGGGAGAAACAGTTCTGTTTGGTTGAGAGGAAGAAGTCGGCCAGGACCTTGATGGCAGCCATAGAAACCAGCTCTGGCTGTTGTAAACAAAGGGGGAATTCATGGGAGGGATGCTGGGGGCTTGCCGTTGGGCATGAGGCAGGTGGAGGGGGCAGGGGTAGGGAACAGCCTGGAAGCAAGAGAGCTCCTAGGCAGACGGAGGTTCTGAAGCCCTCCCAGTCAGATCTCAGCCCACTGCTGTCCCTGCTGCTGTCACTGCCCTCCATCAGTCCCTCCAGTCTGTGTCATTTTCTCAGCGTTCACAGTCATGGGACGGCGACTCTCGGAGCCCGAGCCAGGTGCCTGCCCCTGATGAGTCCGGGGCAGAGAGTGCGCATTTCTGGCCCTGCTTAGAAATAGGGCGGCATCTTCCCCTGCCCCCAAGATGCCAAGGCAGGATTTTAGAGGGTGCCTAAGACAAAGGGTTGGGTGGGGCTTGGACAGTTGAAGGACAACGGAGCATGCGGGCGGTCCCTTGAAGAATCTGCCAGGCAGGCAGGCAGGGTAGAGAAAAGGAGGTCTTTCTGGCAAAGAACAGTAGGAGCCAGGGGCGAATGGCGAGGAGACTCTGGCGTGTCTGAAGTAGAGTCAGTGCAGCTGTGGGGAATGGACAAGTTTTCCTGGTAGTCGGATGAGCTCAGGGAGCAGTGAGTGTTACTCAGTTTCTCTTATCATCATCCCCCGCAGACGGCCCACTCAGGACTGTAGACGGGCCCGCAGAGTTTGAGCAGACTTCTGAATGGCTCCCAGGGCCCCAAGACAGTAACGTCATCGGGGTGACTTCTGCCGCCTTCAGCAGCTTGGCGAGCCATGGCAAGCCCCATGCTGGCTCAGCTCTTCTGTGTTCTTGATGTCCCTTTAGCCCCGGTCTAAGTGCCGGAGGTGGAGGTGGGACGGTGCCGCAGGGAGCCCATGATCCCTCTGGCAGGGGCGAGGCACTGCCCACCTGTCTGCTGACACAGTCACAGGTGTAGGGTAGGAGCTGAGCCACAGGCCACCTGCTCCCAGTTAGTCAAGGCGCTGCTTCTCGAACTCCTTCACCTCATGGCACTCTGCAGACTGCTTTCTAAGCCGTTGCACACCTGATACTCAGGTCTGAAGTTCACATCAGGGCAGGGCGAGCAAGGATTGCTCTGGAAGCCTCTAGGCATGGGAGGGTCCTGCACTCATGGTCCGCTGCCTCTGCTCAGTATGCGTGTTTCCCTCAGACCCGCAGCCGGGGTTGTGGATTGGCCCCTGTTCTCTGCAAGTAGCCATAGTTCAGTTGCACGTCATGGTCAAGCAGCGTCTCTGAAGTCTTAGTATTTGCAGCACGGTGAGAAGCCGCAGGCAGTGAGCTGAATCCTGGCTCCCTTGCTCCCTCCCCCATCTCTGTCTTTTCGGCCTGCAGATTCTGATACAAGGGTGAGCTCGCCTCGCCCCACTCTTGCTTATTTCAGGTGGCATTTGTTACCCTGCACCAGAAGACAGCCTGCCTCACTCACATTTTATTCTCCATCATTACTTTTTAAAAGGTGTTCAGCTAGAAAATTGCATATTATTTCCTCTGTAAAGGTTTCTCCTTGCCGCCTTTGTGTGGCATACAGCTGTCATAACCACGGTTGATATTTTGTGTGCCTGCGCTCGCAAGTGCATGGCGCGGGAAGAGAGATAATCAGGCCATCCTCCTGGGCAGCAGCCTTCCAGTTTGGCTTTTATGAACTGGCTTTAAAAAATAAATAAATCAGATTATATCACTCTGCTGCTTAAGACTCTCCAGCAGCTCCCACTGTTCCTGGAAGACGGTGTAGACTCCTCGGCGTGGCCTGCCGGGCCCCGCACTGGCGGCCTCAGTCTGGCCCTCCTGCCCTACCCACTTGTGTGTCCTGCTGTGTGTTCCCTTCTCCCTAGGCCTTGAGAGTGTCGCATTTATTCCCGAGTAGGAGCCTTCAGGTGTGTATCCTCTCTTTTGGGAAGGAACTGCCCCAGGATCTTTGTGGGCCTCCTTTCCCATCTTTTGGCTCTTAGCCCAGATGTCACCTCCTCACAGGGGTTTGTGCAGCCACACGCTGTCACTTGGTCCTCGCCCCACCTCCGGGCTGTCACTCTGTTCTCATAGCCCTTCATCAGCGCCCGGCATCTTACTCACATGTTAGTATTCATCTAGCCATCCTCCTGTTGGGTGTCTCATTTCATGACGGTATCCCTAAATCCAAGGACCATCTGGCCACATGAGCAGCTGGGACATTCTTGCAGCTGGCTGGCCGAACAGACAGAAGGGACATTTTCAGGGAGAGGCAAAGGCCGTAGCAGGGATTGTGCAGAGCTTCTGAGCAAGGAGGGGTTATCTGCGGGTGGGAGACATTGACTGTACTGGGCGCGCGGCTGAGACCGGGGCTCCAGGCCCTGCTCCAGCAAAGCCTCTCTCACTGAGGATGGCTATGACAGGCGTGGCCACTGGAGTCAGTGGTCCTGTCCCCAGCAGAAGTTTTCATCCACACATTTGGCCGAGGCCCCATTTTCCAGTGTTTCCTATGGAAGTCAGAATGTTTATTGTGTAAAGTTTCCAGTTTTGTAAATGCTGGTGATGGATTTGGTTACAAATCAAACCAAACTCAAACCACCTAACGGACCACACAAAATAGGATCATGCAGTCCATGGGCCACTAGCTTGACTTTCCTTTTTTCTTGACTCATTCTTCCATACATTTATCAAATGCTTAGTGACCCTCACTGGGTTCAAAGCTTCAGATATGGAGATGAAAGTTCCCTGTCCTCAGGGGGTTCACGATCCCTGGGAGGGACCAGTGAGTGCTCCAAGGCACTGCTGAATGATAAGACCGTGACAGAAGAGGGCCCCTAGTCCAGCCCGCCCTTCCAGAGGAGATTGGGCAGTCGCTTGGGGCTTTCACCAGGCAGGAGATGCCCTGTGGTTCATTGTTCAGTGCACACCTGGACCTCCTCCTGCCCATCTCACCACTAAAGGGAATTGTGCACCTGAGTGGGTATGTTCAATTTCCAACCCTTATCATTCCTGTGCCCTAGGACTCTATTAGAAACTGCAGAGGTGTTATGTGACTTCTTAAGACAGTCTTGCTTAGATTATACCAGGTAGGACTTTATTACTTTGGGAGATGAGGCCCATTACTTTAAAATTTTAGCTCTCTCATGTACTGATGGGCGACCTAATTACTCTATGCCTCATTTTCCTTGCCTTGTAAGTGGGTTTAATAATAGTTCTCTACCATACTGGCTGTTGTGTGAATTAAAGGAGCACTGAAGTAATTATTTATTAACTGTTAATAAACGGTCGCTGCTGCTTGGGTTGATTTGTCCCTGCTTGTTTCATGAGGCTTCTCTGATCCCTCTTTTTGTTATAGCCGGGATTATGCTTTTTGTGCAACATATAGGTGTTGCTGGGGGGGACAGAAGGCTGCAGAGTGCGTGGTGACCTATTGGACCGGATGTGTCCTACATGCACAGTTAACTGGCATCGAGCATTTTCCGTCATCCCCTTCCCTGTGGTCTTGTTCTTTTCTTACTTGGGCTACATGGGGACAGCAGGCTTCTGTTGCCTCGGAGGCCATCTGTCCTGTGGTCCCTCGCACCTGAAGCCTCTGTTCTCTCATCCTCCGGATGTGGGCACCGTGTCCACGCTACAGATGGGGAGACGGGGGTCTCAGCTCTGCAGCCTGTGGGTGGAGATTGGGAGAGAAGCAGCATGAGCAGACACAAGCCTTCAGAATGAGACCATTTTCATGCAGCTTTTCCTGGTAATAAAAGGAAATGGGGGCTGCAGAGAGAGCCTACGATGCTTCAGCAGATGGTCTTGTAATAGAATGTTTTTTCAAAGTTTTCTGCGAGGCATCAGTGACTCTTAGGGAATGTGCACTGAGTAACGAGGAACAAAAATGTGGCTTTGAGCATGCCCTCTCCGTGGCACATTGCTGAGTTGCCCTCTCTTTCTGGCATAATAGGTGGTTTTAGAAAGTGAGGAAGGTAATCCCACAGAAGTGGCCTCTCTCAATCTCTCCATGGGCCCTAGGGAACTGGGATTTGGTTGTGGGGTCAACACTGCGTCGGCAGCTCTGGCCCTGCCCACTGTCCTCCCAGTCTCTGGCCTGGACAGGAGCCGAGTGACAGTTGATGAAGGGATGCCTGCAGTTCCTTATTCCTGCGTAAGCTACAGCCCACCTCCATGGAACAGTCTATGCTGGGTTATGGACGGGAGGCAAGGCTGGGTTCTTTGGGGATGGTTTTTCCTTCAGACCCCGAGCAGACACACACAGGCATTTCTGGACCTCTGCAGCAAGCTCTTCTGGCAGCCCTGTGAGGCCACCTGGGTTCAGAGAAGTCAAGCATCCCAGCCGGTGGCTCTTGGCAAATAATTGTTGGAGTTAGAATTTGAACCCGATGCCCTTAACCATCACAGAGTACCATCTTCTTCAAGATTAGCATCTGTCTCCTCCCCAGATCAACTTCCCCGTATTCATTTTATTCTTTGAGCAAATATTTACTGTGTGGCACTGGGGAGAAAGCAGTAAACGCAACATAGCCCTCGACCTCTAGGAACTTCCGGTCTAGAATGGTATAAACTGGGAGCAGACAGGCAAACACGTAATTTGTCATCTTGGAATGTATCTCCGTATACACACAGGTAGATACACATCTCACGTTGGCATCTGGCGAGGCTTGGCAGTTTATGTAAGCATATTCGTGTGCTAAATACCATATTAGCTGCGCGAGTGTGCGTGGCTGTGTGTAGATGACACATACAAATACGAGAGCACTATTGCATCTATCCAAACAATATAGGTAGAAGTTCCCATTTTCAGGCCAGAGACCTCGGGGTGTGGTGGAGTCAGTCTCCTGTTGGATCCTCTTTCCCACCCCTACCTGCCTCCATCCAGGTCCTCACCACCTGATTATTGCATCGGCCTTCAAAGTGGCCTCCTGACCTTGGGGATTTTTTCCTTAATATTCTGATAACTGTATTCCAGTATAATTGGTTTTCTTTGTAATCCTATGTATTTTTAACATCATTTTATTGCTATATAATTCCTATGCCATAAAATCAGTCGTGTAAAGTATACCATTCAATGGTTTTTAGTATATCCACTGAGCTGTGCAGCCATCACCACAAGCTAAGCTGAGAACGTTTTCATCACCCCTCGAGGAAACCCTGTGCCCCTCAGTAGTCAGTCCACATTCTCCCCCCCTCCCGCCCTGCCCCAGCCCTTGGAAACTGCTAATATGCTTTCTATGTCTGTAGATGTGCCTGTTGTGGACATTTCGTATCAACAGACTCCTTTAATATGTGGCCTTTTACCTCTGGCTTTTCCATTTGGCCTGATGTTTTCAAGGTTCATCCATATTGTTGTGTGTATATCAGCACTTTGATCATTTTATGCCTGAATAATATTCTATTGTGTGGATATACCACATTTTAAAAATCCATTCATCGATTGATGGACATTTAGGGGCTGAGTATAGGGGGAAATGAAACATTTCTGCTAATAGAACAGAGTTTCTTGCTGGGGCGATGAGAATGTTCTGGAATTAGATAGCAGTGATGTTTGCACAACCTAGTGAATACACTAAAAACAGTGGAATTGTAGATTTCAGAAGGGTGAGTTTTATGATATGTGAACTACGTATGAATAGAAAAACCCAAAAACATTTTTAGAAAAGAAGACATCTGTGATAGTTACTGTAGATAGACATATTAAGAAGGAAGACATACGGGTCTAATGTGGGAAAATGAATACTGATACGTGGTGTACGTGAGAGGGAAGTTGACATAAAACATCCCAGAGCATCTTGGTATCGATGCAGGTGCAGAGGGATTATCACAGATCATCTCAAAGTTATATTTGTCTTTGAGATTTACCTTTTTACGTTAAAAACCTGTTATCCGTTATGGTTGTGGATAGGTGTGTTTTCTTTTCTAGTTGGATGTTTAATGTTGTTAAACATTTATTTTTTTTTTTAACTATTGTGTACCATATACTGCATTTAATGCTTTATGGCGTGTACCCTCATTTGACTTAACAGCAACCTCATGCAATATAGGTGGTATTAATCTCCCCATCGTACAGATTGGGAAGCTCCATTTTAGACAAATTCTGACCGGGCCAAGGTCACTAGGTAGGAAGTGATGGGTCTGGTATTCAAATCTAGTTTTGTCTACCTCCAAAGCCTGCTCTCTTAAACTGCTACTCTGTATCATCTTTTAAAATTAGAGTACATTATTATTAATTTAAAGGAAGGGTTGTGTGATTCATAATTTAGACCCATCGTGGATCTTGCAGCGTCTTTGAGATGTCACTATAACCATCATTTATCTTTCTATAGGTGTGATCTAGTGCCTTGTTACTCAAAGTAACATTACTCGGGAGCTTGTTAGAAATGTGTCATCTTGGGCTCATCTCAGACCTATAATTCACAATCTGTATTTATCAAAATCCTAGGTGATTCAAATTTGCTTTAAATGTTTGAGAAACACTGTTATAATACATGGTCTTAGAGGTATCCAGTTTGATGATCGACCAGTGATTTGACATCATCAGAGCACACAGTTCAGGAGGGGATGATGAGGTCACCAAATGTTGTAAGGTTGGTGAACTGGGAGTTAGAAAACTTGTGTTCATCGCCCTACATCTGGGTGGCCTGGAGCAAGTCACTTAATCTGAGTCATTTTGTTTGCACACGAAATGAGGAATTTTTTTTGTCTCAGTTTTTCTTTTTTTTTAAGAGAAAGCACTTAAGGCCATTAACTTACCTCTCAGATACTTTATTAGCAATGTCACACTTTTTTTTTTTAATGTAGAACTTTCATTCTTTTAATTTTGAAATTTCTATTGCTATTTTCACTTAGTCTGTGAGTTATATTTAAGAAGACATATTACCAAACCCATTTTTAACTGTCTTTTTTATTATTGATTTATAATTTAATTATATTTTCATCAGAGAAGTGGTCTGTATGCTATTGATACATTGAAATTTGTTAATTTATTTTTGTGGGTGTGTCTGAAAAGAGTGATTGATTTTTGCAAATGTTCCAGTCAACTCTAAAAACAATGTAAATATTTATTAGGTCAGCCTTGTTAATTTTATTATTCAAATCTCCTAAATCCTCATTAACTTTTTCTTTGCAACTTTAGGGGAAAAGGATTCAGTATTTCACCAAAAGCATTATCGTCCGTAGGTTTTCTGTACATGCTCTTCGAGTTAAGGGAATTTCATTCTATTCCTGGTTTACTGGAAGTTTTTCATAAATGGCTATTTATTTTGTCAAATATTTTTCCTGAATCTATTTGATATGATCCCATGATCTTCTTCCTTTTATTTGTTAATGTAGTGAGTAGGTTGATTGATTTTTATATGTTAAAGCAACCTTGAACTCCTGGCATACATCCCAGTAGATCATGGGATTTTTTTTTTTTTTTTAACATATTGATGGAATTGACTTGCTAGTTTTTTTTAGTTAAGGATTTTTACATCTCTTAAGTAATGTTGGTGTGTAAATTTCTTTTCTTGTAATGCCCTTGTTTGGTTTGCTTTGATAATTATAATAGTCTCATAAAATGAGTTGAACAGTGTTCTCCCCTATTCTATTTGCTGAAAGAGTCTGCTTAGAAATGGTATGAGTTCTTCCTTAAATATTTGACAGAATTAATTAGTGAAGTCATCTGGACAGCAGAATTCTTTGAGGTAAGGTTTTTTTTTTTAATTTGCTTTGTTTTATAAATCAAGGAAAATTATGCATTTTAAACTTATAGGTATACACTTTGTATATTTCTTTTTCTCTTAATTTTTTGTTAACATTTATTTATTTTTGAGAGACAGAGAGAGACAGAGTGCAAGCAGGGGAGGGACACAGAGAGAGGGAGGCACAGAATCCAATGCAGGCTCCAGGCTCTGAGCTGTCAGCACAGAGCCTGACACGGGGCTCGAATTTACGAACTGTGAGATTGTGACCTGAGCCGAAGTTGGACGTTTAACTGACGGAGCCACCCAGGCATCCCTACATTTTGTATATTTCTATTAAATCATTCATTACATTGTATTGGTTCTTCTGGTAGTTCCACTTTTGGATCTGTAGGTTTATACTTTTTAACACCTCTAGAAATTTTTCATTCATTGTTCTTCAAATATTTGGGTATTTTCCTACTACCTTCTTCCCTTCTCCCTTCCCCAGGAGTCTTAATTACAATATATGTTACCAGTTGATATTGAAATTGTTCCATAGGTCACTGAGTTAGCATTCACTTTTTCAGCCTTTCCTTTCAAGTGTTTTACATTTCAGCTTTCAAAATTCTCTTTGGTTCTTTTTATTAGTTTCCCCTTATCTCATTGTGTTCATATTTTCCTTTAAATCCTTGAAAGTATTTATCATAGCTATTTTGAAGCCCTTATATGCCAATCCCATCATTTCTGTCATTTCCCAGTCTCTTCTTGAGTAATATGTTTTGTTTCTAAGCATTCGAGGGTTTTCTAGACATCTTGCTGTTCTTAATTTCTGATTTAATAATTTTGTGGTTATAATGGATACTTTGATTTCATCTGTTTAAATTTCTTGTAGTCCAGGATAAGGTCTGTGTTCATATCTGTTTCATGTTCACTTAGGAATAATGTGTATCTGCAGTTGTTACATGGAATATTCTGTAAATGTCAATTAGGTCATGTTGGGTGATAATATTGTTCTTATCTTTCATATCTTAGTTGTTTTTTTTTGGTCTAGTTTTATCAATATTTTGAGAGAAGGATGTTAAAGTCTTCAACTGTGTAGATTTGCTTATATTCTTTAGTCTATAAAGTTTTTTATGTATTTGAGAGTTTTGTTATTAGGTGTGTACACATTTATAATTGTTATTTCTTCTTGAATAATTGTCTCCTTTATGATTATGAACTGCTCCTCTCTATTATAATATAGCTACAACAGCTTAGTGTTTGTACTTAGTGTTTGTGTTGTATATCTTTTCCCTATATTTTTTTAACCTGTTTGTGTTTTTATGTTTAACATGTATTTTTTTTAAATCAATAACATATAGTTAGAGTTTTGCCTTTCACTGGCGAGTATGATAGGCAGAACAGTGGTTCCCCAAAGATGTTCATTTCTTAATCTCCGGAACCTGTGAATATGTTCCTTCACATGGTAAAAGGGACTTTGCAGATGTGACTAAGTTAAGGATATATGATGGGGTATTATCCTGCATTATCCAAGTGGATCCAGTGTAATCTCAAGGGTCTTGATCAAGGAAAGAGGGAAGTAGGATAGAAAGCTAGAGAAGGAGGTGTGATGATGGTAGCAGAGGTCAGGGTGATGTGGGGTCATGAGCCAAGAAATGCAGGTAGCCTCTAGAAGCTGGAAAAGACAAGTGGATAGATTCTTTTCTAGAGCATCCAGAAAGATATAGCCCTGCCAACACCATGATTTTAGCCAAGTAAGACTCATTTGATATTTCTGATCTCTAGAAATGTAAGAGAATAGATTTGTATTAAGCCACTAAATTTTTGTTAATTTCTTATACCAGCAAAAAGAAATTAATGTAGGGACTTAAATCTGTTTAACATGATTATTGGTATAATTGGATTTAAATGTACCATCTTGACACTCAATTTCTGTTTGTTCTATCTGTTCTTTGTTCCTCTGTTGCTACTTTTTTTTTTTTTTTTAAAGTAAGCTCCACGCCCAGTGTGGTGCCCAGTGCAGGGCTTGAACTCACGACCCTGAGATCAAGACCTGAGCTGAGATCAAGAGTTGAACGCTTAACCAACTGAGCCACCCAGGCACCCCTCTGTTGCTACTTTCTTGTTGGTTTTTTTGAGGGAGAGGGTGGAGATGAATCAGTATATTTTAAGAATTCCATTTTATCCTCGCAATTGAGTTTTTGTGACCTTTTTTTTGTTCCTTTTTTAGAGGTCGCTCTAGAAATTATTTGTTTTTTTTAAACTTATGACAGTCTATGTTCAAAAAATATTCCATTACTTAAGGAATTATTTATGAACTTTATAAAAGCATCCTACTTGGGGTTTTTCTGAGCTTCTCAGATCTGTTATTTGTTGTCTTTAATTAATTTTGGAAAGTTCTTGGCTTTTCTGTCTTCATTCTTTTGCACTGATTTTTTTCTTCTCTTTCTAGGACTCCAATTACATGTATGGTATATCATTTGATATTGTCCTATAGATCTCGCGTCCTCTGTTCAGTTTTATTTCTTCCGTGCTTTGTCTCTTTTGGTTTGGTTAATTTCTAATGACTTGTTTCTAAGCTCTGTCCAGTCTTCTAACAAACCTGTGATTTGATGCCATACTATGCTAGAAATTCATTTTTAGCGTTTCCATTTGGTTCCATTTTTACAGTATTGGGTAGCGTCAGTGAACATGGTGGATTAAGGGCCTCTGATGAAAATTCTCCCTTCCATAAAAGCAATGAAAATGCTCTATTCCCCCCCCCCCCCCGAACTTTGAAAATTAACCAAAGACTTGCAGCAATCCGGGAGCATTTGTTCAAGAAAAATGGTGAATCTCAGTAAGGACAGTGAGTTTTATGGCATTTTAAATCGTCTCATTCCCATCCTCCTTTCCCCCAACTAAGCAGTAAGTTTGAAAACCAACAGCCACAGTCATGGTAAAAGCTAGCAGCCTGGCAACCACTGGACAGGGCAGAGAAGGATCGGAGTTCTTTAAAGTCCCATGCCTAGAAAGTTGTCATTATTTTTCCTGTCTGGTGGTTCCTGGAAGACCCCACCTGCAAGGCTGTCTTCACTTGATCTGACTCAGACGTTGCTCAGTGGAAACAGCCTTTTCCTGGAAGGCATTTTCAAAAACAATCAGAGGCAATTGTAGAACAGTATGGCTGCTCCAGGAGGTGAATAACAGTTTGGGAAAACAATAGGGTGATAAAAAAGCTTAATAAAAGAAAAACTACCCACAGCTAGGATCATCCTCAGCAGTGAAAATCTGACGACTTTTCCCTTAAGATGAGGAACAAGACAAGTGCTAGCTGTAGTAATCAGACAAAAAAAAAAAAAAAAAGACATAAAAGGCATCCAAATTGGTAAGAATAAAAATTTTTACTATTTGCAGATGACATGATACTCTACATAGAAAACCCTAGGGGTGCCTGGTTGGCTCATCCACAGAGCATGTCACTCTTGATCTCTGGGTTGTAAGTTCAAGCCCCACATTGGGTGTAGAGATTCCTTAAGAAAACAAAACAAAACAAAACAAAAACCCTAAAGACTCCACCAAAAAACTACTAGAACTGATAGATGAATTCAGTAAGGTCATAGGATACAAAATCAATATACAGAAATCTGTTGCATGTCTTTAAACTAATAATGAAGTAGCAGAAAGAGAAATTAAGAAAACAGTCCTGTTTGCAATTACACCAAAAATAATAAAATACCTAGGAATAAGCTTAACCAAAGAGGTAAAAAATCTGAACTCTGAACACCTAAAACATTTATGAAAGAAACTGAAGATGACACAAAGACATGGAAAGATATTTCATGATCATGGGTTGGGAGAAGAGACATTGTTAAAGTGTCCATACTACCCAGTGCAATCTACACATTTAATAGAATCCCCATCAAAATACCACCGGTATTTTTTTTTAAAAGCTAGATAACAAGATGTTCAAAGAAGGCTTAGAAAAGCTTCAGCATATTCCTGGGAATCTAGAAGGCCAGATGAATGTGTAGGGGAGATCTCAGGAGATCTCAAAAAGATTCACACCTGGACACATCATAGACTGTTGAACACCAGAGTCAAAGAGAGAATCTTAAAAGTAACAGGATAGAATCAATTTGTCACATGCAAGGAATCCTCAATAATATTAATAGCTTATTTATTATCATAAATAACGGAGGCCAGATAGTGCCCATATCCTTGTGGAAATTCTCCCTTTCTTCACATATGGTAGGTATCTACCCTTCTCTGCTAGATTCTTTAACATATTGATCATAGTTATTTTGAAGTTCCTCTGTGTTACTTGTTACATGTGAACCATTATTGCATCTGATTGCATTGGGTATTTTCTCTTTATGGTAGATCATTATTTTCGTGTGTGTGTGTGTGTGTGTGTGTGTGTGTGTGTGTGTGTACTGTGTTTACACTTTTGATTGAATGCTCAACCTTTTGTGTAAATAAAACAGTAGACACTGTGGTATATATGCCAGTGAAGGGTTTTCTTCTGTTCTATAAGATCATTAGTATGGGGGCTTGAGTGTCTCGTAATGGCATATAGTTAGATTTTCTTCTTTTCTTTTATCCAAAGTAAGAATTTTTTTTAAGGGTGAGATTAACCAGTTCATGTTTTGTATTAGTTGTCTATTCCTAAATAAGAAATTACAAACTTCAGTGGTTGAAAATAAGAAATATTTACTGTCTCACAGAGTCTGTGGATCTGGGTCCTGGACACAGCTTAGCTGGGTTCCTCTGTCTCAGGGCTGCAGTTTCATCAGAGGGCTCAGCTCAGGGCAGCCTTGGTTCCATGCTCCCTCGTACAGCTGTTAGCAGGATTTAGTTCCTCACTGGCTGATGGCTGGAGGCCTCCCTCAGTTCCTTACTGTGTGGGTGTCTCCATAGGGCAGCTTACAATATGGAAACTTGCTTCTTCAGTGTGAGCGAGGGGGAGTGGGGGAGCAAGACAGAAATCACTAGCTTTTGGCAGCCGGAAAGTGACATTCTATCACTTTTGCCATATTCTGTTCATTTGAAAAGTTTGTCATTAGGTGCAGCCCACACTCAAGGAGAGGGCATCACACAAAGACGAGTATCAGGACATGGGATCCTTGGGGACCATCTGAGAAGTGGTCAAGCGCATATATTTTTGTGATAACTGACATACTTATTTCTAGAATTTAATTTGGGATTTTCTGTTTACATCCTCTTCTCCTCCCCGTGTTTTCCTTCAGCCCCCCATTTTCTCCTTATGGCCACATCTTGCTCCCTTTCTCCCACCCTCCCTTGCCTCTGCTCTAGCATCCGTCTTCCTCCTTCCTCTCCATTCCCTCCCTTCTCTTCCTCCTTCATCTCTTCTTTCTCTGCCATCCCTTTTGGGCTCTTCTTCTGAAATAGTTCTTAGACATACATTGGAGTCTCTCAGTCTGTCTTCCAAGTTTTTCAGCTCCTCTTTCATACATTTTATCTTTGTCTTCTGTTGCAATGTTCTGGATCCCATTACTGTACTACATTCCAGTTTGCTTATTTCCACCTTACTGCCCTCAGCTTATCCATATCATTTTTACTTTGAAGGAATTTAAGTTTATAATATTTACCTGTTTGGGGGTTTTCCTGTTCCAAGTTCATAATTTCTTCTTTTTCAATTAGAAGTTCATTTATCTTTAAAAAAATGTTTTTTAATGTTTATTTTGGGGGGGGTGCGGGCAGAGAGAGGAGACAGAGAATCCAAAGCAAGCTCCAGGTTCTGAGCTGTCAGCAGCTTGACATGGAGCTCGAACTCATGAGGCGTGAGATCATGACTTGAGCCAAAGTCGGCTGCTTAACCGACTGAGCCACCCAGGTGCCCCAAGAAGTTCATTTATCTTTTGAGTACCTTAAACATGCACTTTTAAAATCCTGTATCATTTGAAAATTGGACCACTGTCTGAATATTTGGTGATGTTAAGGAATTAATTTGGAGAGTATGCAATGGTACTATGGTTTAGTTTAGGAAAAGAAAAGTCCTTATTTTTTAAAGAAGTATTTGAAGTATGTACAGATGAAATGATCTGCTGTAAGAAATTTGGGGATAGTGAGAGGGTGGGGATTATAGGTAAAACAAGATTTCCTTAAGTTTATAAATTTTGAAGCTTAGTGATGGTTGTCTGGGGTTTTATTAAATTATTCTGTCTCATGTTTAAATTTTTGCATAATAAAAAGTTGTAAAAAATCCTTGGTCATAATGTCCCATAGAATTTATTTCATCTGGAGTGGATTCATATTCCAATTGCTGATTTTATTGGTAGCCTTGCTAAGTGTCACAGTGCTTCATGTATTTGGGATTTGGTTTGCAGACTCATTAAGAAAAAAAAAATTGTTTAATGTTTATTTTGAGAGAGAGAGAGAACGTGTGTGCACACACAAGAGGGGGAGGGGCACAGAGAGAGGGAGACACAGAATCCAAAGCGGGCTCCGGGCTCTAGGCTCTGAGCTGTCAGCACAGAGCTGGATGCAGGGCTTGAACTCACCAACTGTGAGACCATGACCTGAGCCCAAGTCGGACGCTTAACCGACTGAGCCACCCAGGCGCCCCTGCAGGCTCATTTTGAGTAGAAAGTTTGTTTTTTGTCTTGTTTCACTCTACTTTGTTTTTGCTCTCATTTTCGTTTCTCCCTGCCTAGTACATTTCTAGTGGTCTGCAGCTGCGCCCAGATGCAGGGACAGGTGATTGTGGCCCTCCTGAGGCCCATCTCCGTGGTGGCATTAGTGGTGCTGCGGAGCTGGGACCTGAGCTGGGGGTGGTGGCGGGGGGGGGGGGGGATTGAGTCATTTGTGGCCAAGGGTTGAGTGGATCGGAGCTATGGCCTGTGGGCTGAACTGCAGCCCTACACGGGGTCTTCAGGAATTTTTTGCATCAGCTCCTTGTTCTGAGAGAGCCCTGGGTTGCGGGTGGCAAGGCTGGCACCAGTGCCCCACTCTGTGGAACAGGCTTTGTTCTGGCTGCCTCTGCCGACTCCAGACCCAGAGCCCAGCAAGCCTGTGGCTCTGGCCTTACCCACTGCTTTGCATTCCTGTTCTGTTAGACGTTTTAATCTTGTTTTTGAACCTGGCCATGTCTTTTTGGTGTCCTGTTCTCATATTTTGTCTGTTCTTGCTATGTGTTTAGAGCAGGGAAAATGCATCAAAGTGTGAACTTACCGTACTCTCTTGACTGGAGGAAGTCCTTGACTAAATCACTGAAGATTCTTTTCAATTCCCCATTCAAAGACTGTAATCCACCAAGTAGATCTTCATAATGGTGATATTTTGCCTTTGTATTGGAGACAGCATACTTTACTCAGTATTTTTTCCTAGAAGACTGGCTTGGAAATCTCCTTAGAGAAAATAACAACCTGCTACCCCACAAGTTATTCTGCCTGTGGCCTCCCCAGCATATATCCCTCTCCAAAATTATCTTATTTCTCTGCACACACATTTGTCTCTCCCACTGGGATCTAAGCTCCACGAGAACAGAAACTCTTTCTCATTTCCCTTTTGTATCCACAACCCCTTTGCGATAGTGTCTGTCACGTGGTAGGCACTCAATAATGTTCTGGTAAATTACTGAATCAGTCGCTGAAACCTGCCTGTGCCTCCTTAATTCCACGGTCATGCTGCGAGGTGCCTGCCGCATGGCCTCTCGTGAGTGCTGGGAGGCGCGTGTTGGACTGTAGCAGCTATGTAGAGTGACCATTGTTGTCTCATGCCCGCCTTCATTCATCAAAGCCAAGTGGGTCCCTGCTCCGGGCCAGGCACTGACAGCCAGACGTTTGTACCGCATGCGTTTTCCGCAGCCCTTTTCACATGTCACCTCCTCCTGTCCGTTGTCATTATAAATCTCAGGATGGGTGGAGGAAGTGAGCTAGCCACCTTGCTGGCTCACGATGCTGGAGGCCAAGGCTTTCGGGATGGGCCGAGACCGGGAAGGCCCTTCCTGTCACAGAGCTTCTCTTCCAGTGGGTATGACAGACTCCTTGTTCTCTGAGCAGTTAATCACTTCCTTACTTGGCATCGGCTTCGTGGTGTTGCAGATTGACATGGCTATAAAAGGAGACCCCTGTGTCCTCAAAATCTCTTCTTGTGTGTGAACTGTCTCTCTGTGGCCTGAGGAAGCCTCGACGGTTGGGGAGCTTTGCCTGGAGCCTTATCCCATTTCTGACGTAGATACCCATGCCAGCACAGGCCCGGGAGCCATGAGCTGAGTGTTCCTGGAGCCTCTGCCCAGAGGAGGCATCCTGATGTGTAGGCTGGAGGGAGGGTGGACAGATGCCCGGAAGGCCTCCTCATGTACCGCCCCGCTGGCCTTCAGGGAATGGCAGAAGAAGAGCCTCATGGCAGTTTTGCTTTCTGGTGTCATCTTCCCGGTTGGCTGGGACCGTCGGCCAGAAAACGGCAAGTCCGGAGCCCCAGGAGACATCCCTGTCCTGGCTGCTTCGTTGTGTCACGCCGGCTTCTCCGATTGTCCCAGGGATGGCTGAGAGTGAGGGCCCAGGTGGCTGCGGAGGGCCCAGCACAGATTCACCACACTCCCATTCCTGGGACCCTGCCTCAGCGTCGTGCTTTGAAAAATCCTGCGAGAAATCCCCCAGCATTCAGTTTCACTGTTTGTATTTAGCTTTTCTGAAGTGTTGGCATTCCACAGGCATTCCAGAAGCCTTCTTGGCATTTTTAGATACTCTGCAGCAGCCTCAGGAGCCAAGTCTCCCCTCTGTCCTCCATTCTACAGGTAAGGAGGACATACCCAAGAAAAGGAGAGCAAATTGCTCCAGCTCGCAGGCCACTCAGTGGTGGAGCCCGCGTTAGAGTGCGACTCCCAGGTTGTCAGCGTGTCGCCAAGCCCAGCCAGCCCACGTTCCCCGGGTGCAGCCAAGTCCTTCAAACCCAGGTCCTTCCTCAGCTGCTGTCGCTGTCCTGTGGTCAGCTCCTCGTTGCTGGTCCCCTCCTGGGCTTTAGCGCATTTTCACGTCTGGGCGTAGCATTGCTGAGGGAATGGGCTTTCAGAAACATCAGTTCTTGTCCTGGGCGGTATTTTTGCCCAGTTCAGACCCATGTGCTGACACCACAGTGTGGTCTAAAGGAGGCAGCTCAGGACCTGGAGTCACCGCTGACAGGTTCATGGTTTCCCTCTGTCATTGGCTAGCTTTATGCTCTTGGGGTCATGGTAATTAAGTGACACAGGAGCCTGAAATGGTGCTGGAATGCGCTGGACCCTTACACAGGGCACATAGCGATCAGATGGCATTACTTGTCTGCACGAGCGGTGAGCCGGCCCTCTGGGGTGCTCAGACCCTGGGTGGGGGCAGGCCTTGGGGCCTTGTCCCACAGAGGTGCTGAGGGCCATGGATGTCCCAGGCAGGAGAAGACTGCCGTGATGCAGGTGTCCCTTGATGGAGGCCTGCTGTGGCCCTGCCCGTTTTCTTTAACCTCCCACACAGTCCTGTGGGGCAGGCACTTCTGGTGCGGGCTTATGTCTTATACCTGAGGAAGCTGGAGCTTGATCACCCAGATAGTTAAGAGTGAGGCAGGTTCACCCCCAGGTCTGCTGGCTCCAGGTTGCTGGTCCTGGCCAGCCAAGCCCCTCAGCCTCGCTGTCACCTTCAGGGAGGGTCCTCGGCCATATGTGCCAGCAATTCTGTTTGTTCTGCATCCGGTGGGTGCGGGAGCAGCCGTCCTCTCCAGCTCTAGGGTTCTGGGGTTCTGATACTGCTCACCTTTCAGATCCCTGACCCCTGAAGGAGGGAGCTGGCCTTGCCAGAAGAAGGGCATTCTGGCACCCTGCCTCTGAGAGCTCATGTGTGAGTTGGTAGCCTGGTCCGGTGCTGGGCGTGAGAACTCCGTGGCCGGGGAACAGCTCTGGCCCTTCCAGACTGTGTGGCCTTGAGGCGGTGCAGCTCTGTGGTCAGGCCCTGTACGTGCTGGGGTTCAAACCCCAGTTCCTCCCTCATAGCTGTGGGCGGGGGCGGTCACTTAGCCCCTCCATTTATTCACCTACAGGGGCTTCCTAGCAACCCTGCCTACCGTTTAGAGGTGCTGTGAGGGTCCAGTGAGAAGGTCTGGGGGAAACACTTGGACTAGTACCTGGCACATAGTAGGCACTCAGTAAATGTTAGTGCTTGTCCTCTGACATGGCTCTAGCAGCGTGCCACACTGAAGTCCTGGGGTGGAAACTTAACGCAGGGTATGTAAGCGGTCCAGCATAGCACAGGTTTTCAACGCCCCATCGCTGCTGCTCGCACGGTCAGTGTCTCTGAACAGAACCCTCTTGGTGTCTCCCCCAGCTCAGCCCAGCTGCTGTCGCCTAACGTGGGCTTTGTTCTCTTCCCGCCAGGCCAGGGAGCTGGAGAGCCGGGAGGCAGAGCTGAGCCGTCGTGACACCTTCTATAAGGAGCAGCTGGGACGCCTCGAGAGGAAGGTAAGGCTCATGGTGGCCACCTTTGGGCGCCAGGCCCTGAAAGCCCCAGGGTCCAGTCGCCCCAGTGGCCGGTGCCCCTGCGGACACGCCCTCCCTCACCCTCAGCCTTTCCCCAAGTTGTAGTCACAGAGATCACAGTGTTTTAAGTGGCCCGTGTTTTGTGAATGCGGCTGGCCATGCTGTCGTTCAGCTTCAGGAAAGACTCATTTTCACCACAGGGCGGTGCTGAGCCCTAGCCTACCTTAGTTAAGCTGCACTGGATAAAAATAATAATAACGTGAAGTCGTCCTGTACAAATATATTAAAGTTGTATTATTGATTTTCTCCCGGGAGTCAGGGAGATCAAAGGGCACCATGGCTACTCGCTCCCCACTTTCCTAGGGATAAGCCTTTGAAATGAAGGAGATTCAGAGACATCCTCATTCTTTTTTTGTTGTTGATAAAGCCTACAACGACTCTTGAAAATTCATTTGGTAACTTGTTTACTTTTGGGGGGGGGGTGCTTAATTTGTTGATCATGACAGATTTTTCAAATGGCTTAAATCATGGATGGGAGACGGTTGGGAGGTTTTTAAAAAAAATGTTCTTCCTCCTGCCTGAGACGGCATGCCAGGCAATCCGAGCCATCAGCTTATTGCAGGCAAATCTTCGAGAATCGTTTGTCACGGTTTGGAGCTTTGAAATTGACAGTTTGCTTGAGGGGCTTTATTTCCGTGGGCTTTTCTCCTGTGGCATGGCACTCTGCAGGCTGGTAGAAATGTGGATTTCTGGATTTCCAGGCAGCGGGGACAGGAGGGACGCTCCTCCTTGCTCCAGGGACGCCCCTGTCTGCCTCCTGCAGGGTGTTTAGGGGATGGCACCAATTGTGATGTGAACACCGATGGTGGTGGCGTGGTCCTGGAGGCCAGCAGCACCTCCAGCCGCTTATAGAAGTGGCCCCTTAACCAGCAGAGGTGTCCCCAGAACAGACTCCTGCCCAGGTTTGACTATAGCTGCAATGACAAGGATTGTGATTTGAGATCCTGGAAAAGGGGAAAAACATTCCACCAGCCATAGCTCTAATTATCACAGTTCCCCATATGTTCACGAGCGCAGATTTTTTTGTGTTGTTATGTGTGCAATTCCGCGGCCTCCTGCTGAGCTCCGCTTGCATTTCCCTCTCTGGGTTTGGCTCCTGGAAGCGTGTGTGCGTGTGTCTGCTCGGGGTGAAGGGCAGTAGCCTTACAGTGTTCTTCCTTGTCTCAGCTCGGTTTTCCCCTGTCACTCTCCTTTCCCATCCCCACTGGGGTTCTCCTCCTTGGGCCCTGTTCTCTGCCTTGCCAAAAGGGAAGTAAATTCTCCTGGATGGGCCCTTCCTTCTCATCTGTTCTTCCCTGCTCATCCTACGGGGACGTCCAGACTCTACATAGGCACATGTGCCCTTTTTCTAAAATGAGGGTTTCCTACACGATTGTGAAGTTATCAAATGCTTCCAGAAGGAGGTGCAAAAACATGGTCACCTGTCTGACTCTGAAATACTAGCATTTTGCTGGTGACACTGTGCAAAAGGAAAGCCCCTCTCATGTCCTGGAAACTAGAGATTGGCGAGGAAGATGGGTGGGGGCGGGGTGGAAGGGGTGCTGCAAAAGGGGGAGCAAAGACTCATGATCCTAAGGCTTAATTGTACCAGTCTTGAGAAAGGTTTCCCATCTCCTCTGTGGATAATTTTATTCCTGTAATGGCTGGGAAGATGAAGAACTCGGCCTCCGACAATCTTTTTTATTAGCTGTTGCTTTTATATAATTCTGCTTTCATTTGTTGAATACTCTCAGACCTTGACATTTTCAGCTTCTGTACACACAGCTTAAGGGCCTTCCAATCAGCAGGCTCCTTTCTTTTCTTTTCCCATTTCCTCTTAAGTTTGGAAATTGATTGTGGAAACCTGTTCAGGGGGAAACTTGGAGCAGCTGCTGAATCATCCGCGACCACCCAAAAAAGTTTGGAGTATGGTCAGGGGCCAGAGGAGGTTGGGATGGGGGACACAGAGGCCTGGTCTCGTGGGGGGCGCTGTGCTGGGTCCGCCCGCCCCTCGGCTGGAAGCCTCCTGCCCTTTCGCCCATAGGACACCGTTCCCTAGTGCTGGCCCTTTGTGATTGGCAGGTAGGGAAATCCTGCACAGAATCCAGACTCATTTTCAAGGGGGAGGAGACGTCTTGACCCCTTTGTACTGCAGTATTTATTCCCTAGATGATTATTCTTGAGGGTGGAAATCATATTTTGTAGGGCTCCTGCGCTTTATAATCTTTCTGAGTAATTGTTCCTCACGCCCACACTGCAAGATCGAAGTGAGGAGTGTTTTTTCCTTTCATCACAGAGAGCGGTGAGCTGTTGGGATTGCAGGGGCCTTGGGAGGGTCTCATGGCACCTGGAGGCAAACCCTAGACGTGGTGTCCACACACAGCCGTGAAGCAAGGGCTAGCGCATTCACAGTGGACCCGGGCCCCCACACGGCTCTGTGTCATTGCCCTCTGCAACCACACTGCGCCTCTTCACATCTCCATTTCTTCATCTATGAAATGGAGATATTGATGCCTCCCTCCGGGTGTTGACGGCAACATTGGAGGAGGGAACATCGGACAGGTGTTGGCATGTGCCGGGCGCCTCTCTCTGGTGCACGGCGGTGTTGGCGATTCTCCTTCAAGTCCTGACGCTTCCGGTTTGGGTTCAGCGGATGCATGTGTGCACACGTATGCGTGCGGAGATGGATCTTGTCATCAACGGTGGGCTGCTCTCTGGGACGCAGAAATCTCCTCCCCGGGCTTCTCTGGGCTTTTCTCGGGTGCCTGCCACAACACCTGTCTGTCCTTCGCCACGCAGAGGGGTAGGTGAGGGCCGTGTGCAAAGCACTATGGAGACCACGCGCTGCTCACAACTGGGTGTTTCTCACAGGCCTGACAGTGTTAGAGAGCAGGGCCATTTTCCGTTGCCGTATGCCGGGGGTAGGGTCCAGGAAGGTGAGGCTGTCCACCGCCTCGACTGTCCGAGTTGCAGTGCTGCACCTCCTGCCATCGTAACTGGCCTCCCAGAGCCTTTGCTCAGCTGCCCTTTGTGTTTTCCTGTGGGAAACGGAAGACCTGGTTGTGGGTTTCACCTGCACTCCACCTGGATTCAGTTATCTTGGGGCTAAGGGTGACTTGTGTCCCGTCGGAACTAGCGCATCTGCTGTCTGCTGGTGGAACCCTGGGTGCTGGGTGGCTCTGAATGAGACCTGAAGGCCATTGAGCTGACAGCTCTGGCTGGCCAAGGGTGTGTCTCCTGCCTTCTGCCACGGGGCCGAGCGCAGGTGCGTGGGGAGCAAGGTGTGTGGGGTGCTTGATGGAGTCCTAGTTTGGCCTCAGGAATTGACCAGCCTTCTGACTCTGAGCAAGCTATTTAAATTCTACAGCCTCAACTTTCTTACCTTTGACGCGGAAATGTTAAGACCAACCTGCCAGTTGTTTGGGGGCTGAGTGGTCATTTGTGTACGAGTATCTGACATTGAAGTGTCCTATTCTCTTTCGTGTCATTTCCATCCTTTTTCTCCTCATGTAATAAATGCATAGCCATTCGTTAATTCCATATTTGTTTAATTCTGCTAGATGCCCAGAGACGGTCCCGACACCTGTCATTCCTACCTCATGAAATTCACAGCACAGTTTGGGAGGGGAGGGAGATGTTGAGGAAGAGGGCCGCACAGGGGAGGATGCCAGAGAGCCGACTTCCCGTGACCAGACCTGCCAGCCCTCTAAAAATGGTCTTGCTTTTTCCAAACTCAGCAACTGCAAAGTGGGGAGAGCATCTGGGGGGGTCAAGCTTCACAGCTGGAGGTAGGGAGAAGGGGAGAACCTGAGAAATATGTGTATTCTTCCTGGATCTTGGGCTCTTTCCCCAGAACGTAAATCTCTGTTCCTCCTCCCCTTGGGCACACACACCACCCCAGCATCGATATGTGAACAGTCAGCCCTTTTCCTGTTTTTCCCTCTTTGCTTCTACTCCGGCTTTCTTTTTTTAAGGAACAACTGTCATGTGATCCTGCCAAGCCTGCAGCTTTCTCAGTGACAGCACTAAACAGCCCCCTGCCTGATGTCCCTGGGGGTGTCAGTCGGAGTCTGTTCAGGAAAACAGGAGCCACTCTAGGGCACAGAGGAAGAGGATAATTCTGCTTTACATGAGAAAGTGGGCCCCTGGTCGGGAGCACGTGAAAAGGCCCAGCCTCACACATGTTGAGGAAATGCAGTGACAACCATGAGGCAATACCGTTCCATGCTCAGAGTGGCTGACATGGGAGCGATGGGTACCAGCGAATGCTGGCCAGGCTGTGTGTGGTTAACTCAGGCCCTCACGCCACTGGCAGCACTGTAAATTGGCAAGGCCACTTTGGAAAGCTATCACCCGTTGTCTGTTAAAGCTGAACATAGGCGTACCCTACAACCCGGATGTTCGGTGCCCAACAGAAATGTGTCCATAGGTTCACCAAAAAACCAAACAAAGACTGTAGAACGTTCATTGCAGAATCATTCACAATCGCTGTCAACAGGGGGACGGATCCGTCATGGTGGTCGTCAGAGTGGAAGCCCAGATGGGCGTGCGGATGAACAAGTCGTGGCCATCAGCAGGGGTGCTGGTGAACGTCAGCCGCAGAATGGTAAGCAGAAGGGCCACACGGAAGCATACGTGTACGTCGGATGGATCTGTTACTTGACTTTCAAACCCGGCGGAACTTATCTGTGATGCTAGAAAGTGGGATAACGGTTACCTTTGGGGGGAGTAACGCGGAAGAGAATGTGTAGGGGGCTCGTAGAGTGGGGCAGAGTTCCCTTTCTTGATGTGGGTGCTGGTTACGCAGGTGGGTTCGACTGTGCGAATTCATCAAGCTGTGTTGGGAGGTTTTGCACTTTTCTGTTAGTATGTTCTATTTAACACAAAGTCTGATGCAGCAGAGGAAGGCAGGCCTACCTTTAGGCACCAGCGGTGTCACCTGCCACTTCCTCTCTGCGTGTTCCTAGGCCCTGCACCCTGCATGTGTTCTAGCACTTGCCACGCTGTCTTGTGGCTGTTGGCATCTGTGACTGTTTCCACTTCCAGACTGTGAAGGTCTGGAAGCAGAGTCCTCACTGGTCTGATTCATCAGGGGTGATTCATCACCCAGGGCTGGGGATGCAGTGTTTGGCATAGAATAGGTGCCCAATAGATGTTTGCAAGAATAAAGAAAGGAAAGTGTGTATGAGCAGGCAGGAAACAGTGACGCAGCGGGGGTTCCGGGATAGGCCTCTTGGTGAAAGCTGTGTTTGGAGCATGAGCAGGATGGAGTGGGCAGCCCACAGGACGGGACATGAAGAGGTGGGGCTTCTGGACGGAGACCTCCACGTGACTGTGGGCAGTGGGGGGGAGGGCTGTAAAAATAGGTTGGGGTCACATCATGAAGGACCCCGGATGACTGGCTCACAGCGTGGCCTTCCATTAGGATAACGTTGGGAGTTCTTGAAGGGCTGTCAGCTGGAGAAAGACTTGAGCTTGAATGTCCAGAAGAGTAACGGTGCCATTAAGAGACAGAAAAAATTCAACTGAGCCACGACACTTGGGGAAGGTCGTGAGTTTAATTCTAGACCTGCACATATGAAGTGGAGATGGCCAGCAGATGATTGAAAGTGTCAGACATGGAGTTCTGTGTCCCACAAGATGACAGCCACCACGATGTCATGAGCATCTGCTATGTGCCAGGCTCTTTTACATAAATTATCGCTAATCCTTGCAGCAATCCTGCAAGGTAGATTATATTATACATTTTATAAATGAAGAAACTGGGAATCAGGTTAAATGAGCTGCCAGAAGCCATGTCGCTGATGGATGAAGTCAGAGCTCTGAAGTCTCTGCTTTTCCCCCACGCCATGCTGCCTCTCAGATCAGCTCGGAAGAAAAGTTTGAGAGAGTGTGTGTGGTCAACGGTGCCAAATGCTGCAGGCCAGGAAGGACTGGAGGAGAGCCCTCCAATTGTGGTGTGAAGGACACCTGAGTTATGTTGAATGCACTTTTCCAGTATTGCCGTGGAAACTGAAGCTGGGTTACATGTGGAGTGGGGCCACAGTGAATGCGGGAAGTGGAGGAAACAGGTATAGGCCGCTCTTCCAAGAAGTTTCCTGAAAGAACATGGATGGTTTAAGAGTGAGTGACTCCATCATATTTCTGGGAGGAGGAGAACTCATAACACGTCCCTGAGGGTGCAGCAGAAGCCAGGTCCCAGAGGTGGTTGGAGGGTGTGTGGTGGGAAGGGCCGCCTTCACTCCGTGTTCTCGGAGGAGTCGCCCTGTGGCTCTGGGGTGGAGTGACTTCCGGTCGCATGGTGAGTGAGCAGTATGTCTTGTTGGAAGAATTGTTGACCGCCAAGTGCTCTGAGTAACCAGCAGGCTTTTCTCCCAAATGTGGGGAGGCTTGCTTGGTGTCGGGCTCTACCTCAGTACCAGAGAGTCAGACAGAGAGGGGCTTACCACTGAGGACGCAAGACCGAGGCATGGCAAGTGTGACGTGCATGCCGAGAGAAGCTGCCAGAACATTGGGGATTTGGAGGAGGGAACAGGTAACAGTGACCTGAAAACAACGCAGCCAGAAATTGGCCCATGTGGGGAAGGAGCCCACCCCCCTGATCATTGTGGGGAGCAGCCCTTTGCCTACTGAGCTGACTGCTCTGTGCCCAAAGGACTTTTGAAGATTGTTGAGTCCAGAAGTTCTTCCCCAGGTGACTAGCGCCACTTTTTGGTAATGGGACCGGCATAAAAATGGCCATTTTGTGTGTTCTTGACACTGCTGGAAGTGAGAACTGGAAGACTGTATTGCCTAGAGATTTAGGACGGCCTTTCTTAGCAAGAATGGGCTTTTTATACCTGTGCTGGTGGCACCGGGTCCTCTGATGAGGAAACAAAGAAACTGAGAACCATTGATCCACTCCAATTATTTTCACAGATAAGAAAAGGGCCCCAAGGCAACCGAGTGGTTTGAGAATCACTTGCTCTGGCTGTAAGCACTGGGTTTTTAGATCTAGAGGAACCTGGTTTGAATTACAACTTCACCACCTACTGGCTTTATAGGCGTGATCAAGTCACTTAAGCCCTTGAGCCTTGGGAGTCTTCATCTTTACAATGGGGACAGTAGTAATTACATTTTTCAAGTTAATAAAGATGTGACAGAGAAGCTAGTCCATTGTAATATATCATACTATAAGTGGTACCTGCCATTACTGTTGACCAGCCGGATCTAATAATATAACTGCCATTGTTCCCATCACTCCCCAGAGGTCCTGTAGGTAATTAGTAGTACACCCAGCTAGTAGTGGTAGCAGTAGGACTCGGCTTCCTTGCAACACTGTCCGTTAGTCTTACGGTTTTCCACCATAGGGTGAGAGGAGGGGTTAATCACAGGCTCTGGAGATAGATGCTGTTACCACTTGGGTTCTGCCATCACCACCATCATCACCTGGGCCGTCACCCCCGTCACTACCACCGTGTCCTCTGCCTCGGCCACTGCCACCTCCATACCACTGCCGCGTCATCCCACACTTCCCTGCGCCTACTCTGTGTATTGCTGAAGGTCTGTTTCTTTACCTCGCGGTCTCATCTTCGCAGAAATTCTCGCTGTTACCTCACGGTAACCTCTGAGATGAGGAGGGAGCAGAGACTGCCCCCTCTGTTGTGCATGCGGAGAGGCCGTGGCTTTCCTGGGCCCTGTGGCCAGCTTCCCTGGGAAAGATGTCTGCGCCAGGGGCCCTGCAGAATGGGCTGCACAGCTCCTTTGCTATGTACAGTGTCTAAGTTGTGTCACGTAGGTTGGGTGGGGGCGTGGGGGGGGTAGTGTTTATCACAGGTGAAAATGAGGAAGCTCAGAGAGGTTACGGGATGGCACCAGGTTTCACAGCCATTCAGCTCTGGGTTCAAGATTTAGACAGGTCTTCCTGAATCCACATTTGTGAAACAGGAGTAGTACTTATCTTGCAGGGTAGTTTTCAGAATCACATGAATTGATAGAGTATTGCCAACAAACTCTCTTTCCGTCTCTGCAGCTGGCTTTCTCGGTGCTCCGTAGCTAACACTTGCTGAGTGTTCCATGTGCCGGGCACCGGCCAGACACCTCACCTGAACGGCCTCCTCTGACCTGCCCAGTGAGCTGAGTGATAGAATGACAACCGATCTCGTTTGAATCCTTGCTGTCAGAGTGCCAGGCGTGTCCCAAGTGTGTCACACGTTCTAATTCATCACATCCGCGAGACAGTCCCACAAGGCAGGAGCTGTTAGCATCCCCATTCTATGGGTAAAGACATAGGCTTTGAAGTTGGCAGCAGCTGTCACGTGAATGGTTTGGGGTCATGGCAGTCAGTCCACCGTCCGTGGGCCCAGGCAGGCTAAAGCAGGGATCCGTTGTTCATCAATCAGCCGAGTACTGTTTGAATCTGTATTAAAATGATCCACCGTGGAATTTTCACTAAAGCAGAACAGTAGACTAACAACAGTACAGTGAACCTCTCTGTTCCTGGCCCCCGAACTTAACAATTTGGCCACATTTGCTCATATTTATTCCTTTTTTCTTTTTTTCTTTGCTTTGAAGCAAATTCTGGTGACCACGGTATTTCCCTCTACAGACTTCAATACGTGTCTTTGAAAAATATGGACGTTTTCTCATATAACTATAGTATTGTCGTCTTGCCTCAGAGAATTAACATTGATTTCCCTGATCTCCTCAAAAATACCTTTTCCCAGAGTTTTTGTTCGTGTTTGTTGCTAGTGTAAGTCAGGATCTGCTAGAGTTATACCGCACTAGAATTGGTTCTTAGGCTTTTAAGTCTTTTGTCACCCAGAATAGACACTACCCCCTTTTTTATGCCAGCGACTTGTTGCAAACACTCCTTAGGTTTGTATTCCCCTCTTTCTCCTTCATGGTGTTGAACTTGGCCCAGAGAGGGGAAGAGCCAACTGCGTACCTCGGTAAGAGGGATGAAGTGATCATGTGGGAAGAAGGGCTAACCTCAGTGGTTAAGTCGCTGTTCACGGCTGTGGATTTATGTCACTCCCTCCATTACTGTTGCTAGGGTCCTTTTAAGCTCGGGCTCAATCAGTATCTCCTCTTGAAGTGGTTTCTGCACCATTCCTGACAGCAGTTGCATTAACATGCCGCACTTCCTGTGCCGTGGTTATTGTCTGTTGGTTTTCCCCCCGGCGCATTTAGTCTCCTAAATAGGTCCTTACGGCTTGAAGAGCCAGAAGTGCCTGTCCATCACGTATGCAGGTTACCACCTATCCCTGCTGGAAAAGACCCAGTTAAACAAATAATTTTAATTAAATAGGCACTCCATGGCCTCTCCTTTCCCTTTCCTTCTCGGCTCTTCCCTTACCAGCTTCGATCAGCTCCATTTGACTGGGTGAATGAATTCCTTTGGGCCCTCCTTCGGCCCTTGGCCACGGTGGTGGTGGGATACTGCAAACAGAATCCGAGATTGCCCTTTGGTCTCTCCCTGCTGGTGCTCTGCCTTCCCACTGCCCTGGTGACCAAGCCCTATCCTGGTTACTGAACTCATAGCTCCTGTTTTTTTGTCCTTCCACCACAATGGCGGCCCCTGGCTAATCTCTCTCTTGAACTGAAACCGTCACCTCCCCACTGGTATCCTTTTTACCAGACCCTTACCTATGATCTGGTATCTCCTTGTTGCAGGAAGACCGTTTCTAAAGCCTGTCAACGACTCCCTGGTGCATTCAGGAGAAAGCTGGGATTCCTCAGCCTGGCCTGTAGGGCTCTGTGATCTGGGACTTGGCTGTGTGTGCACCTGGCATGCTCTCTGGCCACATGGCCTCTCTCCTGACATTAGGATCACCCTAGAGGCCTTCTGTGACCCCTTCCCTCTGCTCCTTCTGTGCAGGGCTACCACCTGAGCTAACTTACTATTTTGTTCCCAGAGCAAGCTCAGTGCCTGATGGACATAGATGCATGACATAGTGGCTCAGCAGTCAGGAGAGGTGACAGCCCAGAGCGGTCAGCAGTGCTTTGGGCTTTGGTACATAGAAGTAGGTGGCTGTGGTTGTCAGAGTGTAACTGCTTGTTGCTTGGTGCCAGCGGGGGAGCCAGAACCTCTCTGTTACAAAAACTCTGCCTTGGTGCATTGCATCATGGGAATGACCCAGTCATCTTCTCAGAGCTTATCGGGCTGTGGGGCAGCATTGCCTTTTAAAAAAATGCTTATACTTATTTCTTGAGTAGCACCTGTCCATAGTAGAGAAACCAAAAATTTCAGAAGAGCCCAAAGAATAAAACTAAATTTGCCACATCAGCACTCTGCCCACCTAGAGAGGTAATCGTTAGCATCTTGGTGGACACTGCCGGAAGTTGTTTCTCTTACGGTGACATTGGTCGTGTTATAATACAGTTGACCCTTGAACCATACGGGTTTGACCTGCACGTGTTCACGTCATACACAGATTTTTTTACTGTATAGTACTGTAAATGTATTTTCCTTATGATTTTCTTAATATTTTCTTTTATTCTTACAATAAAGTAAGAATACGATAGATAATGCCTAGAATGTATAAAATATGTGTTAATCGACTGTGTTATCAGTAAGGCTTCTGGCCAACAGTAGGCTATTAGTAGTTAAGTGTTTGGGTAGTCACAAATTATATGTGGATTTTCACACATATGTGGAGAAAGGGTTGGGGGGGGTGCATCACTACCTTTAACCCCTGTGTGGTTCAGGGATCAGCTATATTTGCAAAAATGGGAACATAACCGTAATGCTGTTTAGTAACCATTTTAAAACTCAATCTGTTAGGAACCATTTTCCAACATCAAATCTGTTTCTACACTTAATTAGTTGTGTACTCCTCCTTCTTATGAATGCACCATAATCTACTCTTTCCTATCACTGCATTGCTGTATCGCCTTAGGCTAACCAAAGGCGGATGGTGTTCTTTGACCATCTTTATAGCTGCCTGAAGTCCGTTATTTTCTTTGGAAAAATATTTATATTTAGAATTGCAGATCCTGGGCCGTAGACTGTGTCCATCCCTCAGGCTTGGGGTTACGCCTTGCCAGATTGCCATGCAACGGAGATCGTAACAGTTCACGCTTCCTTCAGCAGCACATGATGGCGCCAGCCTCCCGGCCTTTCAACAACATTGGCCGTTTTCCTTTTGCTTTTTAAAATTAATTACAAATGTAATGCTTGTTTGCCAGAAGTTCAAGCATAATGAAAGCATGCAAAGTGTGGCCCCAACTCACCAGGAAGAACGCTGGTCGGTGTGCTTGCAGCCACCCCCTGCCCGGGCAACTGTCAACCTTGTGTGTATGAAGAACCCAGACATGGATTGTTTTTACAGTTGGTGTCATAGTTTATTCTTCGCTAACTTGCTTCTTGCACCTAGCAGTAAATCTTAGACAATGTTGCACGTCACTTCCCTTAGTCCCCCCAGATCAGCTTGTTCCTTTAATGACAGCATTAGGGGATTGGCATTATTTATTTAACCGTTTTCCTGTTGGGTGGACATTTAGGGTTATTTTCAGCCTTTCACAATTAATTTTAATGAAGACATCCAAATTTATCTACAGAAATATATACTGACGAAATGGTCTGAGAATTTCCCTAACCCTAACCCAACCCTAACCCTAACCCAACCGTAACCCTGTGAGGTGGTAAACTTAAAAGCTCTCCCTTCCCCATTTCAGTAGCTTTTAAGTGTGTTCATTTGATGGGCAAAAATTGGCCTTTTGAATGTGTACTTTTTTAACCACTAATTAAATGATCATGTTCGTTGGTTTATGAAAGCCTGTTTCTGCACTGTAATCACTGTCGATTCCCCAGCCAAAGGGCTCTTACCTGATGCAGGATGTTTTCCCGTCGTCTCCTCAGCTGACGATTAGTTAGCCTGGGACTGGTCACCGCAGGTTGGAAAAGCGTAGGATTGGGGTTCACCCCTGGGTCTGACTCCTTACCTCAGCTCTTGCCAACTGTGTGACCGGAGGCAAATTGGTTCACTTTTATGAGTCTGGGTTCCTCATCCTCCCGGGACTGGTAACCACAGCCTGTTGGATTGTGGCAAAGGACTGAATGGGACAACCCTTGAATGTGCCTGTCACGGCATGTGCGGGTGTTCGCCGGGCTCCCTCCTGCTTAGACGGTCCGTGCCGTTCATGGACAGTTGTGGTTGTGCGTTATTCTGGAGTCTGCTCAGGTGTCCTGGGCGTACTGAGACCACGAGCCGGAGTAACAGCTGTCATAGAGCTGGCCGGGACCAGCCTGTGCGGTGTGCCAGAGAGGTGAGGACCAGCCTCCCCCTGTTTCCCTCCCCAGTGAAACTGTCACCCTGGTTCTCTCAGGCTTTCCTCCCAGGGGGTAGTCTAGTGGTTCTCCTTTTGGTAGGTTTTAGCTTGTCCCTGTCTCTGCGGGTCCTGGAACTGGAGCCAGCGTGCGAAGGTGATAGGGATGGGGTGGGATGGAGCTGTGCCATTTTGCCCCCACAACCCCCCTGAGGGGACATTCCCCTGGTGGTACTGCCTGGGCTGCCTTTGGCCGTCTCACTTGAGTTCAGCTCCACTGGGCTTTGTGTGTGCTGCCGGGAAGCCACACTACCTTGTTCTGCATGCAAATGGCCAGTGGTTTGGGACCCAGGAACAGGACCTTAACCCCTGTCCCTGTTAATTTTCATCTAATTGGAGCGGACAGGGCCATTTTTAGCTTTTGAGATGTGTATGTATCCTGTTACCCGTACAACATACTGGGTCACCTCTGAACTTCATGTCATCAGCAGATTTGATCAATACACTGCCACTCCTTCCTTTAGTCATGGATAATGATGCTGAGTTGGAAGGAAGATGCCACACTCTATGGTCAACCATCTGTCCTCACTCTCCAGACTTTGCAGAATGGGAGTGCTACTCCAGGTCCCTTCTGCTGTTGGGTCCTCCCATGGGTGCAGCATGGGACAGAATCTCACTGACTCTGTGCAGTGTCCCAGTCACTGTAGGCAGTGTCCCCATCACTCTGGGCGGTGTCCCCATCACTCTGGGTGGTGTCCCATCACTCTAGGCAGTGTCCCCATCACTCTGGGTGGTACCCCCATCACTGTAGGCGGTGTCCCCATCATTCTGTGTGGTGTCCCCATCACTCTGGGCTGTGTCCCCTTCACTGTAGGTGGTGTCCCCATCACTCTGGGTGGTGTCCCATCACTCTGGGCGGTGTCCCCATCACTCTGGGTGGTACCCCCATCACTCTAGGCGGTGTCCCCATCACTCTGGGTGGTGTCCCCATCAGTGTAGGCAGTGTCCCCATCACTCTGGGTGGTGCCCCCATCACTCTGGGTGGTGTCCCTATCAGTGTAGGCGGTATCCCCATCACTCTGGGCAGTGTCCTCATCACTGTAGGTGGTATCCCCCTCACTCTGGGCGGTGTCCCCATCACTCTGGGCGGTGTCCCCATCACTGTAGGCAGTGTCCCCATCACTCTGGGCGGTGTCCCCATCACTCTGGGTGGTGTCCCCATCACTGTAGGCAGTGTCCCCATCACTCTGGGCAGTGTCCCCATCACTCTGGGTGGTGTCCCATCACTCTAGGTAGTGTCCCCATCACTCTGGGTGGTACCCCCATCACTGTAGGCAGTGTCCCCATCATTCTGTGTAGTGTCCCCATCACTCTGGGCAGTGTCCCCATCACTCTGGGTGGTGTCCCCATCACTGTAGGCGGTGTCCCCATCACTCTGGGTGGTGTCCCCATCACTCTGGGTGGTGT
>NC_064816.1:56412088-56531406 GCF_023721935.1 Panthera uncia | reverse complement strand
TCACTCTGGGTGGTGTCCCCATCACTCTGGGTGGTGTCCCCATCACTGTAGGCGGTTTCCCCATCACTCTGGGTGGTGTCCCCATCACTGTAGGCAGTGTCCCCATCACTCTGGGCGGTGTCCCCATCACTGTAGGTGGTGTCCCCATCACTCTGGGCAGTGTCCCCATCACTTTAGGTGGTGTCCCCATCACTGTTTGCGGTGTCCCTATCACTCTGGGCGGTGTCCCCATAACTCTAGGCAGTGTCTTCATCATTCTAGGCGGTGCCCCCCATGACTTTATGACAAGAGCGTGGAAGTGTGTCTGGATGGCTTGTTTCCCACCAGCCTCGGCTTCCTTCTGGAGTCTGCCACTTCCATTTCTGAGTACTTAGACTATAGAATTCTCTCAGGGATCTGTGTCTGGCTGACCAATCTGTAGTTTTCAAAAATCCACCTTTTCTCCTCTTTGCTAAATTGGACATTGTCTCGTCTTGGGCATCTTCTCATTTTCTCTGAGTTCTTGAGATTGCCAGCAACGAGCATGTCTCTTCTGTAAGTTAATTCAGAGCTGAGATGTGATTCATCTGGATCAGGAGATTTGAATTCATTTAGTGTGACTGGATGTTCTCTCACAATCTCTTCCCCGTCTTGCGTTTCAATTCCCTCATATCAGTGTTTGATTCACCCTTTTCAGCCTGAAGATTGTTCTCCTTGATAGAAAATGGGAGTTTATAGTTCTTTCTCTCCGTCATCTGTTAACTGAACACCTTTCACCCCAATATGGGCCTATCCCTTCTTGTTCCTATCGCTCCTGATCCAATTTTAAAAGCCCCTTTTTTGTCCTTAGCATTTTCCAAAAGGCTCAGCTTGCCTGGGCCTCAGCTTTCCTGACCTCGTTCTTACAGGCTGAGCCGTTCCTTAGTTATTCCCCATGGGCTCTGCACCCTCCCTGCCCTGCTAGATGTGGTGACCCCACAGGTCACAGGCTCTCAAGGCTCCCATGCCGAGATGCACATGGCAGAAAGCCCCTCTGCCCCCAGCCAGGCACTGCCCTCCCTCCCAGGAGATCTGACATGCCCCTTGGAGCAGCGAGCAAGGGACGTGTCTTGATCTTTAGGTGCACTGGCCTGAGGACAGCTGTCAACCCTTTCCCCTTTATTGAGATCATTCATGGTTGTGTTTCTCAGAAATGAGTTTTTAAAGACTCCGATCCCTCTTTAGCCTCCTCTCTTTATAGACCAGTGGTTTGTGACAGGGGTGATTTTGTCCTCCAGAGGACATTTGGTGATGTCTAGACATATTGCCTGTCAGGACTGGGGGAAGGTGCTATTGGCATTAGTGGGGAGATGGCTGGGATGCTGCTAACCACCGTGCAGTGCCTGGGACGGCCCCATGACAAGCGATCACCTGGCACCAACACACTGACAGTGCTGCGGTGGGAGACCCCGTTGTAGAGGAACTTTGTAGGCCTCAGTGTCACCCAGGATGACAATTACAGATTTCCCCTGGGGAGTCCTGGACCAGGCGGGGCTGCCTCGCCCAGGTGGGGCCCACAGCTTCAGCACATTAAGGAGCACACATAGGTGATTCTTAGACCTCCATTTGAGAAGCACTGTTTTAGGGTTTTGGGTAAGAGCCAGAAATTCATTAGAATCTTTCTTCCTGGTGGGAGGGCCCCAGGTGCTCCCATGTTTAGACCCTCCCCTTTTTGAGCCGTTAGGAACTCTGAGATCACACAGTGCCTTCTCTCTGGGGGCTAGACTTAGGTCCGGCACCTTGTTTCTTTGGAGAGCCCAGGTTTTCATCCCTGTCTTCTAAAACCTAGGGACCAAGTGAGGCACCCTCAAGCGGATAACAACCACAGATGCTGCCCCATCACCACTGACTCTTTCCCTGGGCGGTGACCCGCTTCAGGAGGGGTGCTACTAATCTCCCACTCGGTCCTCAGCTCGGTCCTTCCCTCCTTCATTCTAAAGTTGTATTTGTTTGGACGGGGGCTGCTCTCCCTCTCCCTTCTGGGCAGGAGTGACAGAAGTCTCTAATCCTGGGCTGTTCTTCTTGCTTACTGGGACACAGCTGGTTGTAAACAGCCATGGCCATATGAGCCCCTCTGTGTACCTCCACTGGCTGGTTCCCCACACAGGGAACATTGTGGGTTGCAAAGCTTTTCAGGCTGCGGCGTGTTTAGGCTGTCAGAGACTGCTACCCGAGCCCCGTCATCTCCTCTGGATGAGAAACCGTGCTGGAGCTGGTACACGGCCACAGGCCTGCTTGCTCTCCCCGTGTTGCCTGAACAAGACCTGGTGATTGCTCAAGTGCGTTAAGTACAAGGTTTGTCTTTTTCCCTTTCTCTCCCTGCCTTGCTGCATCTGTTCTTTCTTTCGAGTCCATTTTTCACTGCATGCCTCACCGATATCTTCGGTGGTGTTGGCAGAGTGAGTGCTGAGGAGGGAAGACTTCATTGTCTGAGGTCGGAGAGACCTCGCGCGTACTCGCCTCCTGTCCTGCCTGGTGCTATTGATTCGGGGTGTGAGATGGCAGTTCGGCCGAGCGCTGGTTCAGGTTGGTCAGCCAGAGGAACCTAATCCGCAGGGCTGGGGCTGGCTGGCGCACGGCGATAAGACCCTGGTTGTCCATGCCGCTTTGCTGGCTCTGTGGTCCCTGGCAGCCATCACCGCCCAGCGGGTGGGATGGCTTCTCCCAGAGGACTGTGGCCTTGCCACCAGCTATACCGGCTTTTAGGTGCCATCTGTAGCTCTTCGTTGAGTGCATAGGAACCAGGCCCTTCACCTGAGGCTTTATGGAGTGGACGCCGTCATTCCCACTGGACAGGTGAGGATTCAGGGCCTCAGGGACTATAAGCAGTCGTGCAGGGCTGCACAACCTCATAAATGGTGGAGGTGGGATTTACACTGAGGGCTGGCTCATTCTGGAATCTTTAGTCCGGCCTCCACTGTTCAGGCTGGGATTTGTTTAACTTTTTGAAGGGCGAGAAGATGTGGTTTCAGAAATGGAAATGGCCGTAGCCCGGCAGAAGCAACCAGGTCGCCGTGCCTGTTCTGCAGACCGTCCTCTCTACCAAGTCCTGCACTTGGGAAGGGCTTGTCCGGGAGCTCGCCGCCGTCCTGGCCCGTCCCTCACAAGGCAGCCTGTGGAATGCAGCTCTCTGGTTTGCTGATGACCTGTGGTGATTATCTGCAGCTTTGTTCCCGTCCTCAGGGTCAGTGAGCGTGCTCGTTGTCTTGCTGCACCTGCGAGAAGCCTTAGGAACAGAAGTGGGTCATGGATTTGGCAGGGAAAACTTCACAGAGTCAAAGGTCAGAGAGCTCATGCAGGGTGCCAGCAGTACAGGACGGGCCAGGCGTGCGTGCCAGGAGCTGCACAAGGCCACCTGTGACCACACTTCCACATCAAGGGCTTCCCACTCCCTCAGAGTGCATATCTCTACACAAACCTCCTGCTTCCCCTGGATGTGCACGGTGAGCCACCTGCCCCCTGTGCTGGGAAATGTGAGGGCTGCTGGGCTCTTTATTCTCCCTGACTCTGTGTTTCCCACATTTAGTCCATTCCTGTGCTTCCTAAATAGTTAAAAATTGTCCTCTGCATCCCCAATGCCCCGTCATCTCTTACCTGCGAAAGCAGTCACCCCGGAAGTTCTCCTTGCCTTTAGTGGCAGTCTCCATAGTCTAGACTTCTTATTGCCACAAATTGACCCTACTAATCCCCTGCTCAAGATGTGGTCCTAACCATCCTTACAGACTGACCATCTTGGTCCTGGGCACTCAGCCCTGAGCTGCCCTCTGCTCACAGCTCCTGCAGCCCCACCTCTTCCTCTCCCACCAGCAGCACTGGCCTGCAGGAGCTTTGGGCTACACCCGGTGCTTCTTCTTGGTTCTTGTCTGCAATGTGCTTCCCCTACTATCATCAGTATTCATCTCATCAGTTCTTCCATCCCCTGAAGGCAGCTCAACCATTTCCTGCTCCAGGAAGCCTCTCTGGATCCTCTTGGCAGAGCTATGTGTTTCCCAGCTTCTGTGCTGGCCACCACATCCTGGCATTGCCTTATCTCTTGCCCTCGTTTGAGCTCCCGGTCAGGAAGTGATTCTTATTCCCACATCACGACACCCATATCCAGAATCCAGAGCAGGCAAAAAGGGGGAGGAGAGGGGTACTCTGTAGAACAGTCCCTCCCACCCCAGCACTGGTCCTGGAGGAACCTGACGGCCCTTCCCCACAAGGGAGCTGGCCCTTCTGAGGGAAGGGCTTCTGGCCTGCTCATCATTGGCAACTCAGCTCTTCACTTGACACCTGCACCTGCGGCCTCAACACCTGTGGGGGAAGGTGCAGGCGCACGGCTCCTGCCGCATCTGAAAGTGACATCAGACCCTCCCCTTGGACACTGAGAACCCCAGTGATGACTCAGGGAAAGCATTCCAGTTTTTATAGGATTTAGAACCTCCAGGGCTTGTAGGTGAGGGCTCTTGATGGCATCACGCCTTGTGCAGTTTTAAATGAACCAAAATCAGTTTAGAGGTGTTTTAGTTGTTCTTAGAAGCCTAAAGTCCTGGAGTTGGAACTCAAGCACAGGGCGGTTATGTTATTTACCCATGTTAAACAGCTCATGAAAGGTCTTTGAAAAGCAGCATTTCATATTTTGCTTGAATTCACGCACTGTCTCACCACAATAATTTCACCACGCAAACCTGTAGGATTCTGCGCTTTCTGCTCTTCTCCCAGGAGGAATATAGGTCGTTTCATTGTCTCCTGTTACAATGGTCAGACTCGGCACATATTTTGGATACGCTAGTAGCATCTGAGGAGAATGCCAGCTAGGGGCAGAATAAATAGAACATGTCGTAGAATCTGCTAGTTCACTCCTGGTTGTTGGTTCTTAGCTGGTGACGTTGCCTAACCCAGACTGATGGTACTTGCAGGATAACCTACTCTGTGTCAGTCACTGTGTGGGCGCTTGGAAGGGTTAGGCCATGCAGCCTGCTCCTTTGTAGATGCTCAGTAAACGTTTGCGGTGTGCCTCCCGAGCAAATGAAAGAGAGCTCCCAGCCACCTCTGAGGGAAACCTGCTTTCTCATCAAGTTTTCACCAACCCCAGGATCCGGAAGCACACATAACTGCCATTGTGAGTGGGAGGCGCCTGGAAAGGGGCCTGGTGGGTTCAAGTGATACAGAAGCCACAGCAGAGGTATCTGGGAGTAGAGTTAGTGTGAAGGCTTCTGAGTCTAGTTAGAAGAAACTGAGCTCAATTGCCAAGACCCGGGATGTTTGCCCGTACGTGGGAACTGTGTATGAGGTAACAGATTAGTCTGCCAGAGCTGTGACAGTGTTGTGTTGTCATTTCTGGTATTTGTATTTTGTGACATTTAAAAAAGTGTGGTGAAGTATAATTGTTAACATGTTGTGTTTTGTCAGCAGTGTTTTATTGAAAATACCGTGCTTCCCTCATGAATATGTGATCTTAAAAATGTAGGCAGCTCCTTTAAATGTGGTATTAATTATGTCCTGTGACCACGTCCCCCCTAGTGTACTGGAATATGCATTGGAAACTGGGATTCGCTTCACAGGAATTCATTTTATAGCAAACCCTGACAGAATACGTTTATTCCATTAAGGTAAACACCCCTGTTTTCTTTTAGATCGACTCCAATATGTTCGTGATTGAAGGGAGAGTAAGGATTATGAGGAAAGCTGCATCAGTAGAATTTAAAGAAGGAAAGCAGACCCACGACTCAACAAACAAAGGAATGTGAAGGGTACATGGAGTCAAGGAGGCATCCGAAGGGCTTCTTATAGGAGGGGCATCCACGTGATGAAGATTTTAAGTCGCTGGGCTAGAACAGTCAACTGCTGACTGGGATTCTGAGGCCAAAATCAAGCCTCTGCTTAAATAAGAAAAAGAGGTAGAAATGTATGAATTTCCTTAGTTTTCTTTAAAAAAATTTTTTTTGAAGTTTGTTTTGAAAGAGATAGTGAAAGCACGAGTGGGGGAAGAACAGACAGAGAGGGAGAGAGAGAATCCCAAGCAGGCTCCATACTTGCTGTCAGTGCAGAGCTAGATGTAGGGCTCAAACTCACGAACCATGAGATCATGACCTGAGCAGAAACCAAGAGTCAGACGCTGAACTGACTGAGCTCCCCCAGGTGCCCCTGAATCTCCTTAGTTTTCAAAAAGAAACTCCAGAAGGGTAAATCAGAAACTAATGAGATCGTTACCCATAGCGGGTGAATGGAAATGGGCCAGGAAGACGGAAGGGGATGTGACGTCTCCGAATGTGCCTTTTATGTATAGTCGACTTGTGAACCATAGTAGTGTGTTGCTTCTTTGACAATTGCATAAACAAAGATGGAGTGAAAAATTAATAACGACAGAAATAAATGAACCTGTCTATCAGGTAGATGCCACTCCACACAGAGGAACAGTGTTAATTTGAGGGGACTTCTAGTGTGGACAAGATGGCTAGACTCATTTCTCCTTGCTCCTTCTCACTAGGTACAATTATGCACTCTTAAATAAATGGAGAGGCAACCATGGGAGAAGTCTGAAAGCTAGGGAGAGGAAGGGGCACTGGCTAGGGACTCTTGGACTAGAGGGTCAACACAGCAGCCTAGGTGTCCCCTGATTGCCCCACCCAGTGACAGAGAACAACCCAAGGTCAGTATCTTCAGCCCCTAACCTGTGGCAGACAACTGCCCAGGTAGGCTTATCGTTTCACCAGATTGGCAGGGAGTCCTGTCAGCCATACTGGATAGGCCCAGTGGCCTCAGTGAGGGAGACCAAGCAGGAGTACCACTGATGAGTGGCCCCAGGAAGCACTCTCCTTCCCTATGGGCCAGAGACCCTCTTCTTCCACCCAGAGACCCCAGTGGTTCAACAGCACCAGCAGGGGCATCCTGCCACAAGTGGCCCAGACTGGGAGCACTCTTTGTCCAGTCAGTCAAAATCTCCTTTCCCCTACCTGGAGATGCCAGGTTGCTAGGAAGTCCTGGTCTGGGAAGCATTCTTTGTCCTGTGGACCAGAGAATCCTTTCTCCCACCTAGAGACACTGGCAGCCTGCTGGCACCAACAGGGGACATCCTGCCACAAGTTACTGGAGCAGTGGTCCTTGTGTACTGTAGGTCAGAGACTTTCTTCCACCACCTGGAGACCCCGAGAGGCCTGACGCTGGCAGGACAGATCCCTGGCTGGTGAGGAAATAAGACAAGGAAGTACCGGCCAGGAATGGCAACCAGTGGGTGTCAAGGAAGTACTCTTTGTCCTCACAGCCTGGGAGAGGCACTTTCTGCCCCCACAGGCAACACCAGCAGGGATCAATGAGAGCCCCTGTGGCCTCTGATGAAGCAAGAAGACCAGAATAGCACAATAAAGGCTCTGATTCAAGAAGCTGAGCAAATTCCAAAGAAGACAAATCTAAAGAAATACACACCTAGAGCGATAATGATGAAACTTGTAAAAAGTGAGGACAGAAGAATCTTGAAAGCAATCAGAGAAAACCAATGTATTCCTTACAAGGTAACACCAGTTTGAATGACAGTGGAGTCTCATTTAAAGCTATGAAGCCAGAAGGAAGTGGCATATTTTTCAAGTACTGAAAGAAAAAAAAATTCATAACCATGATTTCTATACCTGGAAAAACTATCCTTTATAATGAAGAGAAAATAAAGACATTCTCAGATTACAGAAGACCAAGAGAGTTTGTTGCCAGCCAATCTACCCATAAAGAATGGCTAAATTTGGGCTCTTGGCTGGCTCAATTGGCAGAGTGTGCAACCCTTGGTCTCAGGGTTGTGAGTTCAAACCCCATGTTGGGTGTAGAGATTGCTTAAAAATCTTAAAAAAAGAATGGCTAAAGTAAGTTCTTCAAACAGAAATAAAATGATAAAAGAAATAATCTTGGAACATAAACAAGAAAGAACAATGGAAAAAACAAAACTATGGATAAATACAGTAGATTATCCTTCTCGTGAGTTTTTAAAATCACATTTGATGGTCGAAACAAAAAATTAACACCATCTGATGTGAGGCAAATGTATGTAGAAGAAATATGCTCAAACCTAAGGTGTTAAAAAGAACCTACATGGAAGTAAGGCTTCCATGCCATATTGTACATTGTAGAGCATTGATACCTGTAGATTATGGTAAGTTACATGTGTACATTATAATGCTCAGTGTAACCACTAAGGGAGTTTTAGGAAGCAATATACTCAAAAGCACTAGTAGTAAATCAACATGGAATCCTATGAAATGTTTAACCCATAGGGAGGCAAGAAAAGAAATGGAGAATGAGAAACAGCGGACAATCAGAAAACATAATGCAGTGACTTAAGCTTTAACATGGCAATTACTTAAGCTTTAAGTAGTCATAAGTAGCACTACTTAAGGTTTCAGTAGACCTAAGCTTTCATGTGGCAATAATAACCTTAAAGGTAAACAGTTTAAATATACCAATTGAAAGGCAGAGGATTCCAGAATAGATTTCACACACACACACACACACACACACACACACACACACACACACGGCTGTGTATTAGAAATGCAGTGACATAGGCTGAAAGTAAATGTGTAGAAAAAAAGATATGTCATAGAAACATTGATCCACAAAACGTTGGAGTGGCTATATTAATATCAAATAAAATACTTAAGAACCAAGAAAATTTCTGGACGCAAGGAAGGACATGATATGAGGGTAAAAGGATTGCTTTGCCAAGAAGACATAGCAATCCTAAATGTATATGCACCAAAGAACAGAATCTTAAAATACATGAAGCAAAAACTGTAGGTCTGAAAGGAGAAATACACAAGCTTAAAATAATGGTAGGGAGGACATCAGAGTTCAAATGATAGAAGTACTAAACAAAATCATCAAAGATGTAAAATTCCTAAACGACGCAACTAACCAATAGAATCTAATTGACATACAAAGAACACTCCAATGATCACAGAATGCGTATTTTTTTCAAGCACGTATGGAACCAAGACTATATCGGAGGCCATAAAACAAATGTTAACGAGCTTAAAAGAATTAAAATCAGCATATCAAAATATGCAGGATATAGTTTAAGTAGGTAAAAGGGAAATTCACAGCAGTGAATACTTACATTAGAAAAGAAGAAAAGTTTCAAATTAAAGGTTTTATCTCAAGAAACTAGAAGAAGAATAAAATAAAGCCAAAGCAAGCAGAAGGAAGGAAATAATAAAGAACAGAAATCAATGTAACTGAAACAGGAAAACAGTAGAGAGAATTAATGAAAGAAAAAGCTGGTTCTTGGAAAAAAAATTAATAAAATTAATAAACGGCCAGCAAGACTGACAAAAATAAAGAGAGAAGACGTGAATCACCAGTATCAGAGAGACAGGTTACATCCCTGCAGACTCCAACACAGCCATTAGAAGAGAATAAGGTAATACTACAGACCCCTTTATGCTCATAAATTTGACAACACAGAAGAAATGTACCAGTTCCTGCAAAACCACAAACTACTAAAACAACCAGGATGAAATTGATAACCTGAATAGTTCTATAACCACTCAAGGAATTAACTTCATGAATTTGAAACCTTAGAAAAAGAAAATTCCATGCCCAAGTTGTTTCTCTGGAGATTTCTACCAAAAAGTTAAAGAAAAATTAAAACCCAATTTACATATTCTTTTCCAGAAGAGAGACCAGTATTACTTTGACAAATAGTATTACCAAACCAGTCAAAAACAAAAGGAAACTATATCTCTCATGAACATAGACACAAAAATCCTCAAAATATTTGCAAACCAAATATATAACACATATATAATATTGTTTATTTAAACAATATAACATTGTTATATTTGTGTGTGTGTATACATATATACGTATATATGTGTATATATGTACATATATGTATATATATATACACACATACATGTGTATATATATATATATATATATATGTATATAGAAAGGTACATGACAAAAATCAGTACCCTTTATGATAAAAACTCTCAGAAAATTAGGACTAGAAAGGAACTACCTTAACTTGTTAAGAAGAGCATGTACCAAAAAACCCTATATCTAACATCTTATATAATGATGAGATAGTGAATGCTTTGACCCTAAGATCAGGAACAAGGCAAGGATATTTGCTTTCACTACTTTTACTTAAACACAGCCTGGAGTTAAGCCACTGGTAAGACACTAACCACTGCAGTAAGACAAGAAAAATAAATTAAAGCCATGTGGATTAGAAAGGAAAAAATAAGCTGTGCTTATGTGCATGCAGACATGGTCATCTACATAGAAAATCCTAAGGAGCTCTAAACACACACACACACACACACACACACACACACACACACAAATAACAAAACCTCCTAGAACTAATAAGTGAGTTTATCAAGGTCACAAGACAACAGACAAAAATTAATTGCATTACAGATTCCTGTATGCTAACAACATCTGGAAACTGAAATTAAAACCACCATGCACCATGATGCATAAAGGGAAAAAAGGATACAGTGGACCTCATCAAAATTTTAAACTTTTATTCTGTGAAAGAGTCTGTAAAAAGATGAAAAGAGAAACTACAGACTGGGAGAAGATATTTGCAAACCATATAGCAAAGACAGGACTGGTATCTAGAAAAATAAGGAACTTTCAAACTGTACCAGCTAAATAAATAAATAAAAAACAATCCAATTAGGAAAATTAACCAAGGGGATATACAGATGGCAAATAAGCACATGAAAAGACATTCAGCATCATTAGCCACTAGAGATATGCCAATTAAACTCACAATTTGATATCACTACTTACCTATCAAGATAGCTAAAATTAAAAATTGTGTCAACACCAAATGCTGATGAGTATGTGGAAAAACTAGGTCACTCATGCATTGTTGGTGGGAATGTAAAATAGTACAACTGCTCTGGAAATAGTTTGGCAGTTTCTTATAAAACTAAGCTTGCAGTTACCGTAAAACCCTGTGATTACACTCTTTGGCATTTATCCCGGAGAAGCAAAAACAACATTTATACAAAGTGAATGCTAATCGAAGCTTTATTCATGATAACCAAAAGCTGGAGTCAACCCAGATACTCTTCAACAGGTGAATCATAAACAAAGGTGGTATGTCCATACGTAGAATACTACTTGGCAATAAAAGATACAAAGATGGATCTTGGATGAATCTCTAGGGAATTAGGTTGAGTAAACAAAGCCCAGTTCACATGGTTAAATATCGTGTGATTCCATTTCTATAACATGTTTGAAATGAAAAAATTATAGAGTTGGAGAACAGGTTAGTGGTTGCCAGGGGTCAGGGAAATCGGAGGTGGGTGTAGAAGAGAAGAAGGGGAGTGTGGTTATAAAACATGGAAAACAGTGGCCCCGGGTGATGGCGGCACCGTGGAACTTATGCGTGTGATAGAATTGCATAGAACTGGATATGCGCAAATGAGTGCATATAAAACTAGTGAAATCTGAGTAAGACTACTGGATTACATCAGTGTCACTTTCCTGGTTGCGATGTTGTCCAATAGTGATTCAGGGTGTTCACACTGGGAGAAACTGGGTGAAGAGCTAAATGGATTTTTCTGTATTATTACCAACTTCTGCCTATAAATCTATAATTATCTCAGAATAAACCATTTAATTATGAATAAAGCGGGGTAACTTTTAAATAGAGTACTCTGTACATCCTCAATGAAGTGTATTCTAAGGAAGAAGAGAAATCTTGAACTTCAGGTAGTAGGTTTGTTTTCAGCAGTAGAATTGGTGTGGCAGTTCCAAACTGTTTTATTTGCATCACAGGACTGAACAAATGAGCATTGATGTTATGAGGAACTAGAGTTCTCCCTGGAGGAGAAGGAGGTGCAAACATGGGACGGGGGAGGACAGTTAGAGCCCTGTGGTATTGCTTTGAAATTAGAGGAATTAGCACAAACCCATGGTTTTAAAGAAATGCATTCTTCTTAGCTCTGTTCCCTGAGAGAACCCCGAAAATAAAGACACCTCAGTAAGCACTCCTTTTTCCTAGACCTTGATTTCTAAATAACTGTTTCTAACTGAAAGGAACCAGTGTCCCCTGAAAATGGGCCGTTCCAAGAATGGAGCAGGATGTTGACAAGCTGAGCCTAGAACATCTTACTTTGTAAAAAAGTAAAGATGTGTTTAAAAAATGACGAGGGCATGTGAATCTACCTAGGACAGAGGAGCCATCTTGAAAGAGATCCCACTAGCCAAATTTGGAATATCTTGTTTGAGCAACAAAATGAGTAATGACAGAAATGGAGTTATAACACATTGAATTTTAAAAAAAGAATCTAGGTCCATACCGATATAAAAATATATAGAAACCAAAGGAGAATAAGGAACAGAAAACCGTTTTTAAGAATGACAACTAATACATATAGAAAGAATAATAAACAATCAGTGTTGCCACTCTTGTAATAATAATTCAGGTAAAACTCATGAATTCATCTAAAACTACTAAGTGCAAACTGGTACAGCCACTCTGGAAAACACTATGGAGGTTCCTCAAAAAAGTGAAAATAGAACTATCCTACGACCCAGCAATTGCACTACTAGGCATTTATTCACAGGATACAGGTGTGCTGTTTCGAAGGACCACATGCACCCCCATGTTTATAGCAGCACTATCAACAATAGCCAAAGTATGGAAAGAGCCCAAATGTCCATCGATGGATGAATGGATAAAGAAGATGTGGTATATAGATACAATGGACTATTACTTGGCAATCAAAAAGAATGAAATCTTGCCCTTTGCAACTACGTGGATGGAACTAGGGGGTATTACGCTAAGTGAAATTAGTCAGAGAAAGACAAATATCATAGGACTTCACTCAGATGAGGACTTTAAGAGACAAAACAGATGAATATAAGGGAAGGGAAGCAAAAATAATATAAAAACAGAGAGGGGGCAAAACATAAGAGACTCATAAATATGGAGAACAAACAGGGTTACTGGAGGGGTTGTGGGAGGGGGGATGGGCTAAATGGGTAAGGGGCATTAAGGAATCTTAATCATTGTTGCACTATATGCTAACTAATTTGGATGTAAATTAAAAAGATAATATAAAAAATAATAAATAAAAATTAAAAAAATAAAACTATTGGATGAAAGCCTGTTGAGAAATTGGATAATCATATGGTCTTATAACATCACTTCTCAGATTACTTATTACTTATGGAAGGAAAAGGATATGGTTGCAGTTGTATATTCCTAAATTAAAAAATCACCTCAAAACTTAGTAGCATAAAACAACCACTCTATTATGATCATGGATTCTGGGTGTCAAGTTCAGAGGGGGCATAAGAATAGCTTGTCCCTGCTACATACGGTCTTGGGCCTCATCTGGGAAGATGTGAGGGCTGGGGGTGACTTGATGGCCAAGGTTGTTTTCATGGCTGGGGGCTGGAATCATCCAGAACTGTCTTTCACTCCTACATCTGGAAGTTGATGCTGACTCTCAGGACCTCAGCTGGGCAGACCCGTTTCCATGTGGTCTCTTAGTGTAGCTGTTTTAGGCTTCCTCACAGCATGGCAGCTGGGGCCCGAGAAAGGAAGTAGAAATGCAAGGCATTTTACCATCTAGTCTCCAAGGTCACATCATGTCCGTTTCACCATATGCCGTTGATTAAAGCATAGAGTGCCACCCATGGTCTGGGGAAGGGATATCCATCTCACTGTAGTGTGGGAAGAGTTTTCTGTCACCTTATAAACAGAGCATGTGGACAGGAGACACTTGTGGGGCTATCTTTAGAAAATACCTCCTGTTTTAACACTGGAGAAATCTAGGTGGTTACCACCATAACTTCTTATCCCCAATAACGGGACACACCGAGAAGGGCATCGCGTTACTTATGTCATTTCTCTACTGAGAATGTTAACCTAAATCCAATCATGAGGATACAGCCATACAAATCCAAAGTGAAGGACATTCTTCAAAACAGCTGCCCTGGACTCTTCAAAAATGTCAGTATCCTGAAAGGCCAATCAGAGGGTGAGACCAGTTTAGATTAAAGGTGAGTGAAGGACCACGTCAACCAAATCCAACGTGTGATCCTCGGTTGAGTCCTGGGTTGGGGGAGTAGGGACGTTTTTGCGACAGTTGGAAAAAATCAAATGTAGATCTTATACTAGAAAAGTATTCTGTTGATGTGCAGTGTCCCAGGTGCGGGAGTAGGGAGTGGTTTATGTTTCCAGACACAAGATATCAACATCCTTGTTCTCAGGAGGTACAGCCGAAGTATTTCGGGGTGAAGTGTTGATGACTGCAGCTCATGCGCAATTAGCTTCAGCCAAAAAGCATGCGTGTGAGTGTGTGGATGTAGCTGGAGACAACACGTAGTTGTGTAGATGTGGCACAACCTAGTGAGCAATGACTTGAGGTGAAGCGTACATGGGCGATACGCTACTTGCCAAGTTGCTTAGGTTTGAAAAGTTTCAAAATACAGACAACACCTCATTTTACTGCCCTCTGCAGGTAACTGTGTTCTTTACCAGTTGAAAGTTGGTGGGAACCCCGCATCGAGGAAGTCTGTTGGTACCGTTTTTTCCAAGGGCATTTGTGCATTTTGTGTCACGTTTTGGTAATTCTTGCAACATTTCAAACTTTTTCATTACCGTACTTGTTATGGTGATCTGTGATCAGTGCTGACGACTTGCTGAAAGCTCGGAAGGTTAGTATTTTTTAGCAATAAAGATAAAATGTTTTTATTTATTTTTATTTTTTTAGTGTTTTATTTATTTTTGAGAGAGAGAGAGACAGCGTGAGTAGGGGGAGGGGCAGAGAGAGGGGGAGACACAGAATCCGAAGCAGGCTCCAGGCTCCGAGCTGTCAGCACAGAGCCCGACACGGGGCTTGAACCTACGAATTATGAGATCATGACCTGAGCCAAAGTCAGACACTTAGCTGATGAGCCACCCAGGCATCCCAAGGATAAAGTATTTTTAAATTAAGGTATGTACTTTTTTTTTAGACCTCATGTTATTGCATACTTAATAGACTCTGGTATTGTATAAATAGAACTTTCATATGTACTGGGAAACCAGAAAACTTATTTGACTTTATTGCCATAATTGACCTGGAATGGAACCTGCAATATCTCTGAGGTATGCTGTAAAATCACGGGGGAGAAGTAAGCCTGCACCCAAACTCTCTCCCTACATGCCAGAAATAAGCTTTCTAGGAAGATCAAAGTAAACAAAAGGGTGTTAAAAAGAAGAGGAAGAAGAAAAAAAAGGGAAAGAAAAGCCACCATCAGCACTGCCCTTTGGTCAAGGAGAAGTGTCTCCCACATGTGACCGTGTACCAGCTGTGATGCACCTGGAGTCCGAAGAGTCAGTGTGGCCCACTGACAGACACTCCCCCCCCCCCCCCACCCCCCTTCTAGGAAGGAAATTCTTAGAAAGGCAGCGCCAAGTTGCATAATCCTGTTTGTTTTGTAGAGACAAAGACCGGAGAGGATGATGGCCAGAGAGACGGGGTGGTACAGTCCGCGTGGAGGTGACTCTGTCACCCCAGCTGCTGCAGGAGCCAGGCTCCTCCCTGACCCGCACTTGCCCCAGGAGGGCAGAGCCCAGTGAGACCTTGGATCTGGAGTGGTGTCTAGACACCACACACTGTGAGCCCACTCAGGATAGAGCATGGTGGTCAGGCCTCTTTGCCCAAGAGCAGGCAGGCTGGCCACGCCAATGGAAGGATGCCCAGGACGGGCTCTTACCCCCTTCTGCCATTTTCTCCTCAGAACTAGGAACAGGGGCAGGAGATATCTCTCCCTTTGCGGCCTAGGGGTGGGCTGGGGTTGGAGGCACGGGAACTCCATGCAGCAGCCCACTGCTGACCTGTGCCACAGGAGTGCTATGCCCTATCCCACCCAATTGGAGGGGGCCTCACTGTGCCGAACCCTCCCTACCCCTTAAAAGGCCATCCCATCCCTTTGAATTCCCTCTCGGGGCCACCTTGCAGAAGGGTTGACGTTTTGTACCTGAAATAACTTTAAGATGCTTCCAGGGGAATCGGGAATGTTACAAGGCCAGCAGTGGGCATGTTTGGGCAAAGGTGGTGCTTGGATAACCCCCTGCACAGTCTGCTCCCAGCCACGCCCTGCCTGCCTGACTTGGCCTGGCTCGGGTCTGCTTGCTGAGCGGCGAGCCTCCCGAGTGAGGCTGCATGAGCTGAGGCCCTAGGGTCTGGGACACCCAGACATTAATATCCTCTGCCTTGCTGCCTGAATTGGCCATGCTGATGGGCCCCTGGGGACTCAGAGGTGAGGGAGGCCTGGCTATTTCTGGCTTGGGTTAGGAAGTAGTTCTATGTCCAGGCAGAGAGCCAGTGCCCCAGCTCCCGGCAAAAGTGCCTTGCCAAAGGGAACAGGGCCCGGCCGGGGCTCATCCAGGGAACTATGCCCTAGGGAATTCTTTTCCTGTTAGCCATCCAATCCACTGTCCTTCTTATCATATGCCAGGCTGTGTGGTGGGCACTACAGACACATAAGGCTCGGACCCTGCCTGTTCAGACTGGCCACTCCATCTGATGGGGACCTGGATGTATCGCTCACTGACACAGGGGGTTTGAAAAGTGCTCTGAGAGGCGTTCAGGGACAAACAGCCTGGGGCAATCCAGGAAGGTTTCCTGTAGGAGACTCTTGACTTGAGAGGCAGTTTATAATCTGCTTTGTGTAGTTCATTCCTTCTACCCTCCCTCCTTCTGCTCTTGTCCCCTACCCCTGTATGTGTGTGTGTGTGTGTGTGTGTGTGTGTGTGTGTGTGTGTATGTGGTAGGCATATATAGGTATAGGTAGAGTAGTAGGCATATATAAGTGTATATTCAACTGTTATATAGAGAAAAGCAGATGTTTCATCATGGCCATCTTTCCTTGGTAGTATGTAATGTTCTATCATACTTAAAAAAAATCTGCATTGTATTTTATTCTTTGGAGATACCATAATTTATTTAACTACTCCCCTCCTAATGGTTACTAGTTTTTTACTCGTATAAACAATGCTGTAGTAAAAAAATATTTTAATATATGTCTCTCTACACGGATCTGTTTCCTTATGAGAAGAGATGCTCATTAAAAATGCTGATCCACATTGCCAGATTGCCCTCCTGAAAGGCTCCATCGATCCCACCTCCTCCAGCAGTGTGGGAAAGGGCCTGCGTAGCACTGCTTCTATCTTTGTCAGTTTCATAGGCAAAATGTGTCTTATTTGCACTTTTTGGAAGTCATGTTGGGGCTGAGAGTCTGTTCCTGAGTGTATTGGTCATCTGCATGTGAGGTAGGTTGTGAGAGCTGCAAAGGCCTAGTGGCAGGTACTCCGGGGAGGAGCAGAGGTCGAGAGGTGTGGACAGTGTGGCATCTTCTGGAAGGGCAGCTTCAATTATAACTGGCTGTGGGATGTCTAAGGAAAGCAGTGGGCGGCTTAAGACTGGACTGGAGGGCCCGGGGTGTGACTTAGGAGTTGGGGCTTTAATCCTGAATGGTATAGGGAGCCACTGGAGGATTCAGAAGCCCCTGTGTTTGTCCGGCCTCTCCCATCCCCAGGTACCCCTCTAAACTTCAACTGGCTGCCAGCCCACCCCTGTGAGGAAGGAGGTACCTGCCGGGCAGGAGGGCCAGCACCATCTCCCTTGGACTCTCTGTCCCTTGCTCCTCAGAGCCCTGAGCTCCACCACCTGAGCTCGGTGCCTGCAGGTAGCAGGAAGGGATGTGACATGGCCACCCTCCCAACCCAGGGGACAGTGTGGATTAGTGAGTGGGAAGAGCAGTGCTCCTAGATTTCAACCTGGGTCTCCCCTCAGCCCTGTCTCCTGCTAGCTGCTGCTGGTGGCGGTGGCGGTGGGGTGGTGTGCGCATGCATCCTGAGCTCGTGCTTGGAGATGCCTGCCGCACACAGCTGTCGTCAGGGTGGAATCGGTGCTGCAAGTGCTTCGTTGAGAGCAAAGTGCTGTGGGCAGTCCCCTGACAGAGCTGGCGGCCTTGGCCCTCCAACACAGAGGTCCCTCTCACGTGAACTCTGACCCTGCCTCAACTCTTCAGTTCGTTGTTTCAGATGCTTATGTATCACCTTCTCCAACAAGTCAGTTGTTGGTAATAGTAATTATCATGATGGCTACAATTCATTCAGCACCTACTATTGCCAGGCCCTACAGTAGACACACATCAGAAATTATCTTCTTTTTTCCTCACAGCAATCTGTAGGGAAGTGATGTGACCTCCATTTTATATAAGAGCAACATGGACCTTTCTGAGGCGACATCACATGCCCAGGGTTTCTGGAAGAGCCAGGACTGACCTGATCATACTGGCCACTGTCTCTTGGGGGCATTCCTCCTCCTGCAGATGGCCCCTGCCTCTCCGAAGGCTGTTACGGGGTGCTGCATCAGGGTGTGCTGCTCGTGGGGGACAGGCAACCTTTCACAACTTATTTTTATTTATTTATTTGGTTTTTTCCATGTTCTAAGTCGCCCTCAGAGCTTTTCAGACTGGTGTGCTGGCTGTGGCCATCACCCTCCGTCCTTCTTTGACCACGTTACAGAATGGCACCGAGCCCAGCATGACCCATGGGCTGTAGTTTTCTGACTCCAAGCCTGTTTTATTTATGCGATATTGCTCATTAGCTGTCTCTACATATGTCGGGCTGTATTTGTGGATATGAAAATAGAACCTTTTAAGAAATACCTTTTTGAAGCCCCCAAACATTAGGCTTATGCTAAAAACCTGCGTAGATTTCTTCAGTACTTGTGACATTTCCTGTTTGCATTTGCACAGCTTGGAGAGCAAATACGCTTTGATGGGTTACAGATTTATTTTCTCTTCTGTTCTTGTGGAGTTTGTGTCTTAGCTCATCTGGGCATAGCTTTTTTAAAAGGAGAAAAATACTTACTTGAATCTGTTACTTGTCTTTGTATCAAGTTTTTTAAGCAAATGCTCTGGTGGAGGAGAGCACATGCCCTGGGCAGGACACCCCTGGATTTGAGTCCTAGCTTGCTCACTTTCCAGTTGCAAGCCTCAGATTCTTTGTCTGTGAAATGTCATGAGCCATGTAAAGGCACTTTGGGGCTGGCATACAGTAGGTGCTCATAGTAGGTGATCCCCTCCCCTGTAGATGAGGTGACATCCTGCAAAAATGAAATCCTTTCCTGGAGAGTCTTTTGCAACCTTTAGTAAACACTTAGCAAGAACCTTTTATGTACTTAATATCGAGTTGAGTCAATTAGTAATTTTTGCCATAAAGGAGGGAATCATTTTTCACATAGGTAATAATTTACACTGCGTATACATTGAGCTATATTATCCCCACGAAGCCACCAACATTTGGAAACTGTTCTAAAATTAGAAATTGGCATCCATAGGAGTTGACAAACCATGAAGAAAATTCATCCGTGTGAAGGAAAGGAGAAAATAAAGTAGGCTCAGCCTCTCTGTGGGTTCTCACTGAGAATTGACAATAGGAATTGGATTCGTTTCAAATTATTTTGGGTAGCAGAGGGTCCATGAAAGAGGCGGGTGCAGAAAGGGATGATTAGAAAGCGTGGTTGAGCGGCCTTTACCTTTTTTCCAACCCTCTTTTCCTCCTTTGATTTTCTTTTTTTAAAAAAGTCTCAACCCACAACATATCAAGCAGCTGGGAAACTTAATACAAAGCACCGCATTTCTGTGTCCCGCTGTAGTCCCAAATTTTGAATAGAAGAGTCAGTGTGCTTTGGGGAGTGTGAATCCGGCCACACTGCTGCCCATCTGCCCCCTGTGGCGGTCCCCACGGGAGCCTGTGCGTCCACCGTTCCCATGTCCTCCTTTCAGTTTGTGAGCTAGAAGAGCTGCTTGGTGGTGAACACCTGCTGACTGAGGCCACAAGGGGCCGGATGTTGTGGGGCAAGTATGCGAGGCCAAGCTGGGACATGTTCCCAGGCCCAGCTCACGCCCCAAACCCAGGACCATTCTCCCTGTGGAAAGAGGAGCCTCTAGATTAGACGGAGCCAGTTGAATAATGCTAGCCAACACGGCTTCATCATGCAGTGGTGAGTTTTGCACCCCTTGTTCCATGGCGGCGTGGCAAACCTACCAGCTCCTTTGAGAAACTGTCCTTTGATCAGAGCTGTGACCTCCAGGTACTGGGAGCCCTGAGATTTCCTTCTTCCTTTGAAGCCCAGCCCAGCCCGGTTCCCTCATTCTTTAGCTGCCTCCACTTCTTGGCAGAGAGAACTGAGAGCCCCGTTTTGCTAAGATCCCTGGTCTCTGCATCTCGGTCTGGACTCCTTTTGAAGATTCCAGCACTTCGTGGAAATTAATTTTAAAACATACAGGGCACAATCAGTTGACTCACAGTTTGAAAAATACTTTGGGTGAAACTTCTTATTCAAAACGTAACTGTTTGCAATAAAAGATAGGAACTGTTTTGGAAAGCAATGTAAAGAAAACTTTGTGACATTTCAGGAAGGTGGTATATATCTAAAGATGTCAACCCCAGCAGCACCTCATCTGTTGTCAGCAGCCACTAAAGAGAAAGAGGTTTTCTCCTTGGGTGATGGGGAAAGTTGCCGCCTCATGGCACGCACAGTATGGGTGGGAATTGTCCTCTGTTGCTTTGCCACTGCTGTTCTCTCCAGCTGCCCCCAGATGAGGAGATGGGGCCTCAGGGCGGGTCAGAACCTAGAAGGGCTGATGTCAGCAGGGGATGGGGGAGGGGAGAATTGCAAGAAAGAAGCTGAAGGCTGTGCTGCCCAGATGCGAAGTCCTGGGACAGAAAACCTGGGAGGAATTGAATTCTGAGCGAAACTGAGGGTGAGTGGGGAGAAACACTGTAAGTGTGATGCTGGCAATCAGGCAAGAGATCAGATGCGAGCGATCCGAGTTAAGGGTGGGAGAGCTGCCCATTGTATTGATTTCTTTAAAAGCTTGCTCTAGGAGTACCCTTTAAATGTATTTATTAAAACACCTCAATTTAAACGCCATGGCTGATGCTTGTTCTGTTTTGAAAATAGAATCTCCAATACTAATGGACTTTTGTAGAAATAAAGCTGTATGCCTGAGTGGAAACATATCAGCCTCTGTTACAAAAGGTCGCTCACACCGTCACGTTGGACTTTCCAATAAGTAGACTTCTCGATGGTCTTTGGAAGAAGTCTGTTAGGTTCTGTGTTCTTGTCAAGATCAGGCAGCATGCCCTGCCCCATGCAGTTTGGTAGACTTACTGTCTTGTGCTTTGGGACTTCTGAGTTATCTTCTCTCCCAGAGCCTTTTGTTTTTAAGTTTATTTATTTTGAGAGAGAGAGAGGGAAAGAGAGAAAGAGCGGGAGAGAGAATTCCAGGCAGGCTCTGCACTGCCAGCGCAGAGCCCGATGTGGCACTTGAACTCACGAACCACGAGATCATGACCTGAGCCAAAGTTGGATGCTTAACCAACTGAGCCCATCCAGGTGCCCTTCTTGTAGAGCCTTTTAACCACACTCGTATAGGTTTTTTTGGAAGTGAAATGAACATTCTCAGCTCATCCTTGTGTGGAGGTCAGTCACTGGTCAGTCTGCAAATGCTCAGACCCGTGCAGATTGGACAGGGCTGGGCGGGAGGGCTGGGTGATCCTGGGCTTAGTAACTTGCTCCTGTGTGGCTTGGTCCCTTGGGGCAGCTAGGGGAACGGTGTGTGTGGTCCTTTTTGCCTCCCCACACACCTACCCACCTGCAATCAGGTGGAGGTTCTCACTCTGGTAGGAACTGTGTTACACCCCCTCGGCACAACGTGCAGAAGCTGCAGTGTCCATACTCCCCCAGCCCCTGGCTCTAGGGAGCAGGATGACTCTGCAAATCACATGAGCTCAGCAACCTTTGTGCCACCAGGCACGAGGCCAGGTGCTGGGATGGGAGCGAGTAGCCATCAGTAAGCCCTGAGCGCTGCCCTCCAATTCACCGCCTGTGGGGAGCAGATGAACAGACACTCGCAGCAGCACGTGGTGAGGGCAGCCACGGTCAGTAGGAAGTCACAAGGTGGCCCAGAGGAAGCCGCGTCCGGAACCCTTCCCTCAAAGAGGTACCATCTAAGCCCGTTTGTCTGGAAGATGCAGTGCTTTGGGCATGTGGCCACTTAGAAGTGAGCATTTATTGGACACACACGCCATACTGAGGGGTATTGAGGAGACTCCAGCAGGGCTCCTGCCCGGAGCACTGAGTCTTGTGGGTAACGTGAGGTGAGGTAGAGGCTGTGATCAGAGCCCAAGAGGGGAACGCTGGGGGCATGGGGCTTTCTTCCTCCTTGGGGGTCAAGAGAGAAGGTGGCCCTGGTGCCTAATCCGGAGGCACGTGTTGGCGCTGGCTTGAAAGGGGCTTGGGGCCGAGGAGTCAGCATGTCAGGTCCAGAGGCGGCAGGAGCACGGAAGCATGAGGTGGCGTGACAAGTTGGATGCTTTGAGGTGGCGAACGTGGGAGTGGGCATAGGATGCGAGAATGGGGCGGGCAGGGTCGTGGTTGTGCGGCTGGGGCGGACTGGCCGACATGAGCAAGAAGGCTTTTGCCGAAAGACCACCCGGCCCCCTAGAATGTGCAGGAAGATGGGCGCCAGGCCTGGGCGCATCGTAGGACCAGAGCAGCCCCAAAGTGGGAAGCAGCTGCGGGGAGGGAGGCGCCCGCAGACACAGTGGTGCCCCTTGCTCCAGGTTCTGAGTCTGGTGGGGACGTCAGTGGCCTTGCCCGGTCACACAGGGCCCCTGGTTGAAATGCCCCCAGACCACACCCGGGAAATTGCTGGTGGTCAGTCAGAGCCCCAGCCTGTCCCCCAGTGAGAGTGAACAGAATCCACGTGGAGGGCCTACCTGCCCCGCATGCCCCCCATCATCTTCTTGTCTCTCATTTCTCCTGCTGCCTTGACTGTCTCCAGGACCTGCATTTCTTGGTGGGCTGGCAATAGAGAACCAGTCGACCTGCCTGAGAGGATGGTTCCAGGAATACCGAGGACAGCGGTTCTCAAACTGTTGGGTTTGGGACCCCTCGACACTCCTAACGATTATTGAGGACCCCAAAGAGCTTTTGTTTGTATGGGCGATAACTATTGATGTTGACCGTGTTAAAAATTGAAACAGCACATTTTAAAATAGTTTATTTGTGCATTTTAAATTTTTTTTTTTTTCAAATTTATTTATTTTTGGGACAGAGAGAGACAGAGCATGAACGGGGGAGGGGCAGAGAGAGAGGGAGACACAGAATCGGAAACAGGCTCCAGGCTCTGAGCCATCAGCCCAGAGCCTGACGCGGGGCTCGAACTCACAGACCGCGAGATCGTGACCTGGCTGAAGTCGGACGCCCAACCGACTGCGCCACCCAGGCGCCCCTATTTGTGCATTTTAAAATAATTCTGGGGTGCCTGGGTGGGTCAGTCAGTTAAGCGTCCGACTTCAGCTCAGGTCATGATCTCACGGTTCGTGGGTTCGAGCCCCATGTCGGGCTCTGTGCCAACAGCTCGGAGCCTGGAGCCTGTTTCAGATTCTGTGTCCCCCTCTCTCTCCACCCCTCCCCTGCTTGAACTCTGTCTCTGTCTTTCAAAAATGAATAAACATTAAAAAATAAAAAAATAGTAATTGTAGTATTGTAATTGTAATATGCAATCATAATATACATGTTAGTATATATACATACATTTATTTTATTTTTTAATGTTTATTCATTTTCTGAGAGAGAGAGACAGAGTGTGAGCAGGGAGCGGCAGAGAGAGAGAGAGGGAGACACAGAATCTGAAGCAGGCTCCAGGCTCCGAGCTATCAGCACAGAGCCCGACGCGGAGCTCAAACTCACAGACCTCAAGATCATGACCTCAGCTGAAGTCGGATGCTTCACCGAGGCATACATACATTTTTAATGAAAACAATGACTTCTTAAAATGAAAAACAAGTTTAGTGAGGGGAGTGGCATTGTTTTAAGATTTTGCCAATCTCAGTGTCTGGTTTAATGGAAAGACAGCTGGATTCTCACATCTGCTTCTGCATTCAGTCTGCTGTGATCTATTGTTTGGTTGAAACACGTGAAGACTGTCTGGCTGCCCACAGATTGCAGTTGCCACAGGAAGATCTTGTGGACGCCCCCCCCCCCAAAGGGTCTCAGTGGACCCCTTCAAGCGGTGCCCAAGCCACACTTTGAGACCTCTCCTTGTAGATAGGGTGGGAAAGCCCTTTTAGACTGTGGGTTGCTGGTTGCTGCCCAGATAGGCACTCTCTCCCTTTCCAGTTACTAAGCTCCATCCTGTCCTGTCCCCCCGAGGGCCTGGGTTGTTTCAGGACTACGGACCACTTGTTGTATATTTCCCTTCAGGAGGCTGGATGGTGTGCGAGATCACCTTTTTACCTGCCCCTTGCCACCCTGCACTCATTTGCATTCTGACTCCGATTGTCCTGTCTCTTCTGCTCCCGAGCCCCACTACGTGCCTGCTCGGTGCTGCTCAGCACACCTTTTCCTGGCACCTGCGCAGGGAGCCCGCAGCTCTGGATGGCAAAGGAGTCAGGACCCCAGGAGGAGCCAATGCACCACTTGGGTCCCAGCCTCACGCGGGCTCGAAACTCTTCCTGAGCCGTCACGTAGAATCTAGGAGCTGGCAGCTGCCTCAGGAGCTTCTCACCTCCTTCCCAGGACGGCATCCCTGTCACGGGATTCAGCCTCGCTCAGTAGGTACCATGGCCCCCCTCCAGCCCCGCCCAGCCCCTCACCTCATCAACCCTGCAGTTTCCTTTTTGCTTTCCTTGGTTGCTCTTTGGCTTCATAGGTTATCAACTAGAATTTGCCTGGGAATTGTTCTTGTTTCTGTCAGCATAAGGACTATTCATTCTCCATACGGTTTGATGAAAACCCTCTGTCCCAAGTCACAAATTTGGTATCTGCTGTGGGTTTGAGCTCCCGGTCTTTACACTGTGAATCAGTAGAGGGGGAAGGGGAAACCATCCACTTTAGAATCAGCTAGATGCAGCAGTCTAGATGTTTTAGAATGACATCTAAGCAATGCCTCTTAGTGACCATGTAACCTCAGGCAAGCTATTTACTTTTGTGAGTATCATTTTTTTTTCAATCTATAGAGTAGGGCTGTTAATAATCCCTACCTTACCACACAGTCCTAAGGATTAACAGCCTAGAACGTGATAGGTGCCTAATAAGTGGTAACTTTCATTGTTATCATTGCTGTCACTGTTATCTTTTACTCAGGGACGGCTTGGCTTCTTGAGTTGAGCACCATTATTTGTACTGATCACTGTGGACATTCTGGTGATGTTCCAGTGTCATTTGAGAGTTGGAGAAGATATAAGTTAGCCCATACCAGAGGCTCTAGCTCACTACTGCTTTCCCTGTGTGAAGGCCCAAGGGAATGGCTCACAGAAAAATTCGTTGGGTTGCCCTGTGCTGAACTGAAACCAGGCCTCGTGACTCTTGGCCACTCGACCCCAGTGGTCCTATGTTCTGGATTTCCAAGGACTCCAGACTCTGACCCTTAGTGATGTCCATGTGGTACTGGCTTGCCAGGGGGCCTCCTGGAAGCCCTGTGCAGTGGGCCACTTTGGATCAGTAACAGAGCTAGAGATGCCTAAGTGGGCAGCCACACGGGTCACTGTGCCCACCAAGCTGGGGCACTTTTGGAGTCGAATGAAAAATCACAGATATGGAAGCATGAACCTGCCTAAGCATGATCAAGCGTGAGCCTAGTCAGGGACTCTAGTGACCAACTCAGGATCCATTCTGATCTCTGATGTGAGAATTCTAGTTTTATTGGGGGTGGCAAACACTCCTGCTAACATCCACTTCCTAGCCTCTCCACAGCTGAAGGTGGCCCTGTGACCTCATTGTAGCCTGGCACAGGCGAGTGTGGGATGTGGGGGGCTGCAGAGAGGGCTCCCCTCCTTTGGAGTCCTCCTCTTCTCCCTCTCTCTGGCCTACTGAAGGATGACTGTGGTAGACTTCCAGCACCCTTTCCTCAAGTGCTGACAGAGGCCACACAGGGTGCTAGAGCAGACGGGTGGAGGGGGCCTGAGCCTCTCCAGACTGCAGGGTCATTACACCACTGAGACTGCCTGCCTCTGGCTTCCTTTTATAAGAGAGAAAAGGATTTCCATGTGGTTTGAGCCACTGTTACTGTAGGCGTTCTGTTATCTGGAGCTGAATCTAATCCTATCTGATAAAGAACCCCTGGAAACATTCTGTTATCTAACATCAGAGCTAAGGCATAATTAAGAATTCCCCTTCTGTTGCACCTAATTGTATTTATCCATTTAACCATTCCTCATTCAGCAGATATTGAGTTACTCTTCTGTACCAGGTACCGTGCCAATGGCTGCATTCCAATTAATGTTGCTGAAATTAATCAGAGACATTTGCCTACCATTCCCTACCCTGCGGCATGCAGGGTTCTTAGGAGCTGTGCCTCTCCTGGAGGCCGCAGGCCATGTGGAGGGAGCCGATCCCAGCAGAGAGAGGCAGGGTGCCTCCGGGTTCCTAGGGACTGAGGAGGAGATCCTACCCTCCCATTCCGGTAGGGGCCTGGAGGAGATGTGTGTTGGGAGGCAGGGCACTGATACACCTGCAAATGTCAGTGGTCTCAGAACCCCAGTACTCGGTTGCCTTGGCCTTGACTCCTGTTGTAAACTCCCACATAAGGGGGTCAGAACTGCAAGGCAGGGGTTGGGGGAAGTAGAAGAACCCTTGGGGAAGACTGTATGGGGCTGGACATGTCAGTTACCCAGGAGAAACAGTGTGCTAAAAGTTAGCAGGAAAGCCATGTGGCTGCCTAGATTTTTCCCCTGGGGACAGGAGACAGCCCTCTTCTGCCCGGTAAACAGCAGGATGACAGAGACAAAAGTAGATGTGCTAATTACTGTGTGCCTCCCGGAAATTGTGCCTGTACTGCCCACCTCGGGCCAGGGCTGTGTTCTTTCCCCACGGAGATGCCTCGGCACGGGGTCTGAGCCAGGGTTGGTCCGTGCATGAAAGTGACCTCACGGGTCATCTGGGACTCCACTCCAGGGAGGACGTGTCGGTCCCTTATCACTCTACAGTGTCCATCCGTGGGGAAATCAAAGCACGGTGCCCATGGGGAGGCACAATGGTTCACCTCCATGGCAGGGCTCCGGGCCTACTCTGTACCCCGATGTGGAAACAAAGAGAATGGGCTGCAGAGCTTGTAGAAGCTGCCCTATACGAGCAAGGGCCAGGGAACCAGCACACTCTAGCCTGGCAAGGCACACACCACTGTGGAAGAAAGAAAAGCCCAGACTGACTGACTGGCTCTGTGGGCCAGTGAAGGCTTCCTGAAGGAGGTCATGTCAGAGTTTGCCGTAAAGGAAGCCTAGGAATTAGCTCTGTCGAGACGCAGTGGCATGAAGGCGCTCTGGGGGGCAGAAGGTGTGATGTGGGGCGTAAGTGGCCCACGGCAAGGCTGTGAGGGCACTAAGGAGTGCGGGCTGCCTCCCAGAGGTCACTGTGGGGGGCAGGGCCGGGGTGTCTGCAAGGTCACTGTGCCAGCTGTTGGGGTTTCAGTGAGAAGGGAGCCAAGGCCGGAAACCGCCGGTCAGTGTGCTGTGCCTCTGTCTCCTCCGAGGGTGAGGATGGCAGGGTCCAGACACTAGTCACTGCCACAGCTGCACTCCAGCTTGAAAGAGGTGACCTGCTTTGGGCCTTGGTGGTTCCAGCACTTGTTGCTCGTTCGCGTGGTCCCACCTGTCTCTGCACATGGCGGGCGCACGTGGCTGCTGCCCTTGGGAACCACCTGGGGACCACACGTTCCGGTCTGTTCCTGGCTGGGACCATTGCAGCAGGATATTCCACTCACCACCACCGTGGTCGTTCCCTCTGCCTTTCCACACCTCCTTCCTGCAGCTTCTCCAGAGCCGAGGGACCGCCTCCGAGAGTGTCAGGAACATCATTTATAGGAAGGAGCCTGTTGCCACAGCAACCCCAGCAAATGGCCAGTGACTGGCCTGCTGTCTGCGACGGGGCCCACAGAAGGCGCTGCAGGGGGAGCAGCTGGTCGGACCCTGCTCGTTGAGTGTGTGGGTTTGCAGGTAATATGGGAGGAGGGACCAGGAAAGTGATAGTTCCCCAGGCCAGCAGACAGTGTGGGCAGGTGCTGGGTCAAGGCCACAAGTTCATCACAGCTGCTGTTTCTCTCGAGTCCTGCGAGAGAGAACAGCCCATGTGGCCAGGGCCAGTTGGAGGGACTTTGCAGTCACCCAAGAGATGCTCGGCTCGTAGCCGGGGCTGCCCTACATCATGTGCCAGCTGCTTGGAAAACGGGTGGGTTTTTCTGTGCGACTGTGTGATTTTTCTGTGCTGCCAGCGGGGGAGCTGGGAGCTGTCGGCAGTAATAGCCGAGCAAGGGCTCAATTCTGGACAGCGTCCTGGGCATGTGCTTGCCCCTCACAAGACGCAGGACTCAGGGCGGCTCTGGCTTCCCACGTTGACTGCTGTGGTCCCACAGGGATGCGAGGGGGCCGTAGTGGCCCACCTACAACTTGGGACCACTGGCTCCTTGAGGCTCCCTGGGGGCAGCAGCATGGAAAGAGATGGTGGGAGAGTCCCTTTCCCCTCCACCAGACAAAGCACTGCCCCTGCACTTTTGTAACGCGTCAGGCTTTTACTTAGAAGTGAAAGTCCATTGAACAACAGCTCCATAGTCCAAGTTTGAAAGCCACTGGGTTAGATGTTCTCTGTGAACCCTTCTAATTCCACCTTGTAAGGTGTTACGGTGAGTTGTATAACTTCACTTAATAAGTTACATCTCTTTTTGGAGGTTTGATTTTTCCAGATACGCTTCTGAGCCGTGGTTTTCCACCAGCCTTTGTTCTGTCCCTAACCCACCTCATTGCCGTGACCCCTCGCCATAAGGAGCAGTGTCTCACTTGGGATGGGATTCCTGAGGGATCTGGAAGGGACTATGGAGATGGGAAAGAGCTTAGTGAAGATGGAGGTAAGCAGCTTTTTTAGGAAGTATCAAATGCAATTGCACTATGGCCAGGGGAGGAGAACGCGATGGCGTTCATTTATTTAGCGGCTGCTGTGTACCAGGCACTGTTCTGGATGCTGGGGAGTTAGCAATAAACAAGATAGTGTCCCACTGTTCCTGAGACATAACTTCGGTTGCTGATAAATTGAGGACAGGAAGGAGTGCAGTGTTCGGGAGAGCTTGGGGTGTTGAATCCGTGAGGCCTGGGCAGGCTTCTCTAAGAAAGTGACATTTGAGTTGAGAACTGAGTGAGGAGAAGGTGGCACAGAATGGTCGGGGAGCGGACATGGGCCAGAGCTCCGGAAAGGTCTTCCAGCTGAAGGACAAGCTCATTGAAAGGCCCTGGGTTGGAAATGAACGTGCCTGTCCAGTGTGGCCAGATCTGGCCCAGTGGGAGAGGTGCCAGGGGGAGGCCAGCCAGAGGAGAGGCCTGGCGAGCAGGCTGTAGCAGGCGACAGGAGGCAGTTGGGCTGCTGCTCTGAAGGAGTGGGACGGTGGCCGTGGCTGCCGTGAGGGGCTGCCCCGGTAGGGTGAATCTGGAAGCAGGAGGATGGAGTCATTGGCCCTTGTTTCGCTCAGGTGCATGAGCAGTGGCTGGACAGGGTTCCAGGAGAGGGCGGTAAGGGGTGGCTAGACGTGAAATGTGTTTGAGGTGAGTGCAACCAGACTTACCCGGGGTTTGAAGGGTTGAATTAGACTGGCAGGATCAAGGAAGGCTTTTCAGCTCTTGTCCTGAACTGCTGTGTACATGGGAAAGGAAGGAACACTTAGGGACAAGGGTGTGGAAGTGACAGTGCTGCCCTAACCCCCAACCATTCAGGGCCCCCTGGGTGGCCCTATATCTTGGGGCCATGAGATCTAAGCCTTCGGGCATTTGGGAAGCATCATGCTTGTGGCTGTGCAAGAGTGGAGGGGGAGAGACGTCCTGTGGTGCCTGTGGCTTTGACACAGCCGGGAGGCGTGGGTTTGGCTGCCCCTGCTCTGAGCCAGCCGTGAGGGAGCGCCCTCCGCCCCGTCACAGCTCACCCCTTCTCTGGAGGACTGCTATCAGAACCTTCTTGGGGCCAGCCCGGGCAAGCTCCACTCCAAACCGGGCCCTGATTTTGCACACTCCTGGAAACCTGTCAGGGTGAACGAGCCATTCTTCAGTGCAGGTGCAATATCCCGAGGAGACTACAAAACCTGGGACAAAAGCCAGGAGAACTCCATAGCCAGGCTGAGGTCTTGCCCCACAGCAGCCCAGCCTCTGACTGTCTAGAATATTCTTCGGTGGCATCCCCGGTAAGCCCATGATCGTTCCCACCGTATGGTGCTCACAACTCCCAAAAGTAGTTTGTTTCTTTGCTCTAGAGCTCTGACAGAACTTTCTCTGTGTTGGGCATCCCTGGAAATTCGCTGCCCTCTGGAGGCACAAGGTCTGTCCCTGTGCACGTTCAGCCTTAGAGATGATGAAGACGGCCCCCTCTGCATAACCTACCTTCTCTGGACCCTGGCTCCTCATTCTCATATTCAGAGGAGACATGAGTTCTAGAAACCTGGTGATCCTGGCCCTCACCCTCCCCAGGAGCCATCATTCCTCTTGGATTTGAGGCCTAAACACGAGCCCAGTTCCTGCCATGTCCTACAAAGCGCCCCTTCCTTACCCCTGATGTGTCTGTGTTCCATGTCGTCTGTCTTTGGAGGAAGGTGCTGCTGATTCTGGAGACCTTCCTTTTCTCAGGCAGCTTGTTGCCTACAGGTCACTTCAGCTGATTGGCGCGTAACTGAGTGATCGCTGAGCCTGAAACCGGGCCATATGTAATCGTTTGGATCCCTGGGTACAGGAGGTTCCTTCCCCCTGCTCCGCACCACTGGGTATCTCATTGCCCCGGGTGGCTCATTCACATTCTCCAGCTCGGCCGCTCTGTGGGCACCGATTGCCGGCTGCTGTTGCACAAGCAGACTGTGCTGCTTTGCTATCTCGGCCATTGATCTGATGAGCCCAGGTTCTTCGTTATTCCAAAAACCAAGCTGATGCCAGGGCAGTGACAGGAGGGCTCCAGATGGGGAGAAGTTGAGCTATGGAAAACCTGCCCAGAAGGACCTTCCAGAGCCAGCAGGGGAGGTCTGCCTAGGGACAGACACTGAACTCCCCTAAGGGGAGGTGGTTTAAAGCACAGCTTTTAGAGGATGGGGGCGGGCATCAGACTCCCTGTTAGCAGAGGGAAGATGTGGGACTCTCCTTGCATCCTGTGCAGCCTTGCTCCTAGACCTCGGGGAGAAGCTACCCCCAATCGGTGCCTTAAAGCTGTTGGGAGGGGGGCGCCTGGGTGGCTCAGTCGGTTAAACAACTGACTTCAGCTCAGGGCATGATCTCATGGTTTGTGGGTTCGGGCCCCGCGTCGGGCTCTGTGCTGACAGCTCTGAGCCTGGAGCCTGATTCGGATTCTGTGTCTCCCTCTCTGTCTGCCCCTCCTGCACTTGTGCTATCTCTCTCTGAAAAATACACATTAAAAAAATTAAAAAAAAAAAAAGCTGTGGGAGGAGTGACCCAACTCCTGGTGGAGGGTTGGGAAGGGACATCTACTGGATGTCCAGGTGCCCGTGAGTGGACAGGAGACGGTGGCTGTTGCAGGAGGAGGCACTGGCCTGCGGTGGGCCTGCCCTGGGCTGCCACCACCAGGGGAGCAGTGAACATACTGCCCAGGGTGCTGCTCAGAAAGAGCGAACGGGTGTTTTGGAGGCTAAGTCTGGAAGGGTCTTGAAAAGACTCGTGGCCAGCCAAGGGCTTTTGTTTGTTTTTCCACGAGACGCCTGTGGCAGGGCCGTGCAGCCAGGCAGGAGGGACATCGGGGCACCCGGTCATGCCAACATGAGCCCAGATCTGAAGGCCCTGCAGAGGTGTGGGGAACAGTAGGCGCTTTCTGCTCATATATTTATTGGATTTAAGTCACGTGCACACGTGAAGAAACGTGCAAGACAGTGTAAGAGTGAGCACCTCTTTCCTGCCAGCGCCTCGTCTCACTTGCCAGGGAGTAGCCCCTGTTAACACTTTCTCGTGTATCCTTTAAACCAAGTTTAACGCATATTTGAGCATATGTTGTACCCAAACGGAATCATACTATATTGTTCTGCAGCTCGCCCTTTTCACTTTAATAATACGTCTTGGAGCTCTTTCTCTGTCAGCTTCCTCAAACCTTTCCCATTCTTGTTAACGATTGCACAGCTGAAATCATAGATTCTTCATGCGGGAAAGAACCTTCAAATCAATGTGATCTAATTGCCTCATTTTGCTAGGACCTGGAGAGGTGAGGTGATTTGCCGGAGGGCACGGGGAGTTAGTGACAGGGAAAGGAAGTGCTTCCCGAGGGGTGGGGTGCCGGCATGACGGATAGGAGTGGCCACTACCGGCTGGCTGCATTTCATCAGCAGTGTCATCCACATCCATCATCCCGGGCCATTGGCGGCAGGGGGAAGGGAAGGAGGACAAACCCTTTTGGCTGGAGAGAGCAAATGACATCCCGTCTTGCACACACTGGTGTTCAGTTCCCAACTCTTTAAGTGGAAATGTCACCCGGGCCGGTAGAAATGTGAGTTCAAGTTCCACCGAGAAGCCCCCTGCCATGATCAATTGGACAAACCACCCATCATATGGAGAGCAAGCATTTCCTTACAAGTCCCTAGATCCTCAGCGTGTTCTTTGGTAGCTCTTGTTAGGCATTGAAGCAGAGCTTGGTGGCAGGGGGCTGTGACTCCTGTTGGTGCCAAACTTGTCCCTTTACTGTATTTGCCCACCCCGCCTGCCACTGCTGCCCGTGGCCTCTGGCACCCTACCTTGCCGCGTAGCTGAGGGAGGAGGAGACGCCTTCTGTGGGGACTCACGGCTGCATGTGTAGAATAGTGTGATCGCCCTCACTTAGGATGGGTCCAAAGGTGAGACCTCAGAGGTGCCCGAGAGTGAGCATTTGTACATTAATGAGTTTTCTGGTTCATGGTAGGGAGGTGACAGCGTGTGAGGCCAGCTTGTCCCACCCCAGGGTGGGTGTGTCCCCCAGGGATGCCGGCTCACTTGCCAGGATGTAGGATAGGGGACTACAAAAGGGCATATTTTTCTAGAACATCAGCTTTACACAAGGTTTTGGGTGGGGGAGAGATGCTATTTTTATATTAAAGCAAATAACTGGTATCATGGAATAGCATGGAAAATTCAAGTTACCTTTAAAGATAAAGTAGGTAATTTCAAAGTAATTTTATTCTTCCTGGCCTCGGGCAACTTCCAGCTTTACCCCCTAGACCCTGGAAGGCATGCTTTCTCTCTCCTCTGCTCTTTGGGACTTCGTTGAAGTGTTTTAGTTAGATTGGGTAGGTTTTCTTGAGAAAATGACGGTTTATCTCCAGCTAGAACCGGGAAGTTGGCAGGGCCCTGGGCAGTTCCGTCTGGGTTCTCGGCTTCCCTCTGTGCTGGGCTGGGCTGGGTTTGCAAGCCCTGCTCTGTGTTTGCTCTGAGCTCAGGTGTTTCTCTCCCAGGCTTTCATTCGCCTTGGCCCTAACCCACTCTAATGACTTCCTCTTGCGTGACCACCATGGCCACCCGCCAGACCGAGGACTGGCTTCCCTCTTGTCCCATCAGCTAGAGCAAGGAGTTCAGGGCCATTTGGTACAAAACCTGTTCCCTTAGGCCCCTGCTTCTGGAGGGGCAGGGTGGGCCCACTGAAAGGGGATACACCCAGTTAGTGGTGGTGGTCCTTGTCCAGCCAGCTTGTGGCACAGAGGAGAATGGGAGACTCCAGAAAGAGAGAGTTGGTATGTGTGGTAGACGTCTCTCCCTGGCGGGCTCTCTCCACCGTGTGAAACTTCTTCCCTAGTGAGGAGCTCTTGGCCGGCCTGCTTTCCTCATACCCATCCAGGTGGATAAAGGTCCCTATCAGCCTGGCCACGGTCTGAACAGCACCTTCTTCCTGCCAGGGCCCAGGCTGCCATTTGAGATGGTTATGTCCCCAGAAGCTTGGTCAGCTCAGCCCCCTGTGTGGCCAGGTCCTGGAGAAGGGGATAGGAGAAGGAGGGCAAGGGGGATAGAGCATCACATGGAGGGAGGGCGGTGCTTGCTCTCACCGGGGACGCACCACACCCTTCCTGGGGTTGTTGTCTAGTCCTCGAGGAGAGGCTGGCAGTGCTTTGGGAGCCTTTGACTGTCAGCGTCTTGAAGTGCTGTGACCAGGACAGGCTACCTGCACGGGAGTGTTATGGTTTGAGCAGACAGCAACCCTGGAGTCATTTCCTCCTCTTGGATATATGCAGGGGTGGGGCTGGAGAGGGGTGCTCCTCTTTTAACTAGGGCATCACTGTGAGCAGAGCAGGCCTGCCTTTCCATCTAATTTGGCCCTGTTTATTCTTTACTGGCTTTGTGACTGCAGGACGTTTTCACTGTCTGTTATCTGATGGAGGAAGTGTGGCCATATGATGGTTTGAAGAGTCAGACAGACCTGAGTTTACATCTTGCCTCTTCTACTCACTGGCTCTGTGACCTTGGACACTGTCTTCATCTCTGAAATGTTTTCTCATCTATAAAAAGGAGACAATGTCCCCGGATGTCTCTGGCTGATAGAATTTGATGAGATCGTTTGCAGTTGGTTTTGAGAACCTCTAGCCATTCTTTCTTTCACTCTGTCCCCCTAGGGCCTTTGACATGCTATTTGCTCTGCCTGAAATGTTCCTCCTTTCCCTCCCCCCAGCTAAGCAGTGTATTAGGCTCAGCTTAGCGTCTCCAACACAGGAGCCTTCCTGAGTGGACAGTTCTGGTGTTTCCACCAAGTAGGATTGTGGCCTTGGTGAGACTTCTCACCTCCATGACCCCCAGTCTGTCTGTGGGACAGAGAACGCAGAAGCTTAGGGGGTTCTGGTAAAGACTGCATATATTTGGAGAACACCCTGTAAGAGCCTTTCTCTAGAACGTTCTGCTTTGTTGGTTTTGCAGTGACTTGCCTTCACTAGAGTTCCCACAGGCTCTGTCAGTTATGGGAGCGGTGAGCCAGAGCTGTAGGGCCCAGCATGACGTCCCCACCCCTGCTCCCCGTCCTCCCAGCTGCCAGCCAGCTCCCACGCTCCTCCGCTGTCCTTTGTGAAGAAGTCCCTCTCAGAAGCGGAACTTCCTTATTCTGCCCCCAGCAAAAGTGATGTTTAAGAAAACGTTCAGGCCTGTCTTGTGCTGCTTGCTGATACCTTCTGGAATTCCCTTTTCTCCACGACTGGGAAGCCACCTGTTAACAGACATGGTTACTTATTTACGAGCACTAGCAATGTGCCAGGCACCGAGCCAGGCACGCATTCCCAGCGGAACCCTCACCGCCGCGCCCCACCGTGAGGTAGGCCGTACCATTGTCTGTACTTGCAGGTGAGGGAGGTGCACTCAGAGAGGCCGCTTATTCACATGTGGTCATGCGGGCGGTGAGCGGCAGGGGCAAGGATGCTAACCTGGGTCCCTCTGATCCCGGGGGATCATGGTCTGCTTGAATGTGAGGTTGGGACCATTCACATGCTGCCTTCTCCACTGCTTTCTGAGCAATTCTCCACCCCTTTGCATTGGTCCCACTGATACAGTGCCTGTCCTCTACTTCTAGAACTTTCTGTCCTTAACCTTGCATTGAGGGTATTCACCTACGTAGCATGTCTCCCCTGCTGGAGTGACAGGTGCTTGAGGATAGTGTGGGATCTTAACCATGTGGGTTTTGTTTTGTTTTGTTTTGTTTTTGCAATTCTCCGTTGATATATTTGTGTAACTACAAGCACAGAAAGGGTCCATATATTAGCTTTAGCCCCCACACACATTCATGCTCCTGTTCACAGTTAGAAATGGAAAGGGCTGTCTTAGAACGCACTGCAGACTGCAGCAGAGGTGTGGGGGTGCAGCGGTGAGTCCCCAGACCCATGCACTGCATTGACCGTGGCTCTGTAGAGCTCTGGAGCCCCCACCCCACAGGAAAGGGAGACCAATCTCACCGGGAAGGCGCTCCCCAACATGGTCACCAGGACCAGCCCAGCCTCTCCAGATAGGTCCTGCAGAAGCAGCCTCTAGGGAGACAGGAAGATCATTTCACCGTGAGAATGACTCTTGTTTAGAATTAGGAGTAGCCTCTCATCCCCTCACCTCTGCAAAGGTTCGTACAGTGTCTTACCCGCTTCCGTCTCGAGAAGACTTTGAGTCAACGTGCCTGCATCATCCTCCACTCTCTACCTGGCTTCTCTCTGGTGTGTTTGATGTGGCGCTGCTCGGGCACGTCAGTTCAGGCTGCTGGGGTTCCCGTTTGCCCTCTGAAGTGAGTGTCCAGTCTGCAGCTGTGGAAGGACCCCTGCGCACCCAGCTCCAGCCCCTTGCCCTGACTGTCTCCGTGCGGCATGCTCCCTGGGCAGAGCCCCCTCCGTCACCCTGGCGCTGGCGGGTCTCTTCACCGCCTCTCCTTAGGCTCCCTACGTCGAGGTCTCTACATTATAAGTGACGAAAAACATAACGCAAATGCTTAATTTAGAGAGAAAAGGAGAGGGGGAGGGACGCCACCAAACACTTAAGGGAGGGATCTGACCTTGGGCGCTTCTTGCATCTGGCAACGAGTCAGCCTGCTTCCCCAGGTGTGTTCTGTTTTCAGGTTCCACAAGGGGGCCCTTCCCGCTTCGGGCTTACACCATGACAGCACCCACAGGAGTGGGCCGCTTTCCCACGAGTGGAAACAGAAATATCCTGATGGACCTGCTTGATTGACCCTGATCACCCCTGGGGTGAGAGCGCAGGCCTTCCCGCACCTGTCCCTGTGGCCAAGGAGGCTCACACACTCAAAGGCTTAGCCTGGGTCACCAGCAGCACCACCTGCAGGACCTGGGCCCAGCGGGGGGAGGGTGCAGCAACTCGGAGTGGGGACAGCGAGCACATGCCGGGTGGCAGAGCCACAGCTTTGTGCTGCCCCACTGACCGCCTGATTGAGGGTTTTGGCTTTCCGCCTCCACCAGGATGTTAATCGTGTTGTGATCGCCACCGACAATCAGCAGCCAATCGTGGTGTAATCCCACCCAGTGTTCCGAAACAAGGCTAACGCATTTCCTCTCCTGGTGGATTCTGAAACTCCTTATTCCTGGTGGATGCAATTACTTTGCCTAAGATAACGTCCTTCTCCTGATGCCATCACAGATCACAGAGATGCAGACAGGCAGAGCCTAGCTGTGATGGGCCCTGCACCTGCCAGCTAAAAGCAGGGCTCCCAACTCGACTTGCTGACAGTTTTATCTCTCAGAAGTTTGAGGAAGAAACGAGAGAAACTGTGCTGAGCCAAAAAGGATTAGAGAAGCAGAAGGAACACGGGGGCCTTGGGAAGCAGTGCCTGTGCCACCCGGAGGGGAGGCAGAGTGCCAAGGGACAACACTGCGGGCTTCTGAAGAAGTCCCAAGACGGGGGTGCAGAGGTATCTGCAGACCGAAGACACCCAGCTGAACCTTGGTACTTCTAAGGGGAAGGAGAGATTCTAAGACGTGTCCCAGAAGCTTGCTGGCCTCTCGGCAAACTTTTCATTAGATGGACTCAGTTATGGCTAGGGCGTGCCTTGCTGACACCTGTGCGGGCTCCTGTGACCACTGCCTTTTAAAGAGTTACGTCTTTTGGTTCCCACATACTCCGTGGCCGCCTGTTCCGAGCGTGACCCTTGTTCTTTGGAAGCTCCTAGTTTAGGAGGAGGAGAAAAACTGCCCCTGAATCAGGTCACCAGCCATGCCTCTCACCTGAATTTTGCAGGAGCCTCTGCCATCAGTCTTCCTGCATCTCTCCTGCCCCGCCCCCATCAGCAGCATTGTAGTTTACAGGTGTCATCCAGTCACAGGGAATGAAGAGCAGCCTGTGTGCTCTGCTCTGCATGTCCTTCCCTGCTGTCCTCCCTGCTTGGGTCTATGCACTCTGTTTCCCTGCCCAGAACACTAGTCTGCCATACCTTCCCATACCTTCCTCTCTCCCTTCCTTCCTTTCTCCCTCCCTCCCTCCCTCCCTTCCTCTTTCTTTCTTTCTTTCTTTCTTTCTTTCTTTCTTTCTTTCTCTCCTCGTTTTCCTTTTCCTTTGTTCTCTTTTTTTGTTTTCTTTCCCTTGCATTTGTTTTTGTTTCTGTTTTTTTTTTTTTTTCCCATTTAAGTCTCTAGTACAGTTTTACCCCTCAGAGATGATTGGCCCCTCCGAGGGGCAGCAGTGTGCCCCCACGTCACTCTCTGTCATCCTGCCTTGCTTGATTTCCTTCTTGCACGTACATGACAGTCACCCTGTTCATTTTCTTGTCTGTCTCCACACTGGCCCATACACTCCTCCAGAGTGGGACTGTGCCTGCTCTGTTTGTTGCTCCAGTGTGACCTCATCCCAGCTCATTACATCTGCGACAACCTTATTTCCAAATAAGGTCATATTCTGAGGTTCTGGGGGTGAGGACTGCAACATGTGAATTTGGGAGGGCACAGTTCGGCTCCTTGCACTGAGCATCCAGGGGGTCGTGTGTCAGACACTGTGCTTATGAGGCCGGACCTACGCTCAGGCCACCTGCCCACTGCCTGGACGCAAGAAGGTGTCGGGAGCCAGGGCCTCCCCAGGAACGTCCCACTTCTTGTTTGGCCTTGTGATCATTTGTGCTCTTTTTCACGGTGTCTTCCTGTTCTTTCCTGCTCTGTTTGGTCCGTTCTCCTCATCTACTCCAGTAGCCTGCCTTCTCTGAGTGGTCCAGGCTATATTCCACTCTTGGGTCAGGCCTGCCCTCAGTCCAGTTGGCAGCCATCCTGAGGGCCTCCCGGGAGGCAGTGTCTCCAGGAAGGCCCGTCAGGGTGTGCGGCACCATACGCAGAGTTACAGGACACGATCAAAAGAATGCTGTTGGACCACCAACAGAGGGTCAGCTCACATGGACTGGAGGAGTCCAAACGTCGTCTCCATGGATTTGGAATCAGATCGGATAGGGTGAGTTAGGGGAAGCTGCAGAGGACAGAGGGGACTGTTGTCCGGGCCCAGGCCCACCCTGGCCAGGGCATAAAGTGAACATGCGGCTCTGGGAGCGACACCGAGCTTTATGGATGTTCCACGGAGCAGAGTTGCTGCAGACAGACTGGGGAGAGTGACAAGGAGGCTGAGGAGGGCTGCTTCAGCACGGTGGGAGGCTCAGGTTTGATCCTAGAAGGCGCCAGGAGCTGGGAAATGTCGTTGGCAAGGAGTAACGCGATGAAATTTGTGCAGTAGAACTGGGGAAGAAAGTGGGAGAAGCTTGGAGATGAGGAGAAAAGATACAAGGCTATTATGATTGCCGTAGGAAGAGACAGAGAGGACCCGAAATAGGGCACGTGGGAAGGACGCGGAGAGGAAAGGAGGCATTTGCTGTTATTTCTAAGGTAGGACAACAGAAATTGGTGGCCCTCAGGGTATGAGGGAGTGAAGAGGTGGTATTCTGGAAGTTCTCACTGGAATAACTGGGTTAAAAGGAAATCAGAGAAACTCGTACAACTTAACAACAGAAAGACAAGCACCCCATTAAATACAGGCACAGAAGTCACATGGATGGCCAACAGGCATCTGAAAAGATGTTCAGTGCTATTAGCCGTTCTGGAGATGCAAATCAAAGCAATGAGATACCACCTCACACTCACTAGGATGGCTCTAAGTTTTGTTTTTTGTTTTTTTATTTATTTAAAAAAATTTTTTTTAATGTTTATTCAGTTTTGAGAGACAGAGAGCAAGCAGGGGTGGGGCAGAGAGAGAGAGAGGGAGACAGAATCCGAAGCAGGCTCCAGGCTCCGAGCTGTCAGCACAGAGCCTGACACGGGGCTCAAACTCACGAACTGTGAGATCATGACCTGAACCGAAGTCAGACGCTTAACCGACTGAGCCACTCAGGCACCCCTGTTTTTTTTTTTTTAAAGAGGATAATAAATGTTAGTGATGATGTGGAGAAATTGGAACTTTGTACATTGTTGGTAGAAATGCAAAGTAGTTCAGCCACCGTGGAAGACAAGTTGGCAATTCCTCAGAAACTTAAACACAGAATCGCCATATGATCCAGTTCCACTCCTAGGTATATATACCAAAGCACTGAAAACGGGGGCTCAAATATATGCATATGCGTGTCCCTAGAGATGATGGTTGTGCAATATTGTGATTATATTGAATGCCACTGAAATGGTCACTTGAAAATAGTTTCTTTTCAGGGCGCCTGGGTGGCTCAGTCAGTTAAGCACCTCGCTCCTGATTTCAGTTCAGGTCACGATCTCACGGTTCTCGAGATTGAGCCCCATGTCAGGCTCTGTTCTGAGTGTGGAGCCTGCTTAGAATTCTCTCTCTCATTGCCCCTCCCCTGCTCACACTCTCTCTCAAAAGAAATAAACTTAAAACAAAATATAAAAGAGTTAACTTTCTGTTATGTGAATTTCCTCTCAATAAATGACGTCAGAACACCAGGAAATAGCGCATCGGGCATGTATATGTTGAGGACCTGCAGGGCATTTGGGACTGGCGGGCAGCTGGATGTGCAGACAGGGTTTCGAGCAACATCAGCACTCAGGCTGACATCGTCTCCTTTAGGGACATCTGAAATCTTAGGGGCTTGGATTTTCCGTAACTGTACTTCTGTGCAGTGTCTGGTGAGGGCAGATGATGTTGTGTTGGGTCTGGTGGCTACATGTTAAGATGATCAGGCTGCTTTGGGATAGGTTAAATTACCATATTGGAAAGATGCTAAGAAATAGATCAACGTCAGTCCTGAGAGTTCTCCTCATTCCCACCTCCGTCAGCATTTTTATTAGTGATTTAAAGACATAGAACGCCCACTCGTCAGATTTGCAAATTACCCAAAGCTTGATGAATAGTGAATGTGTTGAATGACGGTCAAAAACATTTGCTATTTGGGGCTGCCCAAAATCTACTTTTCCTTCCTTTTGGTGGTAGTGGCTGGATTTCCATTCGGATGCCTTCCTTTCCTGTCGATATAGCCTGTGCGTTTACTGAATGAGGTGAGCCCAGTGTCAAGTCTAATGTATCCCCTGATTGGCTTAAGTTGATCTTCACATCTCACTGCCCTGGCCTTCGTGGTTCATTTAGATCCACATGGTTCATTCAGATCAGAGTGACTCAGTGTAGGCCCAAAAGACAGAAGGAAACTTTGGGGTCCTTGGAGAAAGAGGATTCTGTGGGCTTCAGAGAGCACGGCATCTTTTCTTGCTCCTTCCCTTCCCTTTCCCTGTTAGTGGGAGTGCCCTTGTGTCGCATACTAATTGTTCTATTTTCCTGCTCTATGTCAACAAGGGAGAGTGGGGCCCCTAGAGCTGCTGGCAGCCACCTTGCAACCATGAGGAGAACCGGGCTTAGGAGGAAGGCAACGTAGAAAAGGCAGAATGGAGAGGTGAAAGCAACCAAGTTTTTGGTGACCTTGTTCAGCCACCTGATTTTTACCTAAAACAGCACTGGACCGCAGTTAACATGAGCCAGCAGTTCCCATTAGTGCCCAGACCAGTTCGAGTCTAATTTTCCACTATCTGCAACCAACAGTGTCCTGACCAACACGGTGATAAATCGGTCTCTGAAGATCTCACCAAATCGCATTCACTAAAGTGGCTGTTTGGTAAATTTTTACATTGAAATTTGGCCAGAACAAATGGTGGGCTTTTTTTTTTTTACTTGGCTCCACAAAACTTATTGCACAAGTGCTTTGTAGCAACATGTGTGGAAAAGACCTGGGAGTTTTTGTTGACATTAAGCTCAGTGTGACGTGCATTTCGAACGATCCGATTCTAATTCTCTAGCCTTTTTTGCTTAGCACCTCTGTAACCTTGGCACATGAGATGCTGTTTGTAAGTTCTCCAGCGCAGCACTTGGCTCAGAGTAGGTGCTGATATAGCTTAGCAGTGGCAGAGTGGTCGTGATGTATGCATACTTTCAGCCTCAAGAAAGAAAAAGCCAGACTCTAACTGGCTCAACCCATCAGGAAACAAGAGACCCAGAGTGGTGCTGCGTCTATGAGGGGCTTCGTCCACAGACTCCGCCCATTTTGCCCCGGCTCCCTTGGGTCTGCCCCCCTCTGGCCACCCAGAGCAAGAGATCCAGCCTCACCGCAAGTTTCACTCATTCTGGCAGGACCAGCCTAGGTCACTCCCCAGCCCTGTGGCTAGGCCACTGGCATGCACTGGTTGGCCCCACCTCGGTCACACCCTGCCACCCCCAGATCTGAAGTTGTGGTCCGCTTCCCTGAAACCTTATGCATTCCTCAAGGGAAACTGAGAGCTTGGGAGAGGGAGAAAAGGAATGAATGCCAAAGAGGCCACCAACAAGAATTGACTCGCATGGAATCCTCCCGAAAGCACCTGTAGTTTAAGACCGTGTTCCTGCAGGTGTAATCTGTCTGAGAGAAGAGGCAGCTGTCTTCCTGGTCAGACTCACCTTGGACTCAAGTTCCATTCTGCAACATCTATCAGCCAAAGCCCACAAAGAGCGGGCCACAGGTTGGGGGAGTGTGTGAAACATGCCATGTGAGGAAGGATTGGGTGCTGCTAAGAGAAGGCTCTGCGGCACCATAACCAGGGGGTCAGTTCCTTCTGTAAGACCACCAGAGTGAAGCAGTCCCGGTAGGCGCTGACATTTACCGAGTGTGTATTGCATCTCCTGGCATTGTGCCAGGTTCTCCTGCACTGTCTCCCTTCACCCTTATGGCATTCGTTTGAGGGAGGCACCCGCCTACCAAGTAGTTACTGTCTTCACTGGGGAGCCGAGGAAACCAAGGTAGAGAGGTTAAGTAACGTGGCTAAAGGCACGGAAAGAGTTCTGTGGCAAGGCCAGGGTCGAATCTCGTGTTTTCAGTTCAGGTTTCCCTGACCTTAGAACAGGGATTGCCAACCTCAGCTGCACCTGAGAATCCCTTGGAAGAGCTTTAAAATGCTGATGCACAGGCATCATCGGACTCCCTGGGGGTGGGCCCAGGCCTTATGCTTATAAAGTTGCTGTGGTGATTCTGACGTGCTGCCAGGGTTGAAGACTCCGGGCCTAGAGTAAAAACACGAAGCCAGGGGCCCCGGTGTAGCTGCCTTCAGAAGCCCAGTGAGAGAGAATTCAGGTATACCGAGCTGTAGGTATAAAGCCACGGAGACGTAGAAGGACCGTGCTGAACTAAGGAGGGCAGGACCCAACCAAGGGCATTCAAGTTTTTAAAACAATTAACAGAACGCTATTGAAACAAAGCCCACCGGAGGCCCACCTCCTGCACACCTGTGCCTCTCAAACGTCACATGCGCACAGATCACCTGGGAGCTCGCTAAAGAGCAGGTGTGGGGCAGGGCCTGAGGTATTCCGTGTTTCTAATAAGCTCCCAGGCGATGCTGCGGCTGCGGCTGGTTCACGAGCCATCCTTTGATTAGCAAGGCTTATCCTGCCCCACTGCCTCAGACAGACCAGGTGGAGGTGAAGCTGAGAGCCAGGGGTCCAGACTTGCCTGGAGGGGCGGGGGGACTTCTCTCTTGTGGAAGTCCTCAGAGAGGGACTGAGACCCGCTCTCAGGAGTGTGGCCAGCCTCCATCACGGAGGGCTGAGAGTCTCCTAATTCTGAGAATTGCCGAGCGCGGTGTCCCCACTGGGAACCCTGCATCTGTCGTTCCACTGGGCTGGAACTTTAAGGATCAGCACAGAGAGCAGAAACATCTGGCTAACGCCGCTGTGGCCTGAGCGCACGGCCCCCGAAGGCCTGATGTGCTAGGTCCTGAGCAGGCCGGCAGGATTCCCAGTCTCAGCGGCGTCCCGGCCGTGGGGCTGTGTTCTGGAGTTTGACTCTACTGCTCTCCCTTGCAATGACCGTTCACAGCCTCCAGAGCCTGTAGCTTCCCTCAGGGTCGGCTCACCAGGAAGTCACACAAACGGAGCTACGATTCACGTCTCTTCGTTTGTTTTTTATTCCGTTTATTTCCCCTTGTGCTCTGCATTTCGTTTTCCAACTGTTTACACCTTCGTTTAGCCAGCTACGTTGCTGCATGTGTAGGGACCAACTGACCAGTGGCGCCACGGCCCGGCTGGACGGCCCTGCCTCCTTCCACAGGCTGCCAGTGGATCGATTATGGCGGTAGATGACCTTGTCAGTCCCATTTACGGCAAGCACGCTGCCGAAATCCCTCCTTGTCTACCCTCACGTGGCTTCTGTCCATCTAGGTTAAATGCCATTCTGCATTTAGCCGCCATTTAAAGCTCTTCGCTTCCCTTTCTCCTTCAACGTCTACTGCCTGGCCTCGGTCTGGCTCCAGGGTTTCCCGCATGGGCCCTGGGTCTGGGTAGACACTTAACCTTCCGCAGACCGCAGGTATGTTAAAAACATCTTTTCACCTGCTACTTTAAACGGAGCTTTGATCTTTTTGCCTTCAGTGGTTTATCATACTTCTGTCAGGCAGGTTTTCTTGAATAATCCCACTCCTCTGAATTCACTGTTTCCTGGTCCCTTCCTTTACCCTCTAACGCGGAGTCTTCCCTGCAGACTCTCAAGCAGGAGCCCACCCTGCACCTCTGGCTGGCCCTTTCTGTTGCACATCACTCGGCTTGTGTGTGAGGACTGTGGGTACAGTCAGCCCTGCACAGTCATGACAGACTCCTGTGGGGCGGTGGCCCTGGATGTGACAGGGTGTTGCTTCAGGACTGTTGCTGCAGCGGTGATGAGAGCAGATCCCAGGAGGCCAGGCCCAGGACTGGAGGACTGCCAGGTAGAGAGTCACTGGCCACCCCAGGCCAGAGGGGATGAGGGCAGCGCTGAGGGAACCATAGGCCGCGGCACCTTGTGTGTGTGTCCCGTGGGGACGTTGCTTTTGTTCTTTCCAGCCTGGGTCACCTGGTAGATTACCAAGGACTCCAAAAGGGTGTGTCTTCCCACCCAGACGCATCTTGGCTCCACCTAATGAAAATCAGCGCTTGGAGAAGAGGACCTATAAATACAGAAAACTGATAGGTGCCAGAGGAAAGGGACATTAAGAAGTACAAACTTCCAGTTATAAGTCATGAGGACATAAAGTACAGCATATAGAATATAGTCAGTGATATTGTAACAACTTTGTATGGTGACAGATGGTAAGTAGCATTATCATGGTGAGCATCTCATAATCTATGTAAATGTCAAGTCACTATGTCGTATACCTGAAACCAATATAATATTGCAGCTCTATACTTGAAAAACAATTTTTTAAAAATAGAGAGAAGTTCTTAGGTCAAGATCAGCATTCATCCAGAGGTCCGATGGCTAATGTTTAGTATTCAGTGTAAATCAAAACTCTAAAAAACTTGTGTAGTTATTGCCAATTAACACAGCTTTACGTTTATCTAGTGCTTTATAGTGTGTGTGTGCGTGTGTGTGTACATATATGTCTGTAGGTGCCCAAGTCTCTGTTTCTTCACCCCTTGTAAGCAGAGGGTCGTAAATCTCACCCCTAGTCACACACACAGCAGTGCACACACGCATACCCCTAAAATGCTAGGGGGCTTAGCTAAACACACAAAGGAGAAGAGGCACGGTCCCGAAAACCCAGCTCCGAGCCTTCGACTCTTCATTATGGCAGAGCAGAAAGTGACAGGGATCTTTTCTCTCTGACTTTTCACAAATGCAAATACTTCCGGGAGGGTCTCACCTACAGCCACTGTCACAACACTCTAATTAGCGGGTCACACCTTTGCAAGGTTCGGAAAGCAGCCAGCCACGTGTGTTAGGCAAGAGTTCATGGAAGTGTCCAGGGAATGAAGGGGTGCCTGGAGGGGCAGGATGGAGGCGCCTTGGTGGAGGAGGGGAAGGGCGCAAGTGGGGAGCGACGTGACAGGGTGTTGTTTCAGGACTGTTGCTGCAGCGGTGATGAGAGCAGATCCCAGGAGGCTAGGCCCAGGACTAGAGGCCTGCCAGGTAGAGAGTCATTGGCCCCCTCAGGCCAGAGGAGATCGGGAAGACAGAGTTTGGAGACGTGCAAGGTCCAGAGCAAGCTGACTAATAAGACCTCTGTGCATTCTTGAAGTATGGATCAATGAAGTCAAAAAGCTGACCCCAGGCTTACATGGTTCCCAGTCCCAAGTTGGGGCAATAGGCATGTTAGCAGAGGATTGCAGGGCACCGTGGGAAATGCCGCCACAAAGCGTGGTACAGAGCACCGAGAAGGGAAACGTGAGTTTTGCCTGGGAGGTGGGAGAGGAATGACATGGTCCAGCAGAGGGGACACTGTTGGGTGTCACAACATGAACCAGAATATCTCAGGTGGGCAGGGAAGAACTGGCAGGAGAAGTGATACAAAGAACACGACGGAGGCTTGGAAGATGACGAGTCCTTGCAGGGAAACGGCAGAGCCCCCCAGGGGCAGCGCCAAGGTCAGTCATTAGGGAGGGCAGTCTCAAAGGGAGAGTCGGAGGCCACTCTGAGGACAGTGGGGGACATGAAGAGGTTTAAGCTGAAAGGCGTATTCAAGAATGGCTCCCACAGCGGCGTGGAGGGTAAGCTGAGAGGGGAGAAAGGAGTAGCAGGGGGACCAGTGTGGTGTACGAGTGCAGCGCGTCCCCCTAAGATAATAATGGACACACAGGAGCAGGGACAATACGGAGAACAGAAGGGCCTCGAGAGGTACGAGGAGGCAGAGGTACCCACATCTGGTTGCCGGCTCCATCCAGGGACCCCAGGAGGAAGGAAGAGGTGATCCTTGGTCCTCCTGCAGGCTCTGGGCAGGTGGTGGTGGTGGTCAGTGCAGGAAATGTGGGGGGTGGACGTAATGAGGGAATGTGACAGGAGGTGTGAAGAGGAGGGGAGCTCAGGAAGCAGACTGCCAGACAGAAGGACAGAGGAAACAAGACTGGAGTCGTATCGTTGATGGAACCCGGGGCCGAGGAGAATTCCAGTACTCAGCTGGAACTAACTGAAGGGGGTCTGCAGCAAAGCTACAGGACTCATCGCTTAGACTCCAGCTACCGTCCTGAGCCCCTGGCTCATACTCTCACAGCCTGCTCGACCCCTCTGCGGGTTGTCTCCTGAAGGTTCCCGGCTCTGCGGGGCCGACACGGAAGGGCAAGGCTGACTCTCCAGCACTGGTGTGGGTTTGCGTTTGTCACATCCTCAGGAAATGATCCCTGGCTCACTTGGGGCCCTGCAGGGGCCTCCAGGTGTCCTGGCTGCTTCCATTCTCTCTTCCCAGTAGCCTCTTTGTAACACTGCAGCCAGTGATCCTTCCAGAGTGGAAATCAGATCATATCATCCCCTGATCAAACCTCTAGTGGCTTCCTGCAAGCCCTCCTGTCTTTTCCCTGCATCTGTTCTCATCTTGAACGTCTTCCAGCCATGCTCCCCTCGTTTTCCTGAGAACCCATCAAGTGTAGCTCCACCTTAGGACCTCCCCGAATCCTATTTCCCTCATCACATCTACCCCAAGTCACCCCGGCAGAGAGGCCTGGACCAACCTATTTAAAATAGCCCCCACCCCAGCTTGATGCTCCTTATTCCCTTAACCTGCCATGTCCCTTTATGGCACTTCTGAGTAGAATCGTTTTCTCGTTTTTCCTGTTTCTGGATTGTTAGCTCTGTGAAGGCAAGGCTCTCATGTCTTGTTTACTGCTGTGCCCTCTGATTGCACAGCAAGGCCTGGTGAATAGTAGGCACACAGTAAATATTGGTGGAATGAATGGAAGAAGCAGACGAGCTCTGACATGCTGGGTGACCTTGAACCCATTGTTCACTGCACCCTCAGAGCACCCCTGAAATATGGGTCTGCATTCTCCCCATGGGACCAAGAAGTAATAGGCACAGGGAGAGGGAACTATCTTCCCATGCCACTGTGGACCCTGGAACCCAGGAGCCTGGCGGGATGGTGGACTCTGCTCTGGGGGCAAAGGCTCATGGGCATAGACAGGCACGTTTGGTACTGGGGGAGATGTTCCTGTTGGTGCCCAGCAGTAGCTTTACTGGTCTCTGAAGTTGAGACACAGTCCTCTGCCCATAGCAGGAATTCAAGGTAAGGAATTCAGTATGGAATTCGAGAAAAGGTTGGGATAGCTGTTATGGAGAATTATAAGTTGTGTGGAAGGCTCAGCTGAGGTTGGAGCCCTAGGTTTGTGGCTCTTCTGGGGGATGGAGGGAGGATCCCAGGTCCGCCCATCCTGGGGTATGGAGGGAACATCCCAGGTAGGGCTCTCCTGGGATATGGGGTGGGGGGGATCCCAGGTGGGGCTGTCCTAGAAATGGAAGGAGCATCCCAGGTAAGGCCATCCTGGGGGGCGCGCGGTGCAGGAGTATCCCAGTCAGGGCCGTCCTGGGGGCGGTGGGAGGCCTTGGGTGTGGCCTGACCAAAGATGGCTATGACAGTCAGATGGCCTAGGAGTGAGGGGACCATGGGAGGAAGGAGCTCCAGCATTGAAGGATCCCAGATGGACATTGCTGAGTGCGGCAGTGGAGGGAAAGAGCATTGTCTGTGCACCACTATCCAGGGTAAGTGCCAGAGCAAGTCTGGAAAGAGGGGTCCTTTCTCCATGTGACGGCAGAGTCGGAGCTGGTAGGTACCCAGGAGCAGGGAAAGAGACAAAGATGTAGTCGTGTGACTTCATAAATAGCCAAGAACCAGCTGTTTAGCCATTTAACAGAACTGTATTTCCATTCCTTTACCAACTGTGTTGCTGATCACATGTCCTGAGATTCAGAAATTTTTGTGTTGACTCTTTGGACTCTTCACAGAAGATTCACATGCATTTCTTCTTTGTGTTTTTTTTTGTTTTGTTTTGTTTTGTTTTTTATTTTCAAGTCAGAGATTTCTTCACATCCTGAATACATTAAGTTTTTTCACTCCTCTTAAAATTTAGCATTCCTGCGAGCTTTGAGAAGCTTGGTAATTAGGCCGGTGATTTCCACGTCTCCCTGGATGACCGGCCCTCAGCCACGTTGACAGCGCCTTGGCATGGGGTTCTCCTGTCCTCACTCTGTTCCGCTCCGATTCTGGGATATTTTTTAAGCCTTCACGTCTGAGCCCTTCCACAGTCTGCACTAATTTTGCTGGCGATCTTCTCCTGCTCTGGACAGCCAGGATCCTAAGCTTCACGTTTTTCTACATGTAACCACACATTGGCTTTGAATCCTGTCTGCGTGGCCTTTGGTTTGTTAAATTTCTTCTGGGGGGTCAGCTAGGCACAGAGGGAAGGACATGGTATGAAGTGGGAGGCTGATAGACCCGTTTTCGGGTGCTGTCTCTTTCCCTTTAACTTCCGGCCCCCACTGTGGGATCCTTGGCTTTTCTGAGCCTTGTGTCTTCATGTGGCAGAAGGGTGCACATTCCTGCCTTGAAGCACTGCTCTAGGCAAGAAGGGGCCAGCCTATTTGGAAGTCCTGGCTATAGCGCCTGGCCTGAGTAATCCCGGTGAACCTTGTAGGCGACGTGTCCCCATTTGATTGTATGGTGCTCTCCTCGGTGCCCGCAGGGTACCTGGCACAGAGCCCCAGTTCAGCAAACTTTCTCGATTGACTCAACAAATGACCACATCCCGCTTGTGTTTTCACATGTTTTCTAGTGGGACCGACCTCTACTTCTTTTTATGCACCCAATTTTTTATGGAGGGCTTACTATGTACCAGGCATTGTTAGAGACCCTGGGATAGGTCAGCGAGCAGAACAGGTGAAAACCCCTCCCTTCGTGGACTTCACATCCTCAGGTACACTTCCTCACTCTTTCACTATTTCCAGATCTCTCTTCCAGCTGTCTTTGTTGGTTAATACACGTTTGGGTGTTAAGTTCTCAAAATATTTATTGAGTGTTTACTCTGTGCCAGGCACTGTTCTAAGCATTTTATATGCATTATCTCATTGGCATCTCTACCAGTTCCCACACAACCATATGAAGGAGGCCCTGTTGCTGTTCTCATGTTACAAAGGAGAGGCTGAGGGGGCAGACCAGAGGGCTGGATGCTGGCCCGTGCTGTACTGCTGTAGGGGCTGGGTTCTGACTCCAGGGCCCATACCCATCCTTGCTGCCCCAGCTGCCTCCCTTGTTCCTGGGATGGTCCTTGGACCTTTATTCAGTCTTTCCTGTCTGACAGAAATGCCTCATAGACGCTCTCCCGTGACACACTGCAGAGGCCCACGCACATGGTAGGTGACTTACGAATGCTTGTTCCTTGGGTGCATGTCTGTGTGGCCCCGAGGGGGGTTTCAAGCCCAAGAGCCACTCCCCTGCTGACCATCACATTGACCTCTGTTGTCTTCTGTTCCAGGACAGCTACTCCTCGCTCCTCTGCCAGGCTAGTGAGTTAGCGCAAGCCCCCCAACCCCGGTCCCAACCCTGCCCTGCTCTGGTCCCTCATGGCTCCGCAGCGGGGGCAGCAGGACTGCCTCTCTGGCCCACAACATGTTTCCTTGTCGTCCCCTCCTGAGCCCTCTTGCTGTGCCTCCTCTCACCATCACGCTCTCTTTTGATCTCACAACCCAGGCCCTTGGAGAAATCAGACAGTATGAAATATGAAAACTGCCTGGGAAGTAATTGAAGAAACACTGTGACTTTTGAAACCCATAGAGATAACACTCACACCTTCTTACTCACGTTATTTAATTTTTAATGGCAGATTTAATTAATGGAGATCAGGTCTTCTGGTTTCAGATGTGCGTATGGAGCAGCTGGAGGAGGAGGGGGAGGGGCAGCTGTGTATAGGGTAGAGGAAAAGATTCCAAGATTTGGGAATCTGAAGATCTAACAGGGAGGAAAAACCATCCAGAAATAATGACTCACGATCCCTGGGTCCTCAGAGACGTGCGGGGATTCAGTGCAGTGCACTTGCAGTGCTCTCCCTGCGAGTTACCAGTGGGTGACAGCACTCCTCTCAGGACAGCGTTGTGGCCTCCCCAGGCCCCCGTGGGATTGCGCGGCAGGCAATTCCAGGCTCCCTGCTGGCACTGCACTCCATCGTCCACACAGCTGCCAGAATGTTCTCTCTGAAACACACATCTCCCCTGCCACTCCCCCACGTAAAAGTAAAACCCGTGGGCTGAGGTCTAGGCTCCCAGCCTGAAGTGGAGACCCCCCCCCCCCCCCCCCCGCTGCCTCCCGGGGCCCCAGGTCCCGGGCTGTCTTTGTCTCTAGCCCCTTCCCTTGCTCCTGGTCCAGTTGGAGCATCTACTGTATGGTGTCCCTCACTCTCCCTTGTTTACAGGACCGCCCCCCTCCCCCATCATTGGCTCATTTCTGCTCACCGTGTGAGACTCAGTTTAGTAAAAGCGTACCCTTTGACCCAAGAGTTTCACTTCTGGAATGCACTCTTTGGATGTGCACGCGCAGAGGTGAAGATGCCGCGATAGCGGGACCTGCCGTGGAGTACCGTTCAGCGGGTAAAGTGGCGAAGCCGTTGGGAAGGGAAGAAATGAGCGGTGCTGTGGGCATGCACGGGCAACCAGCTCACGGACCCTGTGCACGAGGGGGAGCACCAGGGCTGGGCTGGCCACACGGCTTGCTGGTCATGACATTCCTACCCTCTGCCCGTTGTGCTTTTGCCTTTTTAAACTATGTGTATAATTTTTTTCAAAAATGCTATTTTATAAAAAAGAGGTTTTTTTAGGCCTTGGTTCAGGTGCCAGCTCTCAAGAAGCCAGTCGGATGGCCTCCGTCAGACTGTCCTTCCTGGTACCCCCACAGCACCGGGGACAGTTGGCTGAGTGGCCCGTTGTAATCGTGACGTGGTGTTGTCTGGGAGCCCCAGGAGGCTGGGGGGGCAGGCGTGCCTGTCTTGGAATCCTCTGGCACTTAGCGGATGCTCGGTGTGAACACGCGTGGCCCCAGTACTTAGAGAAACCCCTCAACGGTGGTAGGGTCCAGGGGTCTGCAGGGTGCACCCCAGCAGCCTCAGGAAGGCCTGGTGGACACAAGAGGCAGGTGCAGCCTTCCCAAGGTGTGGACCAGGACCTGCATGTGTCAGGTGAGCCGCACAGGGGACGCCCTGTGCTGCGTGGTCCCGGGGTCTGCTCAGGCAGACGACATGGCAGAGATGGCGGGGAGGGCGGGTGCGACAGGAAGGGGAATTCCTCTGAGTCACTCTGAGAGACAATAGAGGAAGCTGCAGCGGGGTAATCACAACCACTTCTTGGCCTGTGGGCACTTCGTGTGACAAATCTCCCTGACCGCACGTTCAGTCCACACTCGTAGGCAACTCAGCGACTTACTGAACTCACCCTGACCGGGCCATGTGCGTGGAGATGTGGGAGCAGCAGAGGGCCACTAGGGTCCTGTCAGCCCATCTGGGCAGTGGGAACTCCCTTGGGAAGGGCCGCTGGCAGCCCCCAGGCCTAGGAGACAGTGGCCTGACACATCCCTAAGGAGGAGAAGGCCTGGGCCCGGAGACCGTCTTGTGGCAAAGAGAACCAATCAGAGTGAATGGAGAGCTTACTAAGGCCCACGCTGGCCTCAGAAAGTTCAATGGTGCTATGACAGTGGCTGCAATGGACAGGGTGGGCACTGTGAGCCTGGCACCCCTCAGGACCATCTGAGCCACCCTGTGACGGAGTGGGAGCCTTGTCTTACCACTAGGAAGTGAGTGACTCACCCAAAGAACACAGCATGTGCCAAAGTGACGATTACAATGTGGGCCTACGGACCATGTGGTTTCCTGTGAGGGCCCGTGAATGGAAGGTTCAGACTGAATATAAATGATCCCCATCAAGGACGTCACAGAAGAGCATCTGCGTGGAGCGGGAGGAGAGGCCCTGAGATGATTCACGTTTGTGGCCTTTCTCCCACACCCAGGACAGTCCATGGTGGTCGAACGTCAGACCCATTGAGGCAAAATCATAATCTCTTGGCTGGAACATCAGGGCTCCAGAGAGAAAACATCGGACAGCTTGGAGTCAGCACAGACCTGCAGGCCGGGAAGTCGGGCAGGAGAACCCCTATGTGTTCCGTGCCTGTCGTGCTGGGAGGGTTCCCATTTCTCATCTGCTGTGCCTTAGGGCCACTGGAGAGAGGCGTGGGCACCTCCTTAGTTCAGAGCTGAGGACCTGCCCAGGCTCACTTAGCAGCTGGGGGGGTGAAAGGCCCAGCCCTGGGCTCGCCCCAGCACAGCCCAAGGCAGAATTCGGGAACTTGGGTTCCTCCTGAGTGGGCCCCAGGCATTCCCTCAGGCACACACCCCTCCGCGGCCCCTCCCCCTTGGCTCTTCCCAGGGGCAGGTACCAGAATGGGAGTGAGGGCCAGGTTCCCACCCAAACTCTGCCTTCAGTACCCTGCAGGTTCCTAGGAGAGGTGCTTTCCACCCCTGCCTCGGTTATGTTCTCTATAGATGGCCGACGGTGTGCCTTGGGGGTAGGGTGCATCCCCTGCATGGCTCTGATCTGAACACCTGTCATCTCTTCAATTTTGTCGAAGGAGCAACTCGTTCCTTTTGGGCCAGGCTATATCTGTGTATGGTGGAGTGGGGAGAGCCAGGCTCGGAGTCTGACACACACACAGGGCATGGCTCTGTGACTTCCGGGTCCCTTTCCCTGCCACTCGAGCGTCTTGTAAGGACTGTGCCTGTTGGAGGCGCCCCGAGCCGGAAGCTTCCCTTTACCCACCTGTAGAATGGGAATAACCAGCCCTCGCACACGGGTTCTGTGAAAGGTCTGGCCCAGGCCTGCACAGGGTAGGCGGGTGTCCCATGGCATCCGTGCCGTCTCCTCACCCTCACGGCGAAAGTCTGACTGCCCGTCCATCTTGGGCCGCCTTCTAGGGTTTCATCCTTGAGACAGCCTGCTGCAAAAAGTCAGTTTGTTCACTGTGAGCTTCAAGGTGCTCCCCCAGGAGTGTGGTGGCAGGTGGGGTTAGCATGGGCATTTGCGGTCGTCTCTTCTGGAAACCAGTGGCAAGTGCTGGCTTCTGAGCCTCTGAGACCTAAAGAAGTGGGAACAACTCACTCGGAGTCATGCTGTGATGGCCCCAGGGCTTCAGCCCAGCTTTGTCATATTGCAGGCCCGGACTGTTCTCCACACCAGTCTGGTTCTGCACGTGCACATTTACTAGGTAACCTCAGGAAGGATGGAGGGCATGCCTTTGGAGCCACTCAGCAGCTCTGGACAGACAGCCACCATGCCACGGAGTGTGGTGGTCACGGCAGGCAGCAGAGCCCGCACCCAGCTGGTAATCCGATGCTTGGGCTCCAGTCCTGGCACAGCTATTTGCTGGGTGGCTTTGGGCAAGTCGCTTCACCTCTAGGCAGCAGAGGCCACCTATAAAATGGGGGTTGGGCCAGAACAAATCTCGGTAAACTTTTTCTCTAAAGATAGTGAATATTTTAGGTTCTGCAGCCCCTATAGTCGCTGTTTAAACTACTCGACTCTGCCGTTGTAGCCCAAAAGCAGCCACTGACAATGCAGAAACAAATCATGTGTGTGGCTGTGTTCCAATAAAATTTTACTTAACAAAATCAGGTGGCAGGCCGGGTTTGAGTGATGGGTTGCCGACCCCCAAACCAGAGGACCCATTGGTCCTTCCAGCCTTTGCTACTCTGGGATTCTGTAGCCGTGGTTGGCCTACCGTGATGGGAGCCAGAGCCAAGCTGTGGATCAATCACCAATCTGCTTTGATGCTGGTCAAGAAATCAGCATCTGTCAATTTTTAGCACCGTCTCTCCCATGCGGGAGCCAGAGGGAAATTTCAGTCTTTGGTAATCAGTTCTGTTTTTCTCTTTGTAGAATGCCGAGATGTACAAACTGTCTTCACAGCAGTTCCATGAGGCAGCTTCAAAAATGGAGGGCACGATAAAGTAAGAACGCATTTATGATGTTTCATAAACTTAGCCTGTATTCGTAAGAATCAGCACACAGGGCTTGGAACCTACCGCCACCTGCCTAACTTCAAGTCTCTGTAATAACATGGACAACCATGTGCTACTCGGTCTCTCACCCAGCTGTGGGGCAGCCACTAGTCATCTGTCGTGGGCCAGACGAGCACTCAGCTCCTCCCTGGCTCCCTGGCTGTGGGAATGGGGCCACGGCGGACTGGCAGACTTGTTTCAGACACCACGTAGGCAGGCCACGCCACAGGCTGGCCGTCGGGCTCCCGAGGGAGTCGGGGAAGGGATGTTGCTACGGGCACCTGCCCCCCATTTGTGGAGGTGGTATTCAGACCAGCCTGTTCCCTGAGCATACCTCTGTGTGCCTGGTTGTGGGCCATGTACCTCTTGCATGCTCACGTGCTCAGGGTGGCTCCCTTTTTATTCCCCGAAGGACTGGGGCTCAGGGACACTCACTGATGGCTGGCTCAGGTCGCACAGTGCTGAGTACCAGCGTCCTGTCCCCTGTCTGCATGCTCCTGCGCCGTGAGGGAGGCCTCAGAGCCAGAATGTTAAGGAATGGGAGGCACATGCGGTGTGTTCATTACAGCTGCACCCTCCTTCAGGATGAGGTCACAGGAGGGTCTGTAGGGGTTGCTGTGGGAAGGAGAGCTGGGCCTTGAGCTGTGGGTCCTTTGTATGAAGGTGGCCTCTGTGGGCCAGGCCAACTCCCTCCTCCTCCCTCAAGGAAGGGCCTTTCCCTTCCAGGCTTCAGTCGGGGTGATTCCCCAGGCAAACCGGTCCCAGTGCAGATTGGTGAGGAGTGGGATGTGGCACCCCAAGAAGGAACCATCAGAGGGAGGCTTGGGTGGCTAGGAGGTGTCAAAGTGCTTGTAAATACGGCTGCTGACAAAAACTGTGCAAGGAACCAGGAAGGGGCAGTGGGAACGGGTGGCCTCAGTACAGGTCTAGGGTGTAGCAGGGGGCACCTGAAGCCAGGGGGACATAGTGCTGGAGCTGACCACTGAGTAGCTTTAGGGACGAGCATACAGTTAGTTATCTTGGGATTTCAAGTCCTAGAGCAGTAATAGGAGACTCAGAGAAAGAACTTTCCAGTAGGCAGGTAGAGACTGGAAAGCTCTTGCATCTGCCCGTTGGGATCCCACAGGGGGTTCTGGGTGTAAGCAAGTGCCATGAGCTGCACAGACCCCTAAGGAATGGAATGTTCCATCTGGATCTCAGACAAGCAACCGGATGGCCCATCCAGGGCTGAGAAATACTCAGAATCGCGATCCGTGAGAGGGAGAGGTTGGGAAGCAGTCACACCCCAGAGGCTGTGGGGTGATGGCCACCTGGGTAATGTGATCCCGGAAATGAGCAAAAACCACAGCACAGCCCCTGGCCCGTCCTGTCCCTTGGAACTGCCTGTGGGGCAGTGATGCTGGATCCGTAGCCCCTCCCTCTTTCCCTGGATCATGGAACAGCCTGCTGAGGGAAGACGCTCTGGGGAGAAGCCAGGCAGCTTTACTGTCAGGGACCACACCATTTTGTCACCTGCCATGTGGCCCACCGTCCTGAGAGTGGGGACTCCTGGGCTCCTGGTGCCCTGGATTAGTGCATTTGACTTTGCTGTCATATCCTTTATCATCCTCATGTCTTCTGAAGGCAAAGGGGAGATGGCATGTGAGTATCATCTTAATCCGAGCAAAGTAAAAGGTTTTTTAAAAGGTTTACAACATCCCTTGATAATTACTACTATTTACTAAGCAGAATACTAAATAGTAGGTGCTCTGTAAGGTGGGTGTTGGGATGGAGCTAAGAGAATGCTTGGGCGGGAGCGTCCAGCAGACCTGGAGTGCACCCTTGCCCTGCCTCTTACCGGCTGCTCCTATGACCCTGGGCAAGTCACGTCACCTCTCTGATGTCCTCACATGCAGAAGAGGGCTGATACCCCCTCCAGTGCTTTGAGTGAGATAGCACATAGGAAATCCGCCTCAGATGTCAGCAGTGGGTGGCAGTGGCAGGGTGACTGTTACTAATAACGGCAGTCATCTGGATTACTCGCAGAGCGTGGCACAGATTTAATAAATAAATTGAGTTTACAAAAAAAATTTTTTTTTCTTTACCCAACCAGAGTACACAGGAAGCGGTGTGGAGTTGGAGATTATTTTACTTAAACATTGGGCTGGAGGGCAGAATCCTTGATTGGGAGCGTTCTTGGATTAGCAGATGATTGTAAATTGCCTCGTAAATGCCACAGAAATAAATGCCAGCACTGACAGCAGTGATAGTTCTCTTCCAAGACAGTGAGCATCTTTTAACAACTTTGAGTAAACTGAGTGGTTACTTAGGTGACTAATTAGATGTCCGTGTAGTCATGTATTCATTTAACATACATGTATCGTGTCCCTACTGTTTGCCAGGTACCATGCTAGGCACTGGTGATAAAACGATCAACATGACAGCTTCGGTTTCTTTCAGCAAGGAGCTTAGGGCATTTGGGGAATGACAAACAACATTTTCAAATTAATTGCACAAAAAGCAATTGCCCAAATAATGATTGATTATAGTAATGAGCCATGAAACAAAATGTTTGAATTAAAAAGCATGTGTCTGAGGACCCTAACGCAAACTTCATACGTTTGGGAAGCCTTTTCAAAGGAAGTGACTTTTGAACTGACTCCCGTGGTATGAGGGGGCTTTGGCCAGAGAAAGGAGGGGGAAAAAGAGCACTTCTGACAGCAGATTTGGCATGTGCAAAGGCCCCGGGGCAGGAAGTAATACAGCATATTCAAGGAATTGAAAGGCCAGTGTGACTAGAGAGGAATGAGTTAGAAGAGACAGACTAGGATGAAGCTCTAAGAAGTCAGCAGAGGCCAGACCCCACAGGACTTTGTAACCATGTTAGAGATTTCAGTCGTATCCTAAAAGCAGTGAAGCACCAGGTCAGCTTGCTTTCTTTCCTAATATATTCATTTAAGGCATTGACTTCTCTATAAACACAGCTTTAGTTACACCATAAAGTTTTGATATATTGCATTTCATTATAATTCAGTTCAAAAATTTTCTAATTTTCGTTCTAATTTCTTCCTCAACTCATGGGTTATTTCAAAGTGTATTGCTTAATTTTCAAATATCTGGTAATTTCCTACTTACTTTTTTCCCAAAAAAACCCTTTTATTTATTAAGTAATCTCTACCCCCAACTGGGGCTCAAACTCATGACTCCAAAATCAAGAGTTGTATGCCGTACCAATTGAGCCAGCCAGGTGCCCCTCTAGTTATTTTCTTAATAATTGATATTCAGCTTAATTCTGGGGGCAAAGAACATACTGTAAATCCTCTAAAATTTTTGGACCTTGCTTTATGACTATGTATATGATCTGTTTTGGGAAGCCTTCTATGTACATTTGAAAAGAATGTGTATTCTGCCAGCAGGTATAGTAATCTGTGTTTGTCAGGTTAAGTTAGGCGGTCCTGTTCAGATTTTCTGTATCATTACTGATTTATGGATTTATGGTTTCTTTCTGAGATCACTTTCCTTCTAACTAAAGAACTTCTATAATATTTCTTTTCGTGTAGTTTGGCTGATTATAAATTCTGTATTTTTTTTTGTTTATTTTTGAGGGGGGGATAGGGGCAGAGAGGGAGAGAGACACAGAATCTGAAGCAGGTTCCAGGCTCTGAGCCGTTAGCACAGAGCCCGACGCGGGGCTCAAACTCACGAACCATGAGATCATGACCTGAGCCGAAGCTGGATGCTAAACCAACTGAGCCACCCAGGTGCCCCTAAATTCTCTATTTTTAATTGGAAATATATTTCAGTTTGAAAGAATCTAGCAATCCTTTCGTTGAGTTCCTTCAAGGTATCTTTACATTCTAATTTGATACCTGTTTTTTCCTGGAGAAGTCAGCTATTGATACTCTTATTACCCCTTTTTGGTAATTACTTTTTTTTTCTCTGATTTTTAGCTTTTCCTTGTCTTTAGTATTTTTTGCAATTTGACTATCATGTGCCTAAGGAGTCAGTTGTCTTTCTTTTTTCCTGCTTGGGGTTCATGTGTTGGGGTTTGATGTCCTTTTGTTTTAGAAATTTCTCAGCCATTATCTCTTCAAATAAAACTCTGCCCTGTTTCATCTTCCCTCCTTTCTGGAATTTAAGTTACATGTATTACTGTGCCTCCCTTGTCTCTGTGTCTTTTTTTTTTTCAGTTTTCATCAATTTTTTAAAATTTTTATGTTGTCACCTGAGTTTTTACTATTGACCTATCACTTCACTAACCTTTTTAACGTGTCAAGTCTCTCTTACACCTATTTATTGATTTCTGAATTTCAAATATTGCATGTTTTTCAATTCTAGAAGTTCAATTACTTTTTCTTTTTTTTTTTTTTTTGATTCCCAGTCTCTAGTGAGATTCTGGGTTTTGCCATCTGTTTTCTTAAACCTATTAGATATGGTTATTTTGAAGTCATCTGAGGGTCTGTTTCTATTGCCTTTTCCAAAAACCTCTTGGTCCTATTTATTTGTGTGGCTGGTAATTCTCGATTGCATGCCAGGCATTGTGCGGAGACTGCAGACGCTCTGGAGTGTGTCATCTCCCCCAGAGTGCTCTACCCTGTTCCCTGGTGGCCACCTGAGGGACTGAGCTGACTGGAGGCTTGCTGCAGTTTTGGTGAAACTCAGGCCACCTCTGATTTACCCTTCTTCCTAGGGCATGGCTTTCCAGGGCTCCAGTACGCCTCCTTTCTTGGTGAGCTTGAAACCCTTGTTTTTGCTTCCTCAGCTCTGTGAGACTTCTGAAAATTCCACTTTGCCTTTTAGTAGCTTTCACTTGGCACCTTAGCCTCTTGCCTTGAGTAGCTCAAGAAAGTGACAAATGCCTTAAAAGAGGAAAGTCACTGAGTGTCGGTTCACTGTATTTTAGCTCCCTGTTCTCCCGAATCCTGGTCCCTCAAAGCCTAGCTGCCTTGGCAGCCTTGAACTCCAAAGGAATGTTGTCTGTCTGTAGTCCTATGAGATTTCCAGAAGCTGGATTCTTTGCACTTTAGCTGAAGCTGTTTGCCCAACTTTCAGCCTCCCTTCCTGCACCAAGAATTGCCAAAAACTCACCGGGGACAAGTAGCTCCAAGAATGAGCACTTACCTCTCTACAGTTCCCTTCCCTTCATAATCTTGGCCCTCAGGCTTACTTTGTCTTGCTTCTCAGATGCCTTAAACAGATTTTTTTTTTTTTAATTTTAGAGAGTGTGTGCGAGCAGGGGAGAGGGGCAGAGGGAGGGGGAGAGAGAGAGCGAGAATCTTAAGCAGACTCCCTGCTCAGTGCAGAGCCTGACATGGAGCTCCACCTCACAACCCCAGTATCATGACCTGAGCCCAAATCAAGTGTTGGATGCTCAACTGACTGAGCCACCCAGGTGCCCCTTAATAGATTTTCTTTTTTTTTTTTTTTTTTTTTAAAATTTTTTTTTTAAACATTTTTTATTTATTTTTGGGACAGAGAGAGACAGAGCATGAACGGGGGAGGGGCAGAGAGAGAGGGAGACACAGAATCGGAAACAGGCTCCAGGCTCCGAGCCATCAGCCCAGAGCCTGACGCGGGGCTCGAACTCATGGACCGCGAGATCGTGACCTGGCTGAAGTCGGACGCTTAACCGACTGCGCCACCCAGGCGCCCCTAGATTTTCTAAATTTCAACTTTTAAAATTTCTTTCTCAGAGTTGAGTGTAGTTCTTCCCCATGCTACTCCACTATAGATGGGAGCGGAGGTCCTGACTTAACTTCTGAGGAATGATTAGTTTGCCAAGTAGAAAATGGCCATGCCAGCTAGAGGAAAGAGTGATAACGCGACGTCACTCCAACACTGGTTAGCAGCATCAGACACCGATGGCACGGGTGGCCCTCCCAACTTTTCTTGGGCCTGCCACGCTTTCCTGAGGCCTGCTAAGCCTGTCATATGTGCAAGGCCTCAGAAGATGCCTGTCAAAGGGCCAATGGGGAACTCAGAACTAAAGAGGAATGTCGTTGGTGAGGCCGGCATTCACGGTCTGGGAACTCTTGTTTCAGAAGAATGCTGTTGTTGGGGTAGCAGTAAATACCTGAAGTGTGTTTGCATGCACAGACACACACACGTGCACACACACGCGCACACACAGACACATGCCCCTCTACCTCACAACAGCACAGCAGGCAGAACTCTTCAGATTTTCTGAAGGAAGAGATTAAGACCCCAGGGAACATCCTGCATTTATCGTGTCCCATCTATTTTTTTTATGACAACCTTCACTCCTCTTCCCGTGGGATGCATTCAGAGCCTGTCTCGACTTCTCCCTGTCAGGAAACTTGTACAGTGCTCCCTGGCCTCACAGAGAGCCACCCCTCAAAGAGGTTAGAACAATTGAGTTGAAGGAAGAAGGTTATTAACTGTTTCCTGAAACTGAGTCATTGTGCTGCAAGGACTTTGATCCGGAGAGGTCTAAGTAACGTGGACGAGGGGACTTGGACCTTGCTGGGGCTAAGCTGCTGTGGTAGGGCTCACTCTCACCTGGAATCCAGAGCTTCTTAAATAACCTGTGGGGGAGGGGTTGGGCTCACCTGAGCGAGTGTGTTCTCAGGCGCTCTATTTAGTGAGCCAATGACAGATTGATCACCTATTAAAACAGCAGTTATTTATTTGAACACCCAATAAGATAGCATTCTATCTTAATTCATCCGGATAATGTTCACATTAGTCTGATTTCAAAAGCTGTTTCTCTCTCTCACTTCTCTTATGTAACTTTTTAAAAAGAGCACTTTCTATTCAGAAATTTACCAACGTATGCGGCTTAAACTGGCAAACATGGCTCTTTGAGAGGTTAACGAATCAAAACCCATTTGAGCGTGGATTTAGCAGATCAAAATGCAGTTAATACATTTCTTTAAAAACCTGCATCCCGGGGGGCACCCAGGTGGCTCAGTCGGTTGGACATCTGACTTTGGCTCAGGTCATGATCTCATAGTTCGTGAGTTCAAGCCCCGCATCAGGCTCTGTGCTGACAGCTCAGAGCCTGGAGCCTGCTTCGGATTCTGTGTCTCCTGCTCTCCTGCTCCTTCTCTGCCTCTCAAAAATAAATGAATATTAAGAAAAAACTTTTTTTTAAAAACCTCTATGGAGCTATTCTGCTAGGCACTTAGGCAGCCCCTGGGGTCTTCCCTTCACAGGAAGTTCTTATGGCAGATGCCATTATTGTCCCATACTGCAGGTCTGGAAACTAAGTCAGCTTACCTCTCAGGCTCAGTGTGCTGGTCAATAAGGCAAGGACAATGATGGTGCCTCTTTGTCAATGAAATGTGATCGTGCACAGAAGTACTTCAGGACACACAGTCAGCGTGGCCGAGTGGGATTTGAATGCAGGCCTGTATGAGTCTAGCTCTTTTCTACCCTACCCAGATACTTGCTTCTCAGGAATTTGCAGGACAAGGGGATTAGCTGCTTGCTGATTAGCTGATTCACTGACTTCCCCCAGGGCTGGTGCAGTATATTTCTGCGCGTGCACACGTGTGTGCGTGTGTGTGTGTGTGGGGGGGTGTGTCCCCCTCCTTCCCCTGGGCTGTTTGCAGGCATTTACTCCCATACCGATGTTGAACAGAGTTCTGCCTCCTCTGTAGCAAGAGAAAGATGCATGCAGAGAGAATTCATCAACAGAGGTAGTGCTCCCTAAGGCCAATGCTCTGGGCTGGTTCTGGAAGTGAGTGTGGGCCACCTTTGGAAAGCCTCAGTGGGTTCATCGGGAAGCTTGGCTTCTTGCCTGTGCCCCATCCTTTGCCCATGGCAAACATCACCGGAGGATTCCAGCAATCTCCCCCTGAACCTGGACGTGCTCTCGAGACTCCTCGGTTTCCAGACTCTGGCACCTGGTATCACCTCTTCCAGATTGGCATTCAAGGTGAACTCCTTTGCCACCCTTGGATAAGATGACTTCTAAAGACTGAGTTTTCCAGCCTGAGACTGCTGGGTTCCTGATTTCAGAATGCAGAATCTACTGAGTTATCTTTATAGATCCTGTTTTCTGTTTAGAATGCCCCTCTTTTCTCCTTACGGATTATGCTCAGTTTTCAAAATCCAACTTAAGCATCTTTTCTGTTTACGGTGTGTCTTCCCCAGAGGTCAATCCATAATCTTATTTTTCTCTGCATCCCCACTGCCCAGCCCAGGACTTAGCCATGGTAGATGCATGGGTGGGAGGATGAGCTGATACCCCTTGTATAGACTTCTAGGGTGGGATTTAATAGCGAATAGTTGGCTGTCTAAACACCTTCTCTGTGGAGGCTTCTGCAGTGTGCAGCAGGGCGCCATGGTGGGGTGAGGGTGTGTGGGGCTCGCATAGGGCAGGGCTTTGAGGTCAGACAGGTGAGTGCATTCCCAGCCATGCTGCCTGGTGTGTGGCCTGCACCAGATGACATAACTGCTCTGAGACACATGTCCCTTGCTGCTGAAGGTTGTTTTGAGGGCATCGTGAGGCAATTTGTTAAGCACATAATAAGCACTCAATTTAACAGTTGATATCACTATATAGAAACTCACATTTTAGTGAGAGAGAGGTTGGAGTGCAGTAGCCAAAGGGGGTACAGTCCCTCGGTACATAGAGTGATCCGACGGCTGTCTGGATATGGAACCACAAAGGAAGGGGAGACTCCGGGATCCCCAGCTCTCCTTTTGGAGACGTGCCCTCCAGAGACCCTGGTGTGTGTGGACAAGCAGCCCCAGGCGAGGGGACATGGAGGCCCCATTCCCCAAAGTGACAGATTGGAAGCAGCCTTGCTGCCTGCGAATAGGGCAGCGGACAAGCATAATCTTTCTGACTGGAAGAGCAAGCGGTGGTAAAAAACGAAACGGAGCGTGCACACTAGCTTGGGAGGATGCTTGGGAGATCTTGTTGGCTGAAAAAGCAGGTTGTGGTGTACTATGTGTGTGTGCACCTGACACACGTACGCCGGCACTCTCTCTGCTCTGTAGGTGCGTGCAACTTATGTGGATACAGAGAAGAAAGTCTGAAAGGATACACTCCAAACAGAAAACAGTAGTTACTCCTGGGCAGTTCAAGGGCATTCGGTATTACAATGTTTATTTATTTTGGAGGGAGAGAGAGGAAGACAGAGCATGAGTGGGGGAGGGGCAGAGAGAGAGGGAGACACAGAATTGGAAGCAGGCTCCAGGCTCTGAGCCATCAGCCCAGAGCCTGACGCGGGGCTCAAACTCACAAACCGCGAGATCATGACCTGAGCTGAAGTTGGTTGCTTAACCCACTGAGCCACCCAGGCACCCCAAGAGCATTCAGTATTATCAAAAGAGCCAAAGAGGACTGTAGCTTTATCTGCTATGTTTTTAATTTTGTAAAAACAAAACAAATATATATTGGTACATAAGTATATATATGTACAACTTGTATAATTAAAAATTAATAACAATATAGAGATATCGCGAGAGAAGAATCGATGATTTGGGCGAAAGGAGAGGGAGGTTCCGAGTACAGTTGGGAACCAGATCCCAAGCTGACAGCTGATAGGGACCACACACAGAGACCAGAGCTGACCCTGGAACTGGGTTCCTAGTTGCACTTTTGTGTGTGTGCATGCACACACGCACATGTGTGTCTGTGTGTGTGTGAGTGTATGGGAGGGCTTATATATATATATATGTGAGCATGAGTACCTGTATGTGAATGAGTGTGTGTCTGTGTGTGCACATGTGTGGGTGTGGGTGTCTGTGTGTGCATGCATATGTGTATGTAGTCTTCTGATCAGGGCTTGGCCTCTAACTTGCCTGGTACCCTTTCCTTGAACTTCCCCCTTCCATCAAAGACTGAGGCTGTTGGACGAGATCTGTGGTTTTAAATGCCCTTCAGCTGTGGCTCCTGTCAAGAAATCCAATGTGACCTGTGAACATGTGAGGTGTAGCTGAGCTGCCATCCTGGGTAAGTCAGAATGGACGTGCCGGGACTCTGGGGTCAGAAGCCCCGCTCCTAGAAGGCCAGGGGTCCAGAGGAAAACGGGTTCCCTCCCTTCCGGGCCCCCATCACTGTCTTCATGAGGGCTCAGCCTGCTCCCCTGGGATCCTGCCGGTGCTGCTGGCTGGGTTTGGGCCAATGTACCATCCCACGTGTTAGCAGGGAGATGACAAAGGTGAATCCTGAAGAAGGCAGCTTAGCTTTTTGCTGGCAGGTGTAGCCAAAGTTTCGATCCGGAGTGAAATTGAAATGTTACCGAGCAAAGGGAACCCTAGGAATCAACCTGTGGTTTTCTACTGTGCATTGTCTGTGTGCCGTAAACCCTCAGGCACTGGGGCCCCGCTGATTCCTGCTGTGCCCTGCAGGCCTGCAGCAGAGAGGCTTGGGGAGGCCCCAGAGGGAGGAGGTTGCAGTGGTTGAAGGACAGGGAGGGAGAAGCCAGGCCAGAGGATGCACCTGTATTCCTCTGGGAAGGAGGCACTAGAGCCTTGAACTACAGCTCAAAAATTTAAGTTAGATCTAGGAAAGGACTTCCTGACTTGCAGTGAGTGATTATAACATAATGATTGAGGGAAGGAAGCTGTACAGACCTTATCTTCCTCTGGAGATGTTTAAGGAAAAGCAAGTATCACTCTATACCCAGAGTGTGGTATATGCCAGCCCCCTTCCCTGTCTGTTCACAGACAACAGAAGGGCCACTTCCTCTGCATCAGCGTTCTGTCTCAACCTCCCCTGCTGGCTGGCAGGTAGCTGGCCACCGGGTTTCTCCCAGGGAGAGTTTCCTAGCGGTTTGCTCTTGACCCCTGTTAGGGCAGGGAGGCCATCCCCACTTCTAGTGACTCATTCCGTAGCCCCTGCTCTGGTTCTGGGGGCCACAATCCACAGAAGGGAATCGGAGAGGGCCTGGTTATATTTGCCCATAATCTCTGGTTATGAAAAGTTTGATAACCACTTCTCTTTAGAGAGAGGATGAGGTGGGAGTGATCTGAAGCTTCTGCTGAGGCTGCTACTGGCTACGATTTGTGCGTGATAGATGAGATGTGGTCTTCACCTCCAATGAGAGCACAGACACCACCCTGCTTGCAGCCTGCCCACCCCAAGATCAGTTAGCTTTGTCTCTGATGGGCCTTGTGGGACCTGGGGGCCCCTGGGACACCTCCTGGGGGGGCCTTGGGAGCATCATTGGACGCTTGTGTGTAAGCGTGTTCAAGCGTGGCATTCTACTAGACTACAAACTTTTTGCAGGCAGGAAGCTTGCTTATTCCTCTTCATAGCCCCAGGGTCACTGTGTATTGAGTGAGTGGAAACTCACTGTAACAAATGATAACTGCTACAGCAGTATATGAGGATAGCACCCTGGGAGCAGAGGCAATGGAGCAGTTAATCCTGCTGGAGCACAGTGGGGCTTCGGAGATGAATTCACGTTTGTGCTCTGTGGTCAAGGGTCAGTGTGAGCAGACTCAGAGCAGGCCGTTTCCTCGTGGGGTGTTAGAGGAAGGTAGGGCATTGGCGAAGGGGGAGAGGCAGATACTGAGGGGGCAGGGATGAGGCTCGGATGCGGCTAGCAGGGCGGCTGGTCCGGATGTAAAGGGCCTTCCGTGCACACGAAAGAATTTGGAATTCACCCTACAGGCAGTGGCAAGCCATAAAAAAGCTTTCAAGCAGGGAATTGATAGGATCGAATTTGTGTTTCAGAAAGATAACTGGCAGCGTCTGGGAGATGAAGCGGTAATGGTGTTGAGGTGGGAGGCAGGAAGCCTACTTAGGAAGCCGCTGCAGCGCCACTAGCCAGGATGACTCACCCATTCAGCAGACACGTGCTGAGGGTCCCCATGCGGGCACGGCCAGGGCACAGCCGTGAGCCAGGCAGAGAGGGTTCCCTCGCTCGGGACCGCAAGGTGGACAATCGGCAGTGACGTTCAATGGTTCTACAAAGTGCCGTGAGGAGGATGAAGGGGGATGATGTGACAGAGGCGACTGGGACTTCGGGACAAAGGATTGGGGACGGACTGACTGACACTGGAGCCGCACTGAGCCGCAACAAGGGGCCATGCAGATACCCAGGCGTGGGCGTGGGCACGATTGCTCCCTGGGAGACTCTGAGTGCCAGGGCAGGAAGGCCTGAGCCTGTGGAGGTGGATGAGGAGCAGGGAGGCAGGGAGGTTCCTGCCCAGGGCTGGGCGTGAGCATGAGCTCCCTGGGGGCAGGGGGTTGCTTACTGTCTCTAGGGTGGTAGGCAGGTGAGGGGCTCCCTAGCTACCCCAGCACCAGAGCAAAGAGGGGCAAGGGAGTCTGTCAGAGAGCTACGGAGGGCGGGGGATTGGGGGGGGGTCATCAGCAATGGTCCTGTTGGATTTGAAGCGTCTAGAACCAGTTCCCCGGGCCGACCCCACTAGGCGGGTTCTGAGCAGTAGCCTGGGGAAGGACAGCCTTAAGGGGCAGCCAGCCTCTGCCCAGTGCTTTCTTACTGCTCAGAGATCCATGACTCAGGAAACTGGACTTAGAGGCGACAGTTTGTTAATCCCCTCCCCTCGACAAAGACAAAAATGGCATTTCATTCCCAGCTCTATTAGCAGACTTGCCTTGGGAATAAAGCCCGTATGCCCCAAGGCCCGGCTGGGGCTCTTTTCCTTTGTGCCACTTTTGTTTTCTTTTGAGTGTTACATTTAGATTAGCTTCTGGGGATTAAATGTTATTACAGTAGACGAATCGTTTGTGTGTGTGTGTGTGTGTGTGTGTGTGTGTGTGTGCGCGCGCGTGCGTGCGTGTTTTAATCGGTAAAGAGGTTAGGGCTTAGCATTCTTGTCATTAGATTTATTTTTCCGAGTATTATTGCCTCCCCTGCTCCCGTTCTTAGGAGAAAGCTTGTGCTTGGGTTTCTTCGTGGTCATTTCTGTCTTGGAAGGAGCAGCCTCATCGGAAGCAGGTCCTTTCTGTCCATCTTGAGGATAGGTCTTGGCAGGATGGCACCCACCTTGCCTTGGACCCACTGTGGGCATGCAGCACTTGGGCATGTACACTCATTCCTCCCAAGGGGGGAACCCTGGCAAAGGGTCAGGAAATTGTCAAGCAGTGACACGGTAGCAGAACTAAAGAGTTCCCCTGAAATCTGATCACCATCAACCACCCTACCCCGCCTTCCGCAAGCCACAAGGGCTCCGGGCTCCGCCGACTGCACAGGAGGCTGCCAGCACGACCCACTGTGGTGGAGGCTCGCAGAGGCTGAATACCGTCTCCCAGGAGCCAGTTCTTCCAGGACCAGGGTGGATGTTCCAGAAAGATTTATTTTCCCTGCAGCACTCTACAAGAGCATACTCATTTTAACAGCCCTTAAAGTTTAGTGCAGGCTGCTGTCTCAGGTGGTTAGGTTCCAAGATCCTGACCGCCTCCAGGCCATAGGCAGAAAGTGTCTGGCAGGGATGATGCAGGCTCTGAATGGCCGGAGTCTCCACCCGCTGCCATCAGAGCTCTCTGACTCTGCACACACCAACAGGAGGGCCTGCCCTGAAGGGCTCCCCTTCAGAGAAATGGCGTATATGGCATGGCTGGCCTTTACTCATGCTCACCCTGATGCGATAGACCCAGACTGGAGCGGACCCTGAGAGACCCAACTTGACCTGTGGCCATTGGCTGCTGGTTTTAGTGTACAAAAACGGCCCTTGTTTCTGGAACAGTCAGATCCAAGGGAGTTGAGACCCATGATGCAAAGCCTTCTCTGTAACATCCGGTCTCTCTGAGAAGTTGAGGGTATCTATGCTGGGCCATGATACCTAGGAGCTCTCTAAAGTGTTCCAACCAACACTCGCTTTGTCACCTCCTCTCCCCCACCCCAGCCACACAGATGAGATAAGGTTCAGAGTCAGTCTTCCTGGTGGCATCCATGAAACCGCAGGCCCTCAGGGGCATCTAGTCCAATCCCAGATACAGGTGGATTCTTCCTGGGGTGCTCGCCCAAGGAGTTCTGCTGCCTCCGTGAACACGAGCTCCGTTGCCAGCACCTGACCTTACTAAGCTTCCTGTTTCATCTGTCATGGCCCTGACAGAGAAGTGCTCTCTCATGGAGCTCAGGGCTGTCTGGGGAGCTTCCTTCCTAGCTCTGTCCCTGGGACTTTCTGGGGCTCAGTGAAGAAGCCAGCCCTACAGACATTCAAAGAGAACTTTCACATCCCCTCCACTTCCCTTCTCCTTCATCTCTGTCCTTCTAGCACTAATGCCTGATTCCTGAAACCACCCAATGGGGCACATGCCTGGCTTCCAGTCTCTGTCTCCACTCCTTGTGCTCTCAGTTAGCAGCAGTCTCTGGGAGCCAGAGCAAACTGACCAGCCCGAATGCAGTGCAGCCATCACCGTCCTTGTCTGGAAACCAGGCTCTGCCCACACTGCACTCACTGGGCTGCAGCACCCTGTTAGCTTGGTTGTCCACTGCCCTGTTAGCTGGACCTCACTGACCATTCACTCAAAGCTTCAGGCAAACTCATGTCCATGCACAGTTACCAAGTGCTCTGGACTTGGGCTCCAGACCTCATATTTATCCCGGATAAACTTCATTTTGGGTAGATTTAGTGTAGGCTATATGTTGAATATTTGAATAGGTGGATTCTGTCATCCGATGTACTCATCATCCCAGCTAACTCCGTCTTCCATAAACTTGCTAAGTCTTCTTCCCTTTGGCTGAGTCATTAATGAAGATGTTGAGTTGTGCAAGGCTCAAGACACAATGCCCTTAGAAACCTCCTTCATAGCTGCCCTTGCCCGTGTGGGTCGAGTGATTTCAACCAGTTCCTAACATAGTTCCTGGCATCCGGCCCACACTGTTCCTCCTTTACCACCAGATTGAACCACGTGGGTAGAGGCTGGGGCAGGCAGGCCACTGTATGGCCCTGGTCTCCCAGCTCAGATCCCTGTGACAGGGAAGAGAAGAGAGTATGGAATGATAAGTTTCTGATTACCTTGTCTGTCGCTACTGATCACCTCACCATTTTCTAAATGCTCTGAAACCAGCTTCTTTAGTGCTCTTCTAGAATCTTAACTGGGCTCGCCTACATTTTATGGAATGCACCTTTTTGAAAACCACGAAACAGAAGACGATTCCTTTCCAGTGTTGCAATGTTCCTCATTCTCCAGGATTCTCTAAAGGTCACCGCAGTAGCCTGGTAGTCCAGACCTCAAGTTCTCTTGGTGCAGAAGGAGCTTGGTCCTAGCCAGTTGCCTTCCCGCCCAAGCAGACTTTGTATACTTTTTGGCTAGGATCTGTTCTGTCTTCTGGGAGGTGGCTGGGAATAAGAAAAAGGGGCTTTGAAGCAGAGAAACCGGAGTTAAATCCTGGTCATGCTTCTCACTTGGTGGTTGAAGCTTGGCCAGTAGTCCCCTCTCTAAGGCATAGTCCTCTCCTCTGTAAAAGGGGTGGCCATCCAGAGAGCCCACAGGGCTGTTATGAAGACCGAGGAAGCAAACCTCTGTCTGTCCCTGCTCCTTCCTTCCTTTCCCTCCATCATCCACAGCTCTGTCTCCTCTGGAAGCAAGACAAAAATCAACCCACAGCCTACCTCTTCCCACCTGGTCCTGCCCCTCACTGTACCCTCTACTGCCACCTGGTTAGTCTCATCTGCCCAGACTGGGCCACCTTGTCATCAGGAAGCTGTGGGGAGCAGGCTCCATTCTTGCTGCGTGGGGCAGGTCCCCATGGGGCAGGGCACAGGGAAACATGTTGGGCTGCTTCTCACTGCCTGTGCACGAGACCCAAGGCCCTGCCTGTCCTCACCCCTGCTCGACTGGGGCCCCTATCTGCCCCTTCCCGTGGAAAGGCCCTCTGCTCCTTGTAAAGTCACCCTGGGATTTCCCACTTCCTGGAGCAGTAAATGCCCTTTTTGCTTAAACCAGTTTGAGGTTTTGCATATGGAAGTGAAAATTCTAAATGTGCCTTTCATTTCCATCTTGGACCCACTCCCAGATCCTCAGGACCCACTTATTCAGTTGGCTTTGTTTTTCAGAGCTGACCCCCTGGCCTCATTGTCAGGCCCCCTCTGGTCTTGGTTAGTTAGGTTGGTGCACGGAGGTCAACTCATTGTTGGGATCCTTTTAGGAGGACTGGTCACAGGGACACATGCACCTCACTTGAGTGGCCCTTATGGCCACTCCGAGGCTGCCCTGAGCCTGTGGAGCAGGTGAACTTTGGTCACAAGTCCCCCTCAGTGTGTCCCCCAGAACATTTCATGCCTGATGCTCTCTGCTCTTCTTATGGTCGTATCCCTGCTGCCCCCAACCTCATTCCCGCCTTCAGGGCCCTCAGAACTCCTGTTCTCGGCAGTCTGCTCCAAGGTAAAGGCCAGAAGAAAGAGGATCTGGTCAATACCAACTTACCAGCCCCTGGGGTTATCTGCAGGGGGAGGGAGAGGCTGGAACACACCGCCACTGGAAGGATGGGACCCCCCTCCCTCCCCCAGTCTCTAGAGCGCCGATGCCTGCCTGGCCCAGGGAGACACTCTTACACTGTTTTCGTGATGCGGAAACAGGACCATCCTGGCTCATCTGCCCTTGGTTGTTGGGTGAGAAAGTAGCAGGGCCAGGATTCAGGGCCCAGCCTTCCTGCCCACAGCCCGGGTACGCTGGTGTTGTCCTGCAGCGACCCAGAGCTCAGGACCGCGGAGGTGCATGTTTACAGGATGACAGAGGCTCTGGGGGGATGCCCTGTGCTATTGCTGTCCCAAGGAGGGAGCTGCTTCGAGGGTCTTTGCTGAGCCTTCCTGTCCGCACAGCCCTTCAGTAGCCCTGATGACGTGGTGCCCTGTAGATCTCTGCCGGTGCTGATGTGCAGTCTTTGGAGGCTGGGGTTGTCCCTACGTCACCTGCCTCAGAATCCGTGGAATGCCGCCGGGGGCCGTGGAATCTGCATTTTAAACAAGCTCCATATGATTGGTATGAGCCCTGCAGTTGAGAGCCACTGCCAAAGTGAATGTACTCCAGCCAACAAACTAATCGCTTCTCCAGAAGAGCCCCCAGGGAGCCCCAGTAAATCCATCCCAGCTTCTGAATTGCTCCGGTGGCCCTTCTCTCAATGCCGGGAGTCCTCTCCTTACCCGGACCCCTCCCCAGGGTCAGGCCTGAGTCGGGAGAGCCTGTAGTGACCTGTGGCCCCGTGGGAGAGAACACAGCACTTGGAGCCCTGCGGGCCTGGCATTGGCTCTTTGGGTGGACACAGATCTTGTAGCCTGTGCTCCCTATGGCCAGGTGACACCAGGTTGTCACAGTAAGCACACGCAGACCTGGAGCAGGAAGGCACACAGAGTGACTTTGGCCATGATGAGCTGCCCATCTGGGCATTAATTCAGCAGCCACCTAGTAGCAGACATGGTTATGGGGCTCCTGCCCCCTGGGGAGCCTGGGATCCCCCTGTTTGAAGGGTCACCTTTCACACCACCTCTGAAAGGAGCTCCATCTGGGTGGGATGGGGTCAGCGTCTAGGTGACTGCCGAGTAAGCAGGATGTCAGGCTGGGACACTGTCAGGAGACGGGGTTCACACCTGTGCTGTCTCCTGGGTGCACCCATGACCCCGAGAAGTCACCTCCCCATCAGGGCCTCAGTTCCTCATCTGTGGCAGGACATCGGGGGACCCACAGTCTCTGCAAGGCCCCTCCAGAATTTATGCCCTGCCCTCCACCCAGGCGCAGTCTCTTCCTGTGCTCCTGCTGTAGAGGCTGTTACCTCTTGGCCTCTCTTGTTGCATTTGTGGGATGACACCCTGTGCCCAGTAGGACCAAGGCAAAAGCGTTCAGGGAGCTTTGGGGGGCAAAGTATGTTTTCTCCTGGCGGTGATAGCAGTTGAGAAGGGTCTCACATTGTGAACTAAAAGTCCCTTAAATCCTAGGCACTAGTTTTGTCTGTCCCTAAAATACCCCCAAGAATAATAATATTCTTTATTCACAGTCCATGCTTTTTAAAAGTGAATAGAATCATCTTTTAGAAAACTCAGCTGTTCTATTGATCTTTAACGCACAAGCCAAGTAAAACTGATTGTAGCATCAAAATACTCCCTCTCCCTACACATACACTTGCTCACATACACGTTCACACACACTCGTGCACGCACACATGCGTGCTAACACACTCAGACATGCATATGTGCTAACACACTCATGTACCCAAACACTCGCTCACATACATGGTAATGCACTCCTGTGCCGACACACTCACATGCTAACACACACACTCACTTGCTCACATACATGCGAACACACTAACTCATGCGTGTCCACACGCATACACACAAACATTTCTCAAACTCATTCACATACATGCTAACACTCACGCGCATGCTCACACACACTAACATACAGCCATGTAACAGTCATACATGAACATGCTAACACATACCTTATACACAGTCACACGCTCAGCTCACGTGCACGGTAACACACACTCTCTCACTCGTACGCTTACACAGCCCCTAACCAGATTGCTACATTCTGTGTTGGGATTCCAGAGCTATTCTCCTGTCAGTGGCATTAGCTGTGGCTGTTTCCCTCGGCTCAAAGTGTGAGAGAAATTGGATTGAACCCACAGAAATCAGACCACTGGAATGCAAACGTGGAAATGTGCCTGTGTCTGTACATGCGCATATTTATTTGCTGCTAAAAAGGATCTATTAGGAGCCAAAGCAGGAAATTCCTACCAGCAAATTCCTTAAGGAGGGTATGTTCACTTTTGTGTTGTCAAAGATGACTCTGGCTTTCTAGATTCTTTCTTTGAATTTCACAGGGATAGATGAATTGCCTTCCAGACTTTTCCATGATGACAGTTGTCAGGAATGCCCGGGAGTTTTACTTAAGCTAACAAATGATTACCCTTCCCATTAGCTCTACAAACAGGCCCCTAATTAGTGAATTGGCTAATAGCAGTCGCCTCTGGGGTCATTAGCCCTGACAGTGCTGGCACTGCTCCGTGCACAGTGTCACTGTCACGACGCGTGCCGTCAGGCTCTGTTGGGAGTCAGGGCTGGGGAGCCGCTGTAACATTGCTCTCCCCTTCTTTATCTTTTACGTGATCTCCTTGGGCCAAGTGAATTATTTCCTACCTCAAACAGGTAGGAATTTCTAAATATGGATTAGGAACAGAGATTGTTTAAGTAAAAAGACTGAAAAAGTGGTCACGTCGGTCTCAGATGACAAAGCAGTTTTTACGACACACAGTTCCAGGTTTTAAAGACACACCTAGTCAGATTTGTGGAGCATTTTGGAAAGAGCGTGTGTCTCGCTTTAGCTCTGGGGCTCACATATGACTGCCCATCACCTGCTCTGCCTTGTGTTGTGCAGGACACTCAACCAATGCCTTCAGCAAACTTTGCACCCTACATCTTGGTTTCTGGTCAGCAGGATGGCAGTGTTGACCCGAAAGAGAAGGGGTCAGTTGTCTCAGGTGTGGTCCCTCCCTCTGTGCCTCTCCTGGCTTTTGAGAGCCTTCCTCCCTCCAGAGAATGGGCCTTAAGGCTGCATAGTCTGTCCATCTTGACCGCTTGGGTGATCTTGAACCAGGAACACTCCTAGGATGTGCAGCCTCACCTGATCTAACCCAGCTTCATGGCGACTTGTCCTTGAATCCCAGACCCATACGGTGACTGGTCATACCCTGACCGGTCTGTGGTTATAGGGCTCACACGATAACTAGTCCTCATGTCCTAGGCTCACACCCTGATGGGTCTGTGGGTCTAGGGCTTGCACAGTGACCAGTCCATGAGTCCTTAGCTCATACAATGACTAGTCCTTAAGTTTCAGGCTCACAGGATGACTAGTCTCAAAGTCCCAGGCTGATGTTCCAGAGATGGGGACAGCAGCACATGGGTGAGGCACCTGGGCTGGTTGCCACAGTGGGAGAGCATAGGGCAGTAACAGTTGTGACTAAAGTGTCTTTGCATTCAGGTTTTGTTACCATACAGATTCTTGCTACATCAGCTCAAAGTCATGTGCAGCTTAGTCTAAATGCCTATTTAAGCAAAGGCCAAAAGTCTGTTTGAAGATGTAAGGGGAAAAATAGGATGTTCATAATACAAAGCTTGCAGCTAGTCATGGCTGTAAAATTTATGATGCTTTCCATACGGTAAAAACAAAAACTGAAGCTGCATTTATTTGTTCAAAGGTAGAAATGCATCTTGAAGAATTAGGAAAAATTACAAAAAGGTGATTATATGGCATGGCAAATCTCTAACATGGATTAAACCGAATCGTTTAGGGAGGTAAAATGCCAGCATCAACAGGCGATTGAAAAAAAAGGGAAGAACAATGCTGGGTTGGGTGGGGAGAGCTGAGCTCCTGCTTTTGCTCGGTGCTGACGTGGCAAGAAGTTGCTGGTTCGTGGCCCAGGAATCCACAGAGATGGAAGGCCTTGGCCACTCCTGTACAGGGGTTTGTGTACCTGACCTATATAAGGTGGTTTACACAAGACACTCCCAAACCCTGCCTGCATCTGGGAACCCAGCTAGGGCTGTGTGGCTCCCACACCCCTGGATCGTCCTCTCCTGTCTCCTCTGGTCGCAGAGTCCCCAGAATGTTCCCAGACAGCCCACGGCCAGGTGAAGCAGGGTTCAGATCCTCCTCCTGTGACTCCCTAGCCCTGGTTCCTGGGACAGGTAGCTCACCGGCTCTGAATCCCCATTTCCTCATCTGTATGGAGGGGTGGCGATGCTGCCCTTGCGAGCCAGAGGGGGAGAAGAATATGAGATGATGTTTATAGAACGCCTAGACAGAGCTCGGCACAAAACAAGACCCCCAACATTGCTAGTCCTAGACTGTCGCATATTGGGAACAGTGTGTGAGCGTGTGTCTCCGTATGTGGCTAGTATATTGAATTTCAAGGACCTAGTTCAAAAAACAGGAGCATGAGATATCTCAACATGCTGCTTACATGTTGACGTGATATTATTTGGTAAAACAATATAGCATTAAAATTAATTTTACCTGTTTTGTGGTGCCTGGGTGGCTCAGTCGGTTGAGCGTCCGACTTTGGCTCAGGTCATGATCTCGCTCGCGGTCTGTGAGTTCGAGCCCCGCGTCGGGCTCTGGGCTGACAGCTCAGAGCCTGGAGCCTGTTTCGGATTCTGTGTCTCCCTCTCTCTGACCCTCCCCCGTTCATGCTCTGTCTCTTTCTGTCTCAAAAATAAATAAACGTTAATAAATAAATAAATAAATAAATAAATAAATAAAAATAAAATAAAATTAATTTTACCTGTTTCGTTCTACCTTTTCAGTATGGCTACTGGGAGATTTTGAATCCCACACGCGGCCCATGTTCCGTTTGTGTCACACATCACTTTTGGTCTCTGTCTTTCCTCCACTTGTCTGCCTCCCTCCCTTCTTAGTGTCCTTGCCACCCACCACTATGCAGGTGCCCAGCTCCGTACACACTGGCCCCGTGCCTCCACATGTAACCCCCTCCTCAAACACGAGACAGCCTGGCGTGGGTAGTTTCAGCCCATTTCAGTTAACCCTGATGGTTATCTAAACTGAGGAATTTGTTCCAGGTCATGCAGATCGAGAACGGGGAAACTAGTGTTCTTGCAAAACGCCCTGTTCTTCCCCCACTTCAAACATGAGGGAGCCATAAGTGAAATTAAGTGCCTTTGCGAAGTTCAGAAACCAGTTAGTTGATTAGGGACCAACCTAAGTCTTCTGGCTCTGGTCCCCTAGGATTACTCGCACACCGTGCAGCCCTCTGTTTTATTGGCTGAGGTACAACAGGGTCTAAGCTGGCATCGAATTCAACTTGCTTGCAGAATTTGAGAGACCGGGCTTCTAAGCACCAGAAAGGAGAGGCCTGGACAGGGCCACGCGGTGGTGGCTTTGGATGAGAGGCGGAGCTAGGTGTGGGGGGACCCTGCGGCCCAGGGCGCATCTGCGGCTCGTCTCGGAGGGAGTAGAGGAAGATGGCACCTTACAGCTCTGTCTTGGGAGCTGCTTGGGCTTCGGAGCCTGATCCAGATGACCTCAGGCAAGCCACTCTGTCTGCTTTAGCTCGGGGTCTTCCCTGGTGTGATGGGTGAATTCCACTCTGAGCAGGTGCTCCGTACGTGGCAGTGGGTCCTACCTTGCCACGTCCCTCCGTAAAGGTTCAAAATTGGCACATGGGCTGTGCTGTGAATCTGTGGTCTCTCATCACAGTTCTGTCACAGAGCAAGTTGGGTGGCTCTGTAGGCTTTGCCTCCTCAGGTGACAACTGTGGGCAGAAGATGAGGCATATAAGCCTTAAAGGGGTTGAGGCAGGTAGTGGGGGGGGCCTGGGTGGCTCAGTAGATTGGGCGTCTGACTTCGGCTCAGGTCATGATCTCGCGGTTTGTGGGTTCGAGCCCCGCGTCGGGCTGTGTGCTGACAGCTCGGAGCCTGGAGCCTGCTTTGGATTCCGTGTCTCCCTCTCTCTCTGCCCCCCACACCCCCTGCCACTGGTGCTCTCTCAAAAATGAATTAAATGTAAAAAAAAAAAAATGAAAAAGGGGTTGAGGGTGGCGCATAAAGAGACAGTATTGTGGGGGCTTTTCTCAGTCCCTGGCTACGGTAGCTGGGATTACAATAACTCTTGGTGCCTGGGCCCACATTAGGATCCCAAATGCTAAGGGTGTCCTCTCTCAGAGCCATGTGACTGAGAAAATGAGGGACTCCCAAGCTATTGAGAAGAGGCAGGCTGCAGATTATCTTGCTGTTCAGACAGCCAGCAGCAAGTCATGACCCCAAAAACCCGGAGAAACAGCTCTTCTTACCCGGGTCGCTGTATCCCCACTCTCCTGATTTGCGAAAGTGCAGGCTGCAACAGAATCCATTTCCATCAAGGGGAGTTGGCAAGGGGCCATCAGCTTGTGACTGTTGGCCTGGGGGCGAGGAAGCTGATTAACAAATGACCCTCTTCACGGCCAGCACCCTAGAGAAGGGAGTCCGGGCACCAGCCTGAAAGCAAAGCCCCCTTAGTTCCGATACCAGTTCTGCACGCCTGCGCATCAGGCGGTCTCCCCACATCTGTCTCCTCGACCGTAGAATGGGGATAAGAGAACAACCCAGCGAGCTGGCATTTAGATCACATGAGAGTGTGTATATAAAGTAGTAGACAGAGGGCCTGGCACGTAATGAGGATTCAATCAATGCTAGTTCATCTTATTTATTACTGCTGCCGACGGTTAGAATCCAGCATCCAGCTCAGACTTCCAAGTTGCAGTTTTTTTTTGTGCCATCAGCTACATTAAAAGACCCATGCCAATAAGGTTTTTAGATGAAATGCCTCGCATAACAGATAAAATCCCAGTACCCAAGACACCCGGTGCTTACTCAGGAGAATTCTTGCGCCCGGGGCCGTGACACTTGGTAACCATGGCTGGGCTCAGAAGGAAAGGTCAGCCCTGCTGCCTTGTCTGCGGGCTCCTCAGGGCCCTCTTCCCTTAGGACTGCCTGCATGTTAGCCCTCTCCGGTCCCCACGCGGGAGGTCTCCCCACAAGCTCTGTGTGCACGTCACCGTGGGGGGGGGGGGGCACTCGCCGCCTCCCGGCTCCAGCTGTCAAGAAGCTATCCTGATTGTCCCTGTCCTCCCGCAATCCTATTGTCTCATTCTTCCCTTTGCTCCTCTTGCTCCTTGGCGCCCCTCTAAATATGTCCGTGCACAGAAGAGGACGACGGCTTGTGGGAGGGCACTTGCATTTGTCAGACCCTTCCTGTGGTCTAGGCAAACCATGAGGCACTTTGAATGTATTATCTCATTTCTTATCCCTCTTCTGTAGACAATAAAATGGAGAGTCCTTGAAGTGAATGGGCTTGCCCAAGGTGATAGAGCTGATGAGCAGGGGAGTCGGATGGCAGACCGCGCCAGCTGCCTCCAGAACCTACCCCTTCAGAGGGAGGTGTGGCTGGGGCACACAGCTGGGGCCAGACGGTGGGGTTTTGAGTGCCAGGGGTTCGGGCTTTATTTTGGTGCCTCGGGAAGCCATCAGAAGTGCCTGAGCTTTGAAACGGCATGATCAGATGCGTGTTTTAGGCAGATAACTCTAGAGGTAGTGCCTTCAGTCTGTTAAACCACAACTCTCCCATATCCTATCCTTGTTCAGTTGATAATTCTTAAACCCAAGTGCAGGAAATTACATCCATCTCTACCTGATTTCATGCTCATTTCAGCCTTTTGTTCCAGCCCGCCTCTCAGTCTGTGCATACATGTGTGTGCATATGTGTGTGCATGGTGGGGGTGGGGTCTGGGGGAGATGTGCACACAGCAGGAGAAGAGAAGGAAAATGCCTTGAGATGGCTTCTTGCCACGCAGCCACTGGCTTGTGACAGCTGTGACTTGTGACAGTGTAGGAAGCATGAATTTTATCTCTCTCACATACCTGGGCAGTGATGGAACAAGATGGGGAGCTGAAATAACATGACTGATCTTTTAACAAATGCAGCAGAATGTACACATATTCCATGGACTGTATCTCTGAGCAAATCAATTTGGAGCTTCTACTTTAGAATTTCAGACATAAGTACAGCCTTTATTCACGCCTTCTCATTGAATATTTAGCTTCTATCGTGTGCGGGCACTCCTTTACTCTGCATGCCCATCCATGTTGATCCCCTATGATTTGGGGGTGTGTACATATGTACATACATGTAATAACACATAAGAAATAAACAGGCACTGCACTTAATACTTATGTGTAGATTTTGTGCCTCCACATTGTTTGAAATGTTTTTTCTTGTAGCGTCTTAAAATGGTCCGTGATAAAAAAAATATTCGATGAGTATATATCTTGACAGTTTTTCAAAATGAAAAACAGTTACGTTTTTTGATGGAAAAATAATACCTGACTATTGGAAAATAATCAAACAATGCAGGGCAATATAGAAGTTTTAGAACATCCAAAATCTCCCCATGCTTCTGTTCTGGTGACATCGCTGTGACTTCTAAGAACAGAGACCCACTCTTGCACATAAATAGGATCATGAGCTCTTGAGAACACCCCATTCCAGCACCTTCCATTTCTCCTCACCCACATGCCATGAACCTACCTCTGTGTCGTGCAGTGTAGTTTTAAATCTTCATTTTTTAAAATACTTGTTTATTTTTGAAAGAGAGAGACCACAAGCAGTGGAGGGGCAGACAGAGAGACAGAGAGAGGCAGGATCCAAAAGCAGGCTCCCCGCTGACAGAAATGTGAAATCATGACCTGAGCCAAAGTCATATGCTCAACCGACTGAGCCACCCAGATGCCCCTAGATCTTTATTTTTAATTACCATCTTCTTCTTCTTCTGTGTGTCATACCAGAACTAAAGTAACCAGTCTCTTATTGATGGATCCTCGGGTGTTTTCCTGTTTTTTCCCCGTGGTAATGACTACCATGACCCACAGCCTTTTCTGTCTTTGTGCCCTTGTTTAAATCCTTCTAGAGAGTGGTGCCTGGGTGATTCAGTTGGTTAAGCATCCGACTCTTGATTTTGGCTCAGGTCATGATCTTGCCATTCGTGGGATTGAGCCCTGCCTCTGGCTCTGTGCTGACAGTGTGGAGCCTTCTGGGATTCTCTCTCTCCCTCTTTCTATCTGTTCCTCCCCCAATCATGTGTGCATGCTCTCTCTCTCTCTCTCTCTCTCTCTCTCTCTCTCTCAAAATAAATAAATAAACATTTAACAATTTTTAAAAACTCTTTAAATCCTGCTGGAGATAATTATTGGGTCAAAAGATGCACACACAAAAACCTATATATTTATATATATTTATGTATAGACATTTTACTACCTGGTCTCCAGAGCAATGGAGGTTTTATACCAGTTTTCACTCTAGTGATGCTAGAGGATATATGTTCTCCTGAGACTTCGCAAGCACCGGATTATAGCAGTGTTTCTAAAAAACACTTTGCCAATCTCAAAACCAAAACCAAGCAAAGCCTCTCACTTTTAAAGCTCCTTGTGGGGTGCCTGGGTGGCTCAGTCAGTTGGGCTCAGGTCATGATCTCTCAGTTTGTGAGTTCAAGCCCCACGTAGGGCTCTGTGCTGACAGCTCAGAGCCTGGAACCTGCTTCAGATTCTCCCTCTTTCTCTGTCCCTCCCCTGCTCATGTTCTGTCTCTCATAAATGAATGAACATTTAAAAAAAATTAAAGTTCCTCCTGTCTTCAACTATTAGGTTAAACCCTTTTTTATATGTTACTGGCCATTTTTGTTCTTTTGTTGGGTGCTCATGTGTGGCCTTTGCCCATTTTCTCCCTATTATTCCTTCTTAAAAGGTCTCTGTCTGATAGTGTTAATAATCTTGTTCATTTTTGTTATTATGGCTGTTTTCCTGTTTAATATTCTGCCCTTCGAAAGCTGATTTGGGGATAGGGATCCCGTGTGTTTATTGTTCATTTTTCTATCTGTGACTTGCATTACAAAGGCCTTTCTCCCCCAATACCTATGTTTTTAGGACTAGTACCTCTAGGCTTTTATTCCTGTCATTAAATTGTTGCCCCAAATGACCCCCCCCCCGCCGTGATTTATTTATGTGTAAAATGTGAAGTACAGTCCACCTTTTTTCCCCCCCCAGATAGGGAGTCCTTTGTCCCATTCACTCTAATTTAAAATTCTGTCCAATCATATGCTAAAGTCCTTGGGTCTAGACTCTTTTGCAAGGCCAGTCCTGCACATTTTAAATATATTTAAAGCACATGATGCAGCACTGTTATTGAAAACAAATATCCAGCAGAACAAGTTCTTCTACCTTGATGATCTTTTTCCAGTTTGTTTTTTCAGATGAATTTAGAATCCTTTTGCCAAACTTCCCCTACCCCCCCCCCCCCCCCCCCCCCCCCCCCCCCCCGCCAACTAGGGGGAAAGGAAGAAAACAAGAAAGTCTGGTGGGGCGCTTTTTGGGGACAAGTACATCCTTTTGAATGCATTCAGCCCTCCCAAATCACCATCCTTATTGTGTCTGTTTTATTTTAAAATCATTGTAAACGATTGTTCTCAAGAACAGTACAAAGAATTCCTATGTCTCCTTAACCCAGTTTGCCCAACTGTTCACTCATTAGAGTTTGTGTCATTACTTTTCTCTCTAGATAACAATATTGCCTTCCTCTGACCTGGTGACCTGTTGGCCCCAAGTATCCTCGTCCTTCAGGTGCCCCCCAAGGACACATCCTCTGTGATCCCCCATACACCCCTTCCAATCAGGATGCTGCACCAACTCAGTCCCAGACCACATGCACACTCTGCCTGCTGCCCAGCTGCCCCTTTTTCTTTCTGGTCCAGGATCCCGCCCAGGGGTTTGTACTGCACCTACTTGTCACGTGTCGTCGGTGACCTTCAGCATGGAACATTTCCTTACTCTTTCCCTGTCATTCATGACCTCGGCGGTCTTAAATACAGGCCTTTTGTTCTGTAGGGTGACCCCAACCTGGGTCTACCTGGGATTTCCTCATGACCAGACTCAAGCTGTGCTTTCTTCACAGGAAGACCTCAAAATGGTGCTTCTCCTCCTGTCACTAGTGATGTTGACCTTGACTCAGTCACAGTGGCCTCTGCCTGGTCCCTCTGCTGCAAAGGCTGCACTTTTTTCCCTTTGTATTTGATCAGTATCTTGTGGGGAGATGCCCCATAGTACGCCAGTATCCAAGTCCTCATCAGACCCTGCAAACTTAGTTGCCAAAGACGACTCTCATCGGAATCAGCCACCACAGTAACAGTTGCCAAATGGTGATTATTTGTTTCCATTGTTTCTCCTACACTGATGAATTGACACTCTGTTAAAGGAAGTTTTCCCTTTTCCCCCACTTAGATACTCACTCACTTATTTGTTTATATTAGTGAAGAATCCAGGATTCACAATTACTCATTATGTTGTAATGAATATTCTTATTAACCTGATGCTCAAAACATCTTAGATTTGGCCCTTCAAACAGATTCTTCTGTCATTTCGACACATCTCTTCATTCTCTAAGCCTTTCTTGACTTTGTGGCACAAGGTGTTCCAGGACTGTTGTTCTTTCTCGGTCCTGGCCCTGGAATCAGCTACTTCTCTCAGGAGCCCTGTTGCTTTTACTGGAGAATGGTATTTAGAAACCAGGATGTGGGCACTGGGTGTGCCCATTCTTACTGGGGTGTCAGTGCTTCTGGGTGCTCTCAGTGGATAGAAGTAGGAATGCATGTATTATGCACAAGCCCCTGTAGGTATTTGTATGTATGTTAGTAAGTATACATACACATATGCATACACCTGTAAGATGTACTTACCCGTCTTTGTATATAAAGTTTGTGTTGATATCTCTAATTCCAGTACTTAGGGTTCTTCGTAGCCTCTCCATGTTTAGAGGTCCTTTCTCAGAGTGCAAGAGGCCAGGCTCCTGTTTTCCTAAACATGTATACTTCTTTGCTTGATCACTGAACTTTGTGCTCCGTTCTACCAACCTCCCAACCATTCTGGCTGCCTTTCTCCCCACCACCTCTGCGTCCCCACCCACTGCCCCAGTGGCACACTGCCACCACTATTGCCCAGTGACTCCTCCTCACCAGCCCCTTCCTCCAACTTCTGCTGGGTGGGCAAAGGAAGGCTGAAGGAAAAGGTGCCCATTGTTTGTTTTTTGAGAACAGCTGCAGTCCTTCAGCATCCTTGCAGTGATAGGAGTTAGGACACAGAGGCCTATATAGCCCCCCTCCCACCGCACCCCTCCCCCTTGCTTGTTTTGGCTTCCTCGCCCTGGATTAGCTTCTTTCCCAGGTCTCACCGGATTCCAGTAACCCAGAGCCAACTCTGTGTTCACACCAAAAGAAGTGAGCCCTGGCCCAAAGCCAAGAGGTGGTTTTAGAGAATGAGGCTACTGATTTTTCTGGATGCATGGAAAAACATACTGCCAACAATACCCTTCTTGTCCATGGCGACATTTGAGGTGCAGGGAAAGGTGACCCCTTGAGGGACCCCTTTGCCTCCTCTGCTGTCACTGGCAGACGTGGGGCCGCCATCCTTCTTGTCTCCCTCACAGTGAAGCAGGTCCAGTGTCTGGGGGTTCCTGCTCAGAATGCCCAGAGTTGGCCATAGGAGGCCCTCGTGATTATCTGTGCCATTTAGTTTCTGACTGTGCTTGAGGAGACCCTGGGGGGAGGGAAAGGACTAGCAGGGAGCACCCCCTATTAATCTGCATATTCACTGAGATGATGTGTAAGAGTTCAGCTGATAAAACATTTCTACTGTTTAAAGGACAACCGTGAAAAGAACTGTGTGCGAGTGGGTGAAGGAAATTAGGTTCCAAGTTATCACTTACCTTTACAGGTACTGCATGGCCTACCTGTGGGACTGTTCTGGAGGGGGAGGGGAGCAGGAGCGAGGAGGCCCCCCTGGTGGGCGGCACTTCCAGTGGTGGTAGGAGGGAGAATGTGGCCTGTGCAGGCTGAACATGAGGCAAGGCAAGAAAAGACCCGGAGGGTGTTTCTGAGGCCCAGGCCAGGTGTGTGGGGATAGAGGCGGCCGGTGACAGTAAGTAGCCCAGATGCATGTTGGGGGCTGGGGTGGGCTCAAGAATTCAGTTCGGGTTTCATGTGGAGGGGGAATACAGGAAACCAATGGGGAAAGGATTGGCCAGACCCTGAGGGGCACCTGCAGGGAAGGCCCCCAGGGAGGAGCAGGTGTGGCCAGAATGTTGCCCCAGGCTTGCTTACTGTCTGAGACTCACATGACAGGTCTAGGTTCAGTTCTCCCCTCCCTGTCCCTGTGTCACCTGTGGAGGGTCAGCCCTCTCACCAGAGCACACAACACTGCAAACCCTATTCGTACACTCAGGTGACAGGCTGAAGGGGAAAGTGCTGGCGTTCCCACATGGCACCCTACTTCTACTGGTGGCTGTGGAAGGTGGCCATGGCCAAGGCCTAGACAGGCAGGAACGCAATGTGTGGTCCCTCCAAGCCCCCAAAGGGAAGCTGTCTGGCTTGTTCATTTGCAGTCAGTGTCGAGCACCTGACCTCTACAAAGATGTCCTGGGGCCGCGCAGATCCCATTCACAGGGCCAGGACTCCAGCCTCAAAGAGCAGCGAGGGCCAGGCCCTTGGAAGGCTTCCCCCAAGCCTGTGGTGGTTAAGAAGGAGTCACTGAGGACAGGCGGGTGGCAAGCTGTGGCCCAGGCTGGACCTGAGGGAGGCTAGCAATGGAAAACAAACTGTGTTCGTGAGCCGCAAAGATGAGGGGACAGCCGGAAAGCGACGCAGCCTGGCCCAGGACAGGTACACACGTCTTTAAAGAAGTTCAGAATAGATGGTCCAGGGCCTGCCTGCCAGGTTACGGAGCACCAAGCCAGACCGGGCAGACATCTAGCAGGTCAGGAGGATATGGTCTCTGCCCCGAGAACCTAGGAGATGGAACTCCAGAGACTTCATTATTGATGCTCTGGCTGTCTCAACTGATTTATGGATTATCTGCTTCCCACTCAGCATTAGACGAGGACCTGTGCAAAGGTAATAAGCTGTGGTTCCTGCCCTAAGGCACTCCCAGCCCCATGGGGAGACAGCTCTGCACAGGTCTGACCACAGCTATTCAGCTCCCTCATGGGTGCTTGTCACAGGTGAGCAGGGCCACGGAACAGAGGCCACACTGGATTGGGAATGCTTTCTTCCAGGCAGAGGGGACGGGGGGGAAGAAGGGGGCAGACAGCATGCCGGCAGAGGACCTCGGTTGATATGGGCACCCACGCAAGCAGGAAGTGCACCATGGGTCTCCTGGGGATTAGTGGGTGCCCTGGCCGGGTCCCTGCAGAAGTGGTGTTTGTGTGGTGCCTTGAGGGACGAGGGTGTTCCAGAGAAGGAAGGGTGGGAGCCAAGGTACAGACTGGGGACACATGGCCCAGAGGGCATTCTCTCACCTCTTATGTATTTAGCACCTGCTGTATGCAGCACCAGCAAGGACTGGGAATAAATGAGCAATGAGAAGAGTTTACAGGCCAGAGAAGAAACAGAAGCATGTGCCATGACAGCTCTGCATCCTGTGGATCACGCGGGCAGGCTCCAGACAGGCTGCAGGTGGCACGGACACACAGTAGGCCCCCAACTGGTATTTATAGCACTGCTATTCCCACATAGAAGAACCTCAGTCTTCCTGATGGGCAGGGGGCTTTGTGGCAAATAGGGATGGGGCTGGGCCGTGCAGATGGATGGATCTGCCAGGCAGCCTGGTGACCAGGGACCTGATGTTGACAGCAGGGGTGTGGAGACAGAGTGAGTCATGTGTGCTCAGACCCAGAGGCCCAAGAGAACCAGCGTGTTCCAGAGACAGCAGCAGGCCCCCCATGTTAGAGAAGAGACGGTGGCCAAAGGGTGTTGCAAGAGTTCCCATAGGGAAGCAGGCAGATCATGGAGGGCTTTGGGCACCATAGGAAAGGCGCTGGATTCCATCAGTAGGAGCCGGGCTGGGGACTGGCTCACCGTCCAGGTACTTGTCTGTCACCCTGGGCAGAGTAGAAGGTGCAGCGGAGGGACTGGGGAAGGGCTTGGAAGCCAGCGTAGTCTTAGGACAGAGGACACAGAGAAGTGAGAACAGGTTCCCACGAGATTGGGAAGCCAGGGTAAGCAGGATGCCGCCCTCGACTTTTGTGGACCCAAGTGGGAGGCCCATTGGCCTCCAGGCCGCCTCTCTTTCCTCTGGTCCCCTCGACTCACCAGGCTGACCCCCTGCCAGTTTTTATAACTCTCTGATTATTGTTCCAGGTGTTTCTGCTCTGCTGTGTTAGGTGCTGCATGAGAGCCGCCCCACCCCCCCACCAGCACACACACACTGCCCTTGATAGTACATGCCTCCTAGAAACTGTGCCCAGGCTGATGCATGCATGGATGGATGATGGGTGTGCAGCCAGACAAGCAAACTCATGACAGCGACAGCTGTGACAAAGATAGAGTCGAGGGACTGGAGTGAAACCAAAAAGGGGATGGGGTGGGAAGGGGCCCGAGAAGAGGGGGTTCACATCCTTCAGCAACTAGTCAGGAAAACAAGCACTACATGTGCTCTGGGCATAGAGGGTTCCACGCAGGATCCAGAGGCTCATCAGCTTTGGAAGAAGATGTAGGAGGTCAGCACTACTGCTGGAGGTCAGAGGACAGCCTCGGAAGATCTCGACCTCAAGCAGGAGCTGTGGGGAAGCTTTGGAATTCTCGGGACTCTCCGAGAGACTCCACCGGGCCATCTCCACCTCCGTGGGCCGAGTGGGTGGTGCTAGGAGCTGGCCAGGAGCTGCTGTGGGTCCCCTACCCCCCCATCCCGCCACTGCAGGAGCTCTGCCTCTTCTCTGCTCTTGCAAATGCCACGTGGTTCCCCTGGTCAGTACACAGTAGCCTGGAACTCTTCTGGAAGGGGCTCAGGTCTCGGAATCAGGCAGGGCTGTGACTTGCCTGTGCTCTCTTAGGGTAATTGCAGTCAAATCTGTCTTCATCAGACTGAGGGTCTTCCTCGGCCAGTCGACCACCACCAGAGATGCCTACCGCCTCTTTGTGGCTGGCTCCCCTGGGCTCTGTGGTCAAAGACACTGTCTGGACCCCTCCGGTGGGCTCAGGGAGCCCATCTCCGTGGCGGCACCTCCCACAGGCCTGGCCTGCGAAAAATAGCCACCCCAGACGTTCCCAGGTGCTGGCATCCCCTCACCGCAGTGACTTGGGGACAGACTGCCAGGGACGGGTGAGCAGGCCACGCATCCTCCGTCCAGGCCCTGGGCCCCTTTCTCTGCAGCGCACCCTGTGCCGATGCAGCATGACAGCCTCCACCAGCTGTCCCAGCTGACTGGCGATCAGCACCCTCCCCTCCCTGGGTCCCATTCCTCCCTTCCTGGCGTGTCCCCACTTCACCCTGCAGTTCTGTGTGTGTCCCCTCCAGTGGCCGGTGGTAGTCTCATCTCCCAAGGGGCAAGGGCCATTGTGGGTCTGGAAGCAACCAGAAGTGGGGGGAGTCTTGACGTGACTCAGTGTTCCCCGGAAGGGGCCTGTCTCAGGGTCTTCAGGCAGCAGGAGGCTGACCTCCTCTCAAGGCTGTGCCATTAGGAGGGCACTGGTGGCTTAGGTGCCACAGGGAGGGGCTGGCCCTGCCTCTGGGCCTTATAGATGTAGGCAAGTGGGGGTCTCTGGGGGTAGGGCTGTGGCTTGGTCCCTTGAGGGTCTGGTGCACTGCAGGCCCTCGGCAAATAGTTGCTCCTTGACTGAAGGAAGTGCCGTTTGTTTACTGGGTCAGCCGGTGGGGTTTTGTGAGAGGAGAGAGAGGTGGGGGCGGTAGGGGCAGATGGCCAGTGAAGGCTGGTGGCTCTTGGACCCTTGTGTGAGGGGGATCTTGGTTCCCAGTGAAGCGTTGCTGTGAGGTTGGTCTGCGTAGGTTCTGGGAGCCTTGATCGTGGGTATGTACAGCAGGGCTGAGCACAGAGCTGGGAGGGCAGGCCTGGCCTCCCTTCCATGGGAATTCCTAGGCCTCCCCCTGGTGTTGGCAAGGAGGTGGGCTGGAGGGGCAGACCTGAGGGAGGGAGGGAGGTCAGCCAGGACACCTCTGAAGTTGCCCAGGGGCGAGGTAGCAAGGGCTCAGAGAGAGAGGTGTGGGAAGGGAGGGGCTGCTCAGGACCAGGGGTCCAAGGGGCTCTCCACCCACTCCCTGATGCCGTCTCCCCGTCTGGTGAGTGCCGGGCTGGCACAGGGTGTGTCCTGAAAGCCTCTGGCAACCCTGAGCGCCGACGACTGTGTATTCCGCCCCAGGCAGAAGCCCCACGCCAGGGCCATGGCCGCTGAAGGACCATGCTATGGGCCTCTCTCGTGGGCAGAAGTGGTGCCAGAAAGCTCTTCAGCCCCAGGTGGTCTTGATGTGGCCCTCCTCAGACACTGCGAGCCTGCTGGATCCTCCCTGATCGCAGACACCCAGAGGGCACCCTCCCATGTCCATCCCACACGTCCGGGGACTCAGGAGGGATCTCAGGGGGGAAGTGGGCACAAAGCCAGGCATGGCCCTTTCCCCACTGCTGTGTGTGTGTGTGTGTGTGTGTGTGTGTGTGTGTGTGTGTGTGTGAAGTGATGGTCCTGGGAAGAATCCTGTCACGGGCAGCCTCTCCTTCATGGACTGAAAGGCAGCCAGGGGCCAATTTGTGTTTCCTTTCCTCTTGGGAGCAGAGCTCTCCCTCGGCTCTCCGCGGAAGGGCCATCTTGCTAGGCCTGGCTCCCGGAAGAGCTGCCTCCCGCCTGAGGGATGGGGGCAGCTGGAGGCCAGCTTCGAGCAGCTGATAGTGATCCCGCGTGGCAGGCTGATCGATGGCAGGATCTTTGGGCTCCACTTCCCCGGGCTGAATGGCACATCGTCGATAGCAGCCGGTTAACCAGGTCCTTGGTCACCAGCTGGTCTCGTCAGCACCTCAGCCCCAGCCATGGTTAAAACAAAACCCTCTCCTGAACAGCTAGATTGGACCTGACGAAGATGAATGTCTAATTCACTTGGAATCTCCTTACTGCTGCCTGTAATAAAAAGCCTGCTCCATATATTCACCCCCTGCCGATGTTTCTCTGAAATTAAATATCAGGAGGACATATAATAGCCCAATTCCACACCAGGCCAATATTATCAGATTGATGTCAGCGGTGATAATGGAAGAAGGATAAGTTGATGAGATTTCATTTATTAAATAAGAGTACACAGAGGCTTGGGACTGCGCATGTGAGGACACTGCACGCGCTCAGGCCTAAGAGCCTGCTGGGTTTGTTCACGGGACCTTCCCTGCCAGCTTCCAGGTGGAGGTGACTCTGCTCAGATCACCCACGAAGGGAGATGCTGGCCCCGCCCTGCCCGAAGCTGGCTCCTCTGGTGGGGCTATTCCTTTCCTTTCCTTTCCTTTCTCCTTGCCACCTTTCCAGTTGACTCTGCTCTGTCATCAGCTTTGTGGAGCCTCGCATTCATCATCCCCCCACTTCTTCCTCCTGTGGGCGTGTCATGCCTTGTAGCCCTCCCCCCTCGCCAGCCCTCCCCCACTCCCTCCTTTGAGCCGCCAGCTTCCGGCTCCATTCCGCAACCCTGCCATCCCCGTAGTTTGGGGCAAGTGTCTGGTGTTTCATTTTGGACGCTTGGCTATTTCTTCTTTGGGAAGTTTTGGGAATTTTCCACAGGCAGAGTAGAGCTAAAATGGACACAGCTGTGGAGCCGAACACCCCAGGCTCTTAACCCTGGCTCCCTCTCACCACTGTGTGACCTTGGGCAAATCACCTCACCTCCCTGGTCCCATCTATGGAATGGGACAGCAACGCCCAGCTCGCAGGTTTGTGGTGGCTTTGCTTAGGACCTGGCACGCGGCGGGCCCTGGCAGGTATTGGTTTCAGAATGACCAGGACTGTAGGCCTGCCCAGATGTCATCTCAGAGGAAGCTGAATTTTCTACCTGTGCTGTTTACCGAGCTAGAAACCTACCCTTTGTCACCCCCCTCCCCACCCCCCCCCCCCCCCAAATAGCCTGATCCTCCACCCAGGAGCATGGGGAAGTGCTCTGCAGACCTGGTCATGAATTACGGCCTCTCTGCTTGTCAATTAGATGAAGCAAGGCAGAGGAGCCCGGTTCTCTGACTGGAGGTGACCTCACAGGGTGAGAGGCACTGTGCGGACCAGAGAGCCTGGCACTTGGTAGATACTCATCAGAGTGGGCTGCTGTGGTCCAGGAGCCGTCTGTTGCAGAGGAGCTCACGTTGCTCTTGGCTAGAAGGTAACTAGCGATTCACCTGCCTCCCACCAACTGCCCCCGCCGTTCGGCACTCCCAGCTCTGCCTCCGGAGACTAGGTCAGACCCTTTCCTACAGGACTGACCGCGTGCATTTCCTGGAGCTGCTGTGACAAAGAACCCAAATTGGGAGTCTTTAAACAGGACCAGCTTTTGTGCCTGTCTCCAGGCTTCCGGCACCGCCAGCAGGCCTTGGAGCTCCTTGGCTTGTAGGCACATCACTCCAGTCTGTGCCTCCGTCGTCACATGGCCTTCTTTCTCCCTGTGTGTCTGTGTCTCTCCTTATGGGGACACCAGCCATAATGGATTAGGGGTCCTCCCTATATCCCAGAATGACTGCATCCTAACTAACTATATCTGACACAACCCTGTTGCCAATTAATGTTGCATTCTGAGGTTCCTTCTGAGAAGGATGTGACTTCTGGCAGGAGGCCTTCCAATCCACTGGCCCACATGTGTGTACACAGAGTTCTCAGGAGCCCGTGACCCCCCATTCCGTCCACATTGTGTTCTCTAGACAGCATCCCGGTCTGCAAGTGACAGACACTCAATCCTAGCTAACTTAAGCCAAAGCTTGTGCTACAGGAAAGCTAAAACCAGTCCCTCGCTGTGAATCGAGAAATTCAGATGACGTGAGGGTCTGTTTCCCCCTGGGCCGTGGCCATGGCCATCCATGGCTGTTGGAGGCCCAGGGTTTTTTTTCTCCCTGCAGAGGCATAGTTTCAGCCCTGGACTTTTCACTCAACCCTGGTCCATGAGGCTGAGGGGCTCATGCTCGCCCAGGCTCAATCCTGTGCCCAAATCCCGCCTCCCTGGCCAGCGAGGGCCTGGACTGAAGTGGAGGGTGCTAGAAGCTGCAGTGGGTGCATCGCTTCATCCGTGTCATCTGAGGTGGCATCTGGGCAGGCCCCGTCACAGCTCTGGACCTGCCTTGGGGTCTCCAGCCCGTGTGGAGACAGACAGGTAAACGTGTCAGAATCCAGTAGGCATATCGAGGAAGTTCCTGCAGACAGGGAAGGCCACTAAAGGTTTGCCCCGTGGATGGGGGGAACAAGACCAGAGAGCAGTAATAGGCACAGAAAGGAGCCACGGGGTCCCCAAGCCATGTTCTGGGTACTTCCAACTGGTTCCCCTGTGTCCTGGGGGAAACGAGAGCAAGGCCGAGAGGCTGAGGCCTGAGACTGATACCCGCATTCAGCTTGTGAGGTGCTGGGGACACAGCCTGCCTTCTTAGGGCATTCAGGCTAGTGGCATGGTAATATCAACTGCACGGCTTAACACGGATGACAGATGGCGGTACCAGGGCACATGGGGGTTGCGCAAGGACCACGGGAACACAGTGAGCCAGCGGGCCTAGAGTAAGGCTCAAACCCGATTGCTGCCCCTGCTTATTACACGTGAAGCATGAGCAAGCTGCTGGGTCTCTCTGCGCCGCTGTTTCTTCATTTAAGATAAAGTAAGTAAACGGGCGCCTGGGGGGCTCAGTCGGTTGAGCGTCCGAATTCGGCTCAGCTCATGATCTCACGGTTCGTGGGTCCGAGCCCCCGCATCGGGCTCTGTGCTGACAGCTCAGAGCCTGGAGCCTGCTTCTGATTCTGTGTCTCCCGCTCTCTCTGCCCCTCCCCCGCTCGTGCTCTGTCTCTCTTTCTCTCTCTCAAAAGTAAATAAACATTTAACAAAAATTTAAAAAATAAGTAACGTTCCCACCTTATAAGGTTCTTCTGGTGATTAAATGAAATAATGATTAGCACAGATTCCTTTCCGGTAATCACCCAAGAAATGGGTTTTTAAACTGGCTTGGCGTTTTAGAAATCTGGGCTGCTTTGTGTTCTAGAAAAATCACCAATTGCAGTAGAGAAGATGGGCTGGAGGTAAGGAGGAGTTTAAGTAGTTTAAATAATGATGGGGACTAGGGACTGGATGAGGAGCTTCTGGGAGATAAAGCCTAGGGCAGCTTGGCGTGGTGGGAGGTGGGAGTGAGCTCTGGCAGGGGTGACTTTCCTTTCCTGGGCATCCAGCTAGTCTCGTCAGTGCTGATGCCGTCTCCCAAGGTAAGCGTGCAGGAGGAGGAGGGCGCAGGAGCAAGCAGCAGGCCCACTTGGGCCCTGTGACCTGCTGAGCTCTGGCATGGAGCGTGGCCTGTGAGCCGAGTGCTGTGGGGAGAGCAGGGGTCACGGATGGAGCTTCCAGGGAGCAGAGGGAGAGGGCCTCAGGGAATGAACGGTGTTGCTGGCCGTAGCAGGGCTATCGTGACCACCCTGAGTAAGACGAGCCTGATGAGGCTGACCTGGGGGCCAGGGGTGAGGGGTAGGAGGGGGAGCCCTGGGCAGTGCTTCTTGGAAAGGAGGGTGGGCTGAGAGGGACATAAGGGGCACAGGTGGTTTGGGTCTGAAATGGTGTTCAACTTCTTAGAAAAATGAGTGTATTGGTGGACAGAGTGGAATAGTGAAGGTGTAAGGGAGAAAGGCCAGTAGGAGAGGCTGCTCAGGCACTGGGGTTGAGCAGGAATTGCTGATGGAGGGCCCTGTGGAAAGGTGTGTGAAGCTGGCAGTGCCCTTGGGGCACTGATGGGCTATGTGACTCGAGGGGGTGGCATGGGGAGGGAAGCCGGTGGGGCAAAGAAGAGGCTGTGGGAGCTCAGGGAGACCCTCTAGAAGGATCATGATGGCCAACGAGAAGGCCTACGGGAGTCTGCTATGGGCACCGCTCAGAATTGGAGCAGGGGAGGGGTGGGGGAGGCAGGAGATGGGCAGGAAGGTAGGGCTTCTGTAAACAGGAGCCAGAGGCCCAATGCCACATCTGAGGGGGATGAAAAACCTCTGACCGTGGAGGGTGGTTGGGGGCAGGGAGAGCAGCAAGTGGCATCTAGATGTGCCCAGGTAAGAGTAGGTTAGGTCACCAGAAGTGGGAGAATGGGTTTCTGAGCTCTTTGGGATGGCGAATGGAGGCATCTTCGGTTTTCAGTTTGAATGGAGAAAGGCAGGGCTGGTTTACTTAGAGGCAAAAGGGATACATTAAGGAATGAAGGTGGGAAGAGATATTTACAACAAGGGTGAAGGTGGGGGAAACATCTAGAAAGAAAGCAGGGAGAAGTCTAGAACGAAGGCAGGGAGACATCTAGAATGAAAGTGGGAGAGATATCTAGAGTGAAGGTGGGAGGAATATCTAGAATGAGAGTAGGAGGAGATCAGTAGAGTGAAGGGAGATATTTGGAAAGACGGGGGGAGACATCTAGAATGGAGTCAGGAGAAGACATCTAGAACGAATCCAGGTTTTCCACCGAGGTGGGTGGCCGGAGGGATAGCCACTCACCAAGGCAGGAAACCAGGGAAGGGGAGTGCGTTCCTTGGTGCTAGATGGTGAATCCCATCAAGGAAATGGCGAGTCAGGGCAACCTGGGATGCCTGCAGCGAAGGCTCCAGGGGCCTGTTGGATTCAGAAGTCTTGAGCTCTTAGGGAAAACTGTGGAATAGACCTGGGGATTGGCAGTGGGTGGAGGAGAAGTTCTGGGTTTGGTAGGGGTGATTGATGGGCTAGCTCACAGGTTTGCAGGGCAGAGGTTAAGGAGTAAGGAACCTGTGTGCCCAGAGTGGGAAGGGAGGGGAGCAGGCGGCCCAGAGGTAGAGGGTTCCCAGTGTGTGGTGCCCGGTGGTGAGAGCCGCTCTGCTTCTCAGAGCTGGGCAGCGGTGGGGAGCACACAAGGGCCTTGTGGGCCTGACCGTGGTGCTGTGGGACGGGAGGGGGGCGGAGCGTGTTCTTATTCCTGGCTAATACTTTGCCTTTTTCTAACGTTCTTTTTCACTGCTCTTACGGAAACATGTTATTACCACCAAGGAGGTAGAACTCTGGTTCGTGGGCAGCATGGGGGGCGGGGGCTGCCTGATCCTGAATGCCCAGAGGTCATCGTGGCATTGTTGGCCTTTCTGAGGCCTTCACTCCCAGACATCTGTGTGGTGCCCCTGGTGATTGGTTGGTCCCACGGGCCTGTTGTCCGAGTGAACAGGGCAGGGCTTAGAGTCCATTGGTCTCTGCCTCCTGCTCATTATGCGCCCTGCCTGTGGCCATCGCGCCAGCCCTCAGGGCAGGGAGGGTGTGGAAGCCCTTTGTGCAGAGGAAGCAACGTTCAGCCTGTTTCCTCAGTGTTTGGGACACTGGGGTTGAAGACTGACCCCCACGTGCTGAGTCTATGGCAGGTCTGCACAGTGGGGGGCCCTCTTCCCCATCTGACCCCTGACCACACAGTGGGAAATGGTACAGCCAGAGCCTGGTCCCGGGTTTGGGGCAAAAGCTGTGTTCTCCCCACTGGTCTACAGGCTGCCACGCTCATGGGTCTGCTGGATCCTTGGAGAAGATGCACTGTGATTGGTACCTCGAGATTCCTGGGGAGGGGCGCCTGGGTGGCTCAGCTGGTTAAGCATCTGACTCTTGATTTTGGCTTAGGTCATGATCTCACAGTTGTGGAGCCTGCTTAAGATTTTCTCTCTCCCTCTCCTTCTCCCCTTCCCCTGCTTGAGAGCACGGTCTCTTGCTCTCTCTCAAAAAACAAAAAAGAGAAGAAGAAGAAAGAAAAGAGAAGAGAAGAAAAGAAAAAGATTGCTGGGGAAATAGGCACCAGCAAGATCTGGACAAGATCTGAGCAAGGTCTGGAAGACACTAGAGCTTAGGTTACAGGGAGAGGGACATGTTCAGACAAGGCCCCACCTTCGAGCCAACATCTAGAGTCCCAGCCCCAAAGCCTCCTGTCTTCACTCTTTACCAAGTGCCACCAGTAACACCGGCCTCTCTTCCTCAGCTCTCCTCCCTCCCCAGCCTTACCCCTGCCCCACTGACAGCCAGGCTGCTGGTGTGAGCGGCCCTTCACGACACACACTGTCATGCACATGCCTGTCGAGCCTTCGTTAGCCCAGGGCAGGCAGTGTTCCAGTTTACAGCTGAGGAAAGTAAGGGCCAGAGAGGAGAGCTGCCTTCCTTAGCAATGCACTCTTAGCCTTCTGCCCTGGGTGATGTTAACCCCTTCAAAGCCACGTGGACCATTAGATCTAAATGTGCAAAGGGCATACTTGTGGCAGTGAACACCTCTTAGGGCAGCTGGACTTCTCTCAATCCCTGGAAAGTTGTGGATACATTTTTTATGCATTCGAAAAGCAGCTGTTTATAAGCTTGAATGTTTCTCAGCCTCTGTGCTGATTTGTATGCAGTGTAAATAGAGTTGGTGTGGCCCAGGGCAGGGTGGGGCTGTGCTTGGATAGAATGCAGCGGATTTCATGAATGGTTGGACCCCAGGCCCTGCACCACCTTGCTTCAGAGAGAGCCTTTTATTGGGAGAGCTGTGCTCTCCCTGTCCGCCTTCCCATTCAGAGCCATTTTGTAGGCAAACGGGTGAAATTTCTTCCAGTTGACATTTGCCTGCTATCCTGTCTCCTCATATTGTTCCTGATAAGTCCCAGAGGAGAGAAGCCTCTGCAGTTGCAGAGGTGATCCTGGTTTCGAGGCGATGGATTTCTCTGTGGCCCACTTTCTCCTGAACTTGAAGCCTACTGGGGGTTCTGTGATGTTTGCCCTCAAAATGCACGGGGGCCTCCATCCAGGGACCTGAAACCGAAGGAAGCGGGGGCAGAAGGAGAGGGACAAGATAGGAGACAACCGCTCTACCCTTTTACAGCCTGCAGAGTGAAAGCCAGTGTCCCTATGGCAGATCTGGAGAGGGTGAGGCCTCATGGGGTCGGTGCTGTGGCTCCAGGACAGCTCGGCCCAACCAGCCAGCCCGGGTCGCTCTGACCCCACCTGTCTTGTTTCCCCATAGACCTGGAGGCCTCATACAGCCTTACAGCTACACCTCTGCCTCTACTCAGCCCGGTGCTTCCCCCAACTACAGATGCCCCCCGAGTACCTGCCGGCCAGTTGGGCTGCAGCTGGGAACACGCACTCACGGGCTCACATCATGGGGGGTGCTGCCTCAGGGGGTCCAAAAGCGGTATGATAAAGCCTGTGCCTTCGGGAGCTACAGCAACAGAGACACCAGGAAGGAGCCACAAAAAAGATGTGGTCTCATGGGCTTCACCCTGCCAAGGGCAGGTCTGGAATGGGGAAGGAATAAGCTGTGTTCCCCCAGGACGGAGAACAAGAGAGTAAAACAAAGAAGGGAAGATAGTTGAGATGGAGGGCACAAAGCAAAGCTCTGTGTGTTCCCGGCATCCTAAGGGAGAACATCAGAACAATTGGGAGCGAAGCAATTAGCATAGTTGTAGAGAGAATTTGCCCAAGATGAAATGTCCAGCAAAAGGCTGAAAATCCATTTTATTTTTTTAATATATATTTTTTAAATTTTTTTGTCGGGGGGGAGAGAGAGAGAGAGAGAGACAGATCGTGAGCGGGGGAGGGGCAGAGAGAGGTGGAGACACAGAATCCGAAGCAGGCTCCAGGCTCTGAGCTGTCAGCACAGAGCCTGACACGGGGCTCGAACCCACGGACCGTGAGATCATGACCTGAGCCAAATTGGGACACTCAACCGACTGAGCCACCCAGACGCCCCTGAAAATCCATTTTAAGAGGCCCACAATGTCAAAGTTTTAAATACAAGCATGGAGAGACCTTTGGCAAGAATTGGGAAGAGGCAGCTGGTCGCCCCACTGTGCCCCAGTTGTGGGCGGTGGCGGACAGAATCCAGTGGCAGGGGTCCCAGGGTCCCAAGAGGAAAGAGCTGAATCCTAGGAGCCCATCTTACTGCCCTGTGTGACGATGGGAGGCTAGTGCTGAGACAAGACCCTGTGTGTCCTCAGTAGGAAATCCCTAAGATCTCGTCCAAGCCATGGACACGAACCGGGGCGGTGATATCAAGGACTGGAATGGAATGGCGGTAGAGGGCCGGCCTCGGCTCTATGCCTGCATCCTCAGAACCCAATGGAACTGCACATTGTTGGGGCAGAGCCAGGCCAGCACGGCCTCCTGAGCTGTCCCCTCTGCTCCCCCCCCCCCCCCCCCCCCATCCCCACCCCAGGAACGGGCGAGCTGCTTCTCCCATCACATAATCACATCATGTGCGTGAGACGGCAGGCCCGAGGATGATAGCCAACACACGGGGACGGTGCAGGGGAAGGCAGGGGCACCCGGGCCCGGTGTGGCATCGTTGGTGGCACAGCGGTAGCGAAAGTGCCACCTCCCGGCTGGTAAAGCGAGACCGTTCAATACTGAGTGTCTGACCTGCTAAGCCACTGAGCATTCATTGCACTGCTTGCTGTTCTTTACCGACGAACTCGGTTTGTTTGAGTTCTCTTAAAATAATAATGGTGCTGCCCCGTTCCATACCCACTGCATGGCTGGATTTCTAAAATATTGAGACACCGGGCCGGGAGAATTATTAACCTGCAAGTCTCCCTGCCGGGTGACGGGGGCAGAGCTGTGTCAAGCGCCAGAGTGATCCTCTCACTGCTGAGAGCCTTGAAGAGGGGCTTTCTGCATTTTTACAACTCCCGTCAAGTGCCCTGGCCACAGGTGGTGTTTATGCCGAAAGGCCACGTCAGGTGCCTTCTACGGTTCCTTCTACGGCAGCAAAGGTTCCGGCGTGGACCTGGCCTGAAAACCATCTGTGAAAACAGTGCAGCCAAACCCTCGTAAATATCTGCCCCCTTCCCCCTTCTCAGCGGGTGACCTTGGGCAGGTTACTTCATCCTCTGTACCTCGGTTTCCTGACTTGTAGCAGGAGGTGAGAGATCACAGCTCGTACTGCACAGAGGTGTTACGAGGATGAGTAGGGTGGTGCCTGGCGTGCATCGTGAGTGTGTGTGTGCACGTGAGTGAGACCTTGCATGCGCGTGTGCCTGCCGGAGAGAGACGGGAGGGAGAGGGGGCGATAGAAGGCGTCGGGAAGGAGACAGACTGGTCAGAGCGGCCCAGGGATGCCACTGATCCACTTCAGGACAATCTCTATTTCCCTTGGTTTTTGTTTCATATTTGAGAAAAGAAAACAGACTCATTTTTTGGTAGGTTCTGAACCTTCTCTGATAAAGAAAGAAAAAAGAAGAAAGGGTCCCCCCAAACGCTGCAGAGGTTATCTCCAGGAAGTGAGGTTCTAAAAATGTTATGTATGTTTTTAGACACTTCTGTGGTTTTTCCCGTTCTCTTCATTGCGCATATATTAGTTCTGAGATCAGATTAACCACCTCTGTATGAGAAAGCTGCATTGTGTGCAATGGCACAGTCACAGTCAGGTGTGCCCGTTAGGCAGGAAGAGCCCTACGAGGCAGCGAGTGGGGGTGGGCACGGGGGTCTTCCAACTGGCCGCCTTGGCCCCTCTCCTGCGGGGCTGGAGCCCTTGTGGAGCCCGCAGCCCCAGCCCGGTCCCCTCGGCGTCTGCCACTGCGGACAGCCCTTGACCCCCTGTGTTCTCTGGTTCTCTCTGAGGAGTAACCCGATGCTGATGGCTGCCGGGTGCCCAGCCGGTGGTGCTGAGTGAGGGAGCGGATCCCCTCCGTGCCCACTGGGGCCGAACCCCAGGCCCAGCTGCTCTCTGTCCCTGCAGGCCCCGCCGGACGGAGCCTGTGTGCTCAGGGCTGCAGGCCCAGATCCTCCGCTGCTACCGTGACCACCTACAAGAAGTACTCCTGTGCTCGGACCTGGTCAAGGCTTACCAGCACTGCGTGAGCGCTGCCCACAAGGTAAGGCCTCGCCCTGCGCCTGGCCTGGGCTGCTGGGCGCATGGGGGCAGGGTGCCAACGCCAGACTCTTTCGGCCCGTCTTTGCGAAGTCAGACATGCTGACCTCGAGGCCTCTGCCTTGTGCACAGGGACGGACTCGGGAACTTTGATTTCCTCTGCCACTTCCTGGTTCGGACGTTATTTCTAGCTGATCCCATGACTGCCCTCGGATAGCCGGGTTAGGAAAAGAGGGCCCAGGGGCCCTGGACCCCACTAGGCTAGGTCTGGGAGTGGCTCTGAGTAAGCTCTGGGTCCGGGAGCAGGTCTGGGAGCAGCTCTGGGTCCCACCACCTAGTAAAGGGCATGCCTGTGCCACCCACTTCTTACCTTTGAGCAGTTGGGAGTAGGAGCTCACGGGAGGGCCCATGGTGCAGGATCGGGGTCACGGAAAGGGCAGGGGCAGTTCTGGGAAGGAGAAGAGCCTCTGGGTTCAGGGAGGTAGAAAAGTTAGGTGCAGCCTGCCCGACAGGATGAGGGAGTGAAGGGTACCTCTCGGCCCACCCTTCTGTGCGGGTCTGAAGGGGGTCACGGTGGTCCCAGGTCTTCTACACCCCCCAGCCCTCCTGCACGGCAGCGGTGAGGTGTCCTGGATGTGTGAGGATGGCAGCGGGCCCCCCCTGAGAGCTGGCCCCAAGGTCTTGCCCTCTTCCCCTAACCCTCCCAGCCAGCTCCCGACCCTGTCCTCCCACCTCCCCCCATTGCCATTCCTCTTCTAGACAATTCCATTGCCCTTCCCAAGCCCAGCAGTAACTGCCCCAGGCTGGACCCGGGCCCTCCCTGGCGTTCACTTAGGGGCGCCTGACTTGGACCTCCCCAGAGGGCCGGCATGTTTGCTTAGACGGGCTGTAGCATGGGGCTTTCTTCCTGTGGAAGAGCCCCTTGTGCCCGGTAGGAGACAAACTGCTGTGGGTACTGGTGGCAGGAAGGCTGAGGTCGGAGGTCCGGTCTGGCTAGGTCCGGCGGAGTGTCTCTCCTGCTCAAAAGCGCGGCCTCGCCAGAGCCCTCCTCACTCTTCTGTCAGCTCGGGCCCCGTGTGGCGCAGTGTGCGCGTCTGGGCTCTGAGGCCCAGCCGCAGCGTCCGCTGCCCAGAGTGGGCTCTGGGACAGCCCGGGGCCCAGCAGCAGCTCCGCGCGGCACCAGGCGTGAAGCCTGCTCAGGAGATCACGTTTCCTCCCCGCCGTAGAGCGTGCAAAGCTGTTTGCTCAATTTCAAGTTGAGCAGCAAAGACCCTGCCGATGGTCCCTGCAGCACGGAGCGGAGCTGGGCCAGTGGCCCTGCACCACGAAACGTGGGCCATGGGAACAGGTGGCCCTCTTGGGCCCCTTCACTTCTACCAAGGTGTTTGTGAAGGCGAGCACGAGAACCCTTGCCCAGGTGGGATCGGAGGACCATGGCACGGGCTTGCACACCGTGCACCTAACTTTCTACTGAGGGAGAGGCCTAGGGTCCTGCTGTGGCCTCCTTGATTCCCCGCAGAGCCCTCTGGCCCCCCCCCGGCCCCCCGACTACCCTCCATCTTTCCCTTTGGGCCCCACGGTCACAGAATTTTCCACCCCGCCCCCAGCAGAATGTATCTTTAACAAACACATCTCACCAATATATCTTCATTGCACTGAGGCAAAAATGTGATTACGAAGGAAGACAGATTGCATTTATCTCCAGTGTGTTCTCTGTAGCTCTAGCACGCCTGAGAGAGGCTCTGGGGCACTGCCAGGCCTGGCTCCCTCCTCCCCGGCCCCCACCCCCTGGCGTTATTAAAGCCTAAATTGGAGCCCAGGCAACTGGCAGCAGCGGAGGCCGGCCCTGCTCTGACTGCGCGGCATGCACAGCGTTCCTTCGGGAGAAGCATGTTCCACCGACTCCTGAGGCCCTCGGTGCCCACAGCGTACCCTGTTGCTGCCCTCTGCCCACCTCTGCCCACCTCTGGTGGAGCCGAGATGGGGCCGGGGGGATCTCTGATAGCACCAGCTGGCAGGAGCCCTCATCTCTGGCAGGCAGGGAGTGGGTATCAGAGGCCCACCACCCGGAGGTGCCTCCCCAGAGCTCCTGCCGGCACCTGCGTGGTCCCTTCCAAGCCCGGGGATGTGTGTGTGCATGTGGATGTGGGCAGTGCCTTGGAGGCAGGTTCCAGCAAGACGCAGCCTGATGGTGAAGGCTCTCACACAGCAGAGCCCGCTCTCTGACTGGTTTCACTTAGAAAACTCAGAGTGGTTAGGTAAGAAGGCAGGGGAGACCTTGGCGGGGTGAAGCAGCCTGGGGCTGGGGCCTGCCTGCCTGTCTGTAAGGGCGGTCAGATGAGCGCAGGCTCCTTGTTAATGGGCCACCGGAGGCATGTGCTGGGTGGGCATGGAGGCGAAGAGGCACAGTCCCAGCTTGCAGGGACCAGCTGGGGGCCACCCTTTCCATCGAACAGTCACACTCATGGGGCATCCCGAGGGCTGGGGGCCCTCTTAGAGCCAAGGCTCTGGGGATGTGCGGGGTTCCCAAAAGAAGAGGGCCATGACTGAACTGTGACCTGTTCTCCTTTGCAGGGTTGAGGAGCAGGCCTCCATCCTGGCCCTGGTGGTGACTTGGAGCTCTGAAGAAGGAACCAGTGATGGGACCACAGTCCGCAGACCCCTGGGCCACAGCCATTTTCTCCTGGGTGCCTATGGATGTCTCTGTGCTTGGGGCTGCCGTGTGTTTGGGAAGTAGAGGATGTGCTACTGTCCGAAAACAAATAAAGCAAATGTCTTTGTTTTCAGTCATTCTCTCGGCTGGCACACAGCTGCTGCTGCCTCCTCTCTGTCCATACCTGTGCTGGACCACGGCGATGCAGGCTGAATGAAACAGGCTGTTCCCCCTTGGGGAGCACCCAGCCTAGCAGGGGAGACAGATGTGGAAGCCCCCAATTATGCTGCAGCAGCAAAAGGCCGCCCAGAAGCAGGTATGAGATGAAATGAGGGGAAATGCAGTTCTTTCTGGGGATGGAGTGGAAAGAGCAGGCCAGCTTCCTGACAGAGGCTCTGTCTGAACTCCAATGTAGAAGCTGAATGGATGACCGCTGGGCAAGCCAGAGGCTGGGTGAGTGGGACCCCAGATGCAGGGCTCAGGGAGCCCAGAGCTGGGCTTTGCAGAAAGCAGATCGGGGGCTGGGTGGGATAGGGGGATGCCAGGCCACGAGGTTAGGGCTGAGTGACACCTCTGTGGCTCTCGGGGGAGGGTGGGCTCAAGTGGGGCAGGACTGAGTGCCAAGGAGAGCCCTGCAGGCACTTGAGGGCATGATAAGTGGGAGGCTGGTGGGCCAGGTCGGGGGACAGACCGAGGCGAGGCTTAGCAGCCAAGATTAGCGTGCCTCTGGATTTGAGTGGTATAGGGGAGGATCAAGGATGATTTCTAGACCTCTGGCTTGGGTGCTGGTGATTCTGGGGACTGCAATGAAGGACACAGGGATTGAGAAGTGCAGAGGACAATGATGTTTGGGACGTGCTCTGCTTAGTTAGGGTCCACACACTGGTCTGCCGGTCCTTGGCTTTTGGCGGGATCCCAGCTGAGGTGTCTTGACCACACCAGGGCTGCACCGAGCCTGGCCCAGGGCTGTGTGAGGGACGCAGCAGGAGCCTGAGATGGGGCTTCTGATTCACCAGCTGCTCTTGCTGGTGACCTTGGATTTCCTGTGAAAGTTCCTTTGGAGAGCCCCTCGCCATCTGGAGCTGAGAGCCTGCATCTCGACTCTGGCTTTGCAGCCCAGGCATCTCTGCTCATCCCCGAACTCTCACACACAAAGCTCAAGTGGGGGTTGAGGCTCGGCAGTGTCCAGCTGTCCGGGCAGGTAACACAAGGCAGCTTTATTCGGCCAAGCTACATATTGGCTGAGAGGAAAAGAGCTTTGGGAGATGCCCTGTCTCCATGTTCTGGGTCAGCTTGCCAAAACACACAAGGAGGCATTCGGGGTGCATACAGAGGTGAGCAGCCCTGGTGGGTGGCAGGGTGCCCTGGCCTGAGCCTCCTCCCGGCCTCCCCCAGCAGCCCAAGAAGCCACTGGCCCTTTGTCAGGCCAGCACGGTGGGGTCACAGGTAACCTGGATTATTGAGCTTAAGCGAAATCGGAGCCATCCTTCAGCTGGAAGTTGCTGAGGCCCTTTCAGGACTCCCTCAGAAGCCTCTGGTGTCCAGGGCTTTGTCCCACTTCCCAATCTGCCAGGAATCTCTCTCAGACTCTACTTTTCTACCCGGGAGTCCGTCGAGGGCAGCTGTGTGTGTGCCTCTCCATCTGGGCGTGTATGTGTGTGCATAGGTGCCTTTGTGCATGCCCATGTGGATGCGTATATATATAGATAGATACCTTTGTGTGTGTGTACCTATGCATCTCTGCATGTGTATAGAGGGTGCTTTTTTTGTGTGCACATGCGTGTGCATAGGTCTGTGGACATCTGCCCATCTGTGTATGTGTGTCCACGGGTGCCTTTGGGTCTGTGCACACGTATGTGCATGCACCCATCTGTACGTATGAACTGTGTTTGTGCAGGCAGCCAGCCACGCTCACCACCTGCTAATGCTCCCAGGCTCTCTCCTCCTGGATCTCAGCCCATTTTCCTGATTCCCCTCAATTCAGAACCAGCCTTCCCCCTTCCGATCTCCACCTCTTTCCTACTACTGGGTACTTGCTCAGAGCCATTGTCTCATTGTATTGGAACGTGGAGGGGAGGCGTGTGTGCTCAAGGTGCAGGCTCCGTGCGCCTGTGTGTGTGCATTTATTGCATTTCTGTGTCACCTTTGTGGACCTCCAGTCCCTCCACGTGGCCATATGTGGTAGGAAGTCTGGCTTGAGAGAGCATTCATGGGTGAGGGGTGTGTCCAACATCGTGTGCACCTGGAGGCAGACATTCCTGGGCTCAGGTTCCCAGCCACATGACTGTTGAAAGGGAGTGCTGATACCCATCCTACCTGGTTGCTAGGGGATTAAATCCGATGTTGGCTGTGACATCTAGGGTCCAACCAGGAAACCCAAAAGCACTCACGGTTATTTTTTTAAATTTTTTTTAGTGTCTATTTATTATTGAGAGACACAGAGAGACAGAGCATAAGCATGGGAGGAGCAGAGAGAAAGGGGGAGACATAGAACCCGAAGCAGGCTCCAGGCTCCGAGCCATCAGCCCAGAGCCTGAAGTGGGGCTGAAACTCACGAACCATGAGATCATGACCTGAGCTGAAGTCGGATGCTCAACCGACCGAGCCACCCAGGTGCCCCAGCACTCACGATTATTTTTAAACACAGGGGACTGAATATGGGGAATTAACTCCGAAGATGGAGGAGCCAAAAACCCAAATGGAATGGTCTGACAGCCCAGAAATTAGCAACGGTGGGAAACTCGCATCACCCTGGGGCTACAGGCACAGACGGAAGAGGCAGGACCCCCCAGTGGAAGCTGATACCACAGGGGCTCTGCTCAGGGGAGCTGGAGCCACTGAGGGGACACAGGTGCTGTGAGAAGTGCCCGCTTGTGGCCGAGAAGGTAGAGGTGCCCAGGCCTCTCCCCTCCTGCCATCCTCAGCCTCGGGCGTGCCTCCCATTAGCTGAACCCAGCCAGAGCCAGAGGGCAAGGCCACCTGCTACAAGGAACAGATTTGAGGCGCAGGTGCGCAGGAAGGACTTCAGCAGGACTGGGAGGTGCTGAGCAAGCATGTGGGCCTGTGTGCTTGTGCCTGTGCTTGGGTGGGTGTGAGAAGTGGGTGCAAACAGTCATGTGCACACCCCTGTGTGCATTTCTAGCTTGTGTTGGCACATGATAGACAGCTTCCAGAGTAGTCCCATCAGACATCCACCATGTGCCGGGTCCTCTCCCACTCCCTTTGTAAATGCTAACTCGTTTAGAGTCCCAGAGCTCTGTGGGGGGGTAGGGCCATTACTGTTCCTGCTTTCCAGGGGTGGAAACCATGGCACAGACGGTGTGAGTAACTTGCTCAAGATTGCACAGAGCTGACACTACCTTTTTCTGGAGCCGGGGTCCTGGCTGTCTAGAGGCTTGACTCTACCCACTCCAGGGACCCAGCTGGGGGGGGGGGGGGGGGGGGCAATCCTGCACCTTTCCCCTCATCCCTCACCCCAGATGGGGAGTGTGGACCCTGGCAAAAGAAACGGCTAGAGTTCCTTCCTGCCAGCGTCATTACTGACCTGGAGAGGCCCAGCAATGCCAAGGCAGGGTCTGAGCTGGTGTCACTGCCAAGGTTGCCGTGAGCCCTGGGGCAGGGTCTCTTGTGAGGTGCTGGTTCACACACCTGCCTGCCTCGGCTGCGTGCCAACACCTTATCCACCCGTGAGCGGATACAGGTATGGCTGCAGACCTCCCAAGTCATTCTAGGTGGCTGAGCTAGGGGTGAGAGCAGGGCATGGAGGAAGAGTCCAACGTGCACTGGACACGGGAAGGGCAGAGTGTCACAGCAGATGGAGAGAGGGCCCACCCTGAGGCCACTGCGGGAGGAGGCGAATCACATGACCTCTCAGGGGGACACGTTTTTAAGTGTGTAAACCCACACGCACACACATACACCCAAAAACAACACCCCCTCCCACCACACACACACACACACACACACACACACACACACACCACACACAATCCACCCATGTGTTGTTTACAAAAGACCTCACCTTAATAATAAGGGCACAGGCTGGTTGAAAATAGAAGCATCGAAGCTGATGGACCAGCAAACTCTGAGGAGGCTGGAGTGGTTATGTTACTGTCAGGCAAGGTAGACCTCCGGACACGGAGTGTCTGAGCAGCAGAGGTGGACAGTTTGAACGCGAACAGGAGCAGCATGTAGGAAGACAGAAACCCCAGATGTGCGTGCACCTGACCCAGGCAAGACAGGTGAGGCGAGAGCGACAGGACAGAAAGGGAACTAGCCAAATTCGCAGTCTTTCCTGACGACTGGGAGCGTGCACACATCAATGGCTCCCAGGATGAGTTGCCAGGAAACCAGCACGTAAGCAGGCACTGTGTCCCGGGGTGTTCGTCCTGGCCTTTGCACCGTCTCTGGAGCTCCTAGTCTGCAGTGTAATGGGGAGCCAGACAGCCCCAGCACCTGCCCCAAGCCCGGGGGCAGCAGCTCCTAAGCCGCTAGCCCTGTTTTCCTCATCTGTAAAAGGGAGACGGTCATAGATGCCACCCCCTGCAGGGATTGGGGTGACAGGTGTCCCATGCTTGGTGCTCTATAAATGTGAAGGCAGAGGACCCACCACCCACATCCCCTTTAGGGCCAACTGTCGGCAGCTAGCCCTCGCCCCTGAGGCCTCTCCCTCTGGGAAGTGCCTTTGCTGGGGAGCTGCCTCACCAAAGTCACACCCCAGCAGGCCAGGACTCACATCCGATTGCTGCTTGATGGGGTGGGGTGTAGAGGCCCAGCTCCCATGCCCCAAGTTAGAGCAACCTGGAAGAGTGTTCTGACTCCAGAGCTGGGCCTGGCCTCTGCCTCCTCCCCTTACCCACTAGTGCTGACCCCAAGGACACTCCGGCATAAATGTCCTGCAACCTCACCTCTACCCCAGAACAGCTTCTAGGGAAACCCAAGGAGCCAATAACATTATTGTATCCTACGTAGTACCTGGCCCATGCCCCCCTGGGCTTATCGTCTAGCAGGAGGAGTTAGCAGGAATTGTGTCATGTATAGAGTCCGGTAGGAGTTGTGTCATAATCACAAATGACATTGGAGGTCACTTGTGCTGAGGCCTCTAGGGAGAGGCCCAGGAGCTCGGGGCCCAGGGTGCTCGGGCTGTGGGGTCAGGGAGGGCTTCTCTGAGGAGGTGAAGCTTAAGTCATAGTGAGAGGGCTGAACCAGAGTTGGCCAGGTGAAGCGATGACTTTGTTTACTGTAGTGTTTATAGCAATGGCAAAATCCTGGAAACCACCTAGATGTCCAATAACGGGGTATGTGCATTAAGTAAAAGGTGGTATATCCATAAGATAGCTCTGTAGCTGGTGATAGTGGGGGTGTGGAGTATAGCCATCAGCACAGAGCAGTATGAACACATTTGGGGATGAAAAAAATACCATCTATACACGTATAAAAAATATACACACACTCACAAAAAGAAAAGGCCAGAAGGGTTATACACCGAAATGTTAGTGCTTTTTTCTGGGGGGGATCAGGATCATGGATATGTATTGTTTTGTTTGTTAATAATCGACTTTGTTTTCTGTTGTTCCAAACTGACCTGAACATTTCCTTTCAGTAGTCCCCAGGCTCGAAGCTTTCCCGAATGCATGTGGCGGTGTGGCCCCCCACAGCCTGGGCCCTCCGGTCAGGGCGGCGCACGGCTGTCTCTTCCCGTGGGCTTTCAGGCCCAGTGGTTGACCCCTTGGCGAAGCCCGGTTCTCCTTGAATAAAGTGCTTTCCTTGCCTGCCAAGCAGGGGCAGGGATGGGGGTCAAAGCCTGCCAAAAAGGAGAATTCTGGAGTGGGGCAGGGCAGGGCCCACAGTGTGCTGGGACGGACACCCCCGGGAGCCCGTGGGGGATCACAGCGGCAGGAGGAGTCTCCCTTAGTTATTTATACTTCGCACAGCCAGTGTTAGCATTGAATGCCTACTGTGTGCATTTGGCATTCTGGACGCAGGAGATGCAGCAGTGAGGGGGAGGGGTTTGAAACCCTGTCCCCCAAGAGCTTAGAGATCTGTGGGTGATGGGGGGACAGAGAAAATAAAATCAATGATTGCATGTTATGCAATGGAGAAAAGGTAGGGGGGTTGGGAGTCCTGGGAGCGGGTGTGCTCCTGTTTCCCGTGAGGACAGGACGCACCTGTGTCCCCACTCCCTGGGGCTTCCCGCACCCAGACAGGGCACCTGCCTGCATCTCCCCAGCCCAGGAACGGCCACCTCCAGGCTGCTCTTAAGGAAAAACACTTCCAGTCCATACCTGATAACCTGCCTCATTAAATTTAATGGGCCGGTTATTCCCATTAAATAAACATCACCTAATTATGAAAAACATATTTGCTGAAATTCGACTATGGAACAGATAAACCAATTACATGGTTATTCAGGCTCAAAACACACTCAATAATGAAGTGGGGTGCAGACCACAGCAGGGAGGGCCAGGGAAGCACCTGGAATTCAGAGCCCCACCCCCACCCCTCCCCACTTCCGTTCCAAGCTTGGTGGAGCCTCAAGAATGTTGGTGTCCCTGGGAGCCGCGGGCTGGGCAGGCTGGAATCCAGACCAGGGTGTCTCAGTTAGGACCCCTTTCACACAAGTGACAGAACCCAAACGGGCTTAAACAAGAAGAGTATGTTGATCCGTATGATTGAGAAAGTGTAGAAGGAAGCTTCAGGCATGGCTGGATCCGAGAGCTTAAACCTAGTGACTGGGACTGGTCTGTCTCCTTCCACCTCTTACTATTCTCCTCCATGTCGCCTTCCTTCCTGGGCTTCACGATTTGCCCCAGCGAGTCTTGCCTTGTAAAGAGAGAACCTCTTTCCCTCCGGTTCCAGCTTAGGGTTTATGGGCAGATAACAAATTGCTCCAGAGCCGACAGAGTAGTATCAGGAATCTCTCAGGAGAGGCCAATACACACAGGAAAAGCTGCCCCCCATCCTGATGACTCATCAGGGAAATGCAAGGCAAAACCACAAAGAAACGCCTCTGCACACCCGTCTCATGGTTGAAGTTACGAGGACAGACAATACCAGGTGTTGGTGAGCACAAGCAACCGCTGGGACCCACATGCACTGCTGCCAGACGTGTAAAGTATTTAAACCACTTTGGAAAATGGTGTGGCAGTTTCTCATAAAGTTAAACATCCACCTACACTGTGATGCAGCAAGTTTACTCCTGGGTTGGTATGCAGGAGAATGAATATGTATGTGGTCTAAATGGTACATGGAGGAATGTTCAGATGGCTTTATTTCATAGCAGCCGAGTTAAAACGGTCCAAATGTCCACGGGCAGTAGAACAGGCCGGTTGTAGTTTACTCGTGCAACGAGATACTGGCCCCCAATTGAAAAGAACAAACCAGAGCTCCCTGTAAGGACGGGGATGAATTTCACAGACGTGTCATGAAGTGAGGAGCTGGGCAGAGAGGAGTGGACCCTGGTTTTAGCTTCCGAGCAAATTGCCACCAACCCAGCAGCTTGCAGCTGGCTGCAGATACTACCTCACTCCTGGGGCAGGAGCCCTGGCAGAGCTGAGCTGCTCCCTGCTTGGTGAGGGGGAGGGGGTCTCCTGAGGCTGCCATCAAGGTGTGCTCAGGCTGGGCTCCTTGCAAGCTCACCTGGCCGTTGGCAGAACTCATTCCCTTGTGGCTGGAGGCTGGAGGCCACCGGCCGTCCCCTAGCATGTGACGGTCACAGGCCCTCTGTCAACAGAGGTCTCACTTATCAAAGCCAGCAAGGGAGTCACATATGCGACCCAATGGGATCACAAAAGAGAGAGCCCTTCACCTTTGCTGGACCCTATCCATCAGAAGCAGGTCACGTACTTAAGGGGAAAGAATATACAGAAGAGTGACTCCTTGCGGGGTACCCCAGGATGTGCGTGCCTCAGTACTGGATGATTCCATTTATATAAGTTCAGGAGGGAGAGGAAGGTATCTCCAGATAGCCCTTGAGGAATAAATTCCAAAATCTGTTAGTAAGAGGACAAAAAAAAAAAAAAAAAAAGAAAAACAAAGACGGTTCAGAGCAGGGTGTGTAGTTTGTATCTCTTGAGAAAACAGGGTGGCAAGAATATCCACGGGTATTTCCATTCGCTGGTAACAGTGTAAGACATTCTCTGCCAGGACGCAGGGAAACTGGTAACAGTTTTTCTCCCAGAGCCGGCAGCTGGGGCCCTCAAGAAGGAGACTGACTTTCATCATGTATCCTTCTGTGCACTTCTCGGATTTTCAATGTTTAATGAAATAATACTTTTTAATTATTAAAGAAAAAAAAAGGCAAAGAGGCCAGACCTTGTAGAAGGTAAAGGCTGCTAGAGGCATTAACAGCTGCTGCACGTTGCCCCCATCCAACCCCCACCCCACCCCCTCCCTCCCCTGCTTGTAGTGTGTAGTGATGAGTGAGGGGCCGGTCATGTGACCCCAGTAGGTCCAGGAAGCTGCTGGGCCATCTTGGCCAACAGGTTGGGAGAGCATACCTGAGAACACACACAGAGGAGGGCAGAGACAAGAAACAGATGCCTGATGATGTTGGGCCCCTGGATGCAGCCATGCCTGAAGCTAGACCTTCATGGACCTTTCAGAGAAACAAGTCAGTGAACGTCCCTTTGGATGAAGCAAAGCTAGATTTTTGTCAAGTCTGATTCTATCCATTGCTTATGTCTGGTGATGTCCAGTGCTGACGTTCGGGGCCGACAAGCCCAGGCCAGTGGGTGGTGGTTGCTTCAAGGTGGCCTTCCCAGAAGGGGAGGAGCCTGTGCTGGGGCTAGCCGGGTAGGCTCAGCAGGGTGACCTCATGGGGACAGAAGGAATAAGCATCATGTGCAAAGCTCATGGTAAGCTAGGGAAATCACAGAGATTCCCTATGACAAAGCATAGAGTGACAGGAAGAGAGAGGTTGGAGGGGGCGAGCTGTGTGGCCAGGGCTGCTGCAGAGGCCTAGTGTGCAGGGGTCAAAAGCAGTGACTGCAGCAGGCTCAGCCTTTCCCCTGGGGTACATCACTTTCCTGTGCCTCAGTTTCCTCATCTGCAAAAAAGGGGCAGACACAGCCCCTCCCTGCCTAGTGGTGTTAAGGATTGAACAAGGTGTCTCAGGGAGAGCTCTCTCCCTGGGGATGCCTGTATGTTTTCTCTGGTCCTCACAGTGGCCCTGGGAGCCGCTGCCATTTGCCCCCCAGACCCACAAAAGGCACTGAGGGGGTAGACATGTGATGGGAACGGAGCCCTGGCATGGGGAGGGGGCCAGGCCTCTCTGTTTGCCTCCAAAGCTTGCACTCTTTTGGATGGAGCCCCCCAGCTGTGAAGGGGCCATCCCCCCCCCCCACCTCCCTGAGGGGAGGGTTTTCCCAAGAGGGGTATCTCAGAGGGTTAGCTCAAACTCCGCCCCCTGAATTCCAACTCCCATTCCAGTTACATCTCCATTCCCTGCTATGACCCTGACCACATCCACGGGGCAGACAGTATGCAGCCACAGAGGTGTGCGTGGGGCTGGGCGTGGCCGGGAGGTTCTGATAGAGCTTTCTGGAGACAAGTTTGGGATCCAGGGGCTGGGAGGGGATGTCTCCCCAGCAGAGGCCCTCAGACACCGTGGGGCAGAGACCAGCTCTCCCCACCACACCCTCTAAATTCCCCATAGTAAACCATGAAAGAGAAACCAAACGGTGGCTGTTTTAAGCCATTCGATTTTAGGGTGATTTGTTACACAGCAACAGGTAGTGAATACATCCCACAAACCCTGACAGAATGCCTGCCTTGTGTACTCATTATACACGGGATGAGGCTCCAGTCTTCACGGGGCTTCCATTCCGGGGGAATGGAAAACAAGCAGCTTAGAAAATGGCAGGGGAATTGGTGCTCTAATGAACCTCACCGAGGGGTTGTGACTGGGGTGCATTTTACATGAAGAATCGGGAATTTCTCTGAAGAGGCAACATGAGCTCTGGGGCCTGGAGAATGAGGAGAGAAGGTCAGGAGAGGGGTTGGCAGGGCAGCATTCCCACGGTGGCCTGTGCTGTGGGCCATGTCCAGGGCAAGCTCTGTGTGGGGCCCTGCCGTGTGGCTTGGGGCCCCTGCCTGGTCCAACCTGCCCCAGGCACGGGCCAAGGAGGCCACAGGGCACGGGCTCTGCTCTACGAGATAGTGCCAGCAGCAGAGCTGGGCCCGGGAGGTGGGGTGGAAAGCAGCAACCAAGAGATGTTGTGTTCTTTTTTTAGTTTTCTTTTGAAATAATTATGATCTATAATAATGATAGCTTCGCAGGAAGTTGGAAAGATAGTACAGACAGGTCCCATGTACCCTCTCCTAGCTTGTTTCAGGGTTGCGTCTTCTGTGACTATAGGACAATATCGAAAGCGGGCCCATTGATACGATGTGTGTGTCCAGTTCTGTGTCCCTCGTCCCGGGGAACCAAGGCTGCGACCAAGATACAGAACTTTCTTGCGCCACAAAGATCCCCTCCTACTTTCCCCCTCCCAGTCAGAGCTCCTCTCCCCAGCCCTCACCTCACCAAACTCTGACCAGTTCTCCATTTCTATAATTTTGTCATCTCAAAGTGTTGCTTAAGTGGAATTGTATTATATGCATTTTCTGTTACGGCTTAAGTCTGCCACTTTCATTTCGAGGGTTCCTTCCCCCCCCCCCCCGTTTTCTTTTTTCTTCCTTCCTGTGGGTTACTTGAACACATTTTAGAATTCCATTTTGGTTTATCTATAGTGTTTTTGAGTGTATGTGTTTACATAGATTTGCAGTGGTTGCTCTAAGGATTACATTCGATCTATGTACTTACCACAGCCTCCTGGTTTTTACCAGTTTGAGCGACGTGTAGAAATCTCTCCTCTCTTTCCATCCCTTTCCCCTCAGTCTTTTATAATGTATTTACTGAGATGTTCCCTCTAACTACTCTGAGTCAGGAGACACTGGTTAATTTTTGCTTCAACTGTCTACCAGAATTTCAGAAGCTACAGCAGAGAAGGACAATGTCCTCTCTTCCTGCCTGATGCCCCGAGAAAACCCCTTTTAGCATTTTCCTTCTGTTCAGAGAGCTTCCTTTGGCCATGCTTTCAGGTTGGGTCTGCTGGTGCCACATTCCCACGCTTTTCCTTCATCTGGGAATGTCTTGACATCTCATTCCTATAGAATTCATGGATGGCTGTTCTTTCCTTTCGGCCCTTAAAAACGTCCCTCTGCTTCCTTCCAGCCTCCGTGGTTTCTGATGAGAAATACTCCATATTCACACAGTTTCGCCCCAACACTAAGGCATCGTGTTTCTCTGTTGCTGCTCTCAAGGATCCTTGTCTTCAGTTCTTGGAAGGTGGCTGATGATGGGTCTTGGCACAGGTTTCTTTGGGTTTATACCATTTGGGGTTTGTTCAGCTCCTTGAGTCTGTAGGTTTATGTCTTCTGCCAAATTTGAGAGAGATTTTCAGCCGTGATCTCTTTAACTATTTTTTTCAGTCTCCCCACTCCACCTCCTGTCTCCTCCCCTTCTGGGACTTTAATGGCACAAATGTGAGATCTTTTGTGATATTGCACACGTTCCCCAGGCTCTGATCCCCCACCCCAGTCTATTCCCTCTCTGTTGTTTGAACGGGGTAATTTCTGTTGTTCTGTCTTCAAGTTCACTGAGTCTTTCCTCTTCCCTCCTTGTTCTGCTGTGGAGCCATCCATTATCCCTTGGAGTCCAATTGTATTTTTTCAAAAAAATTAAAAAATATCAATTTGGTTCTTTATGACTTTAATTTCAGTCCTTGTCAGATAAGTCCGATCTCCACTGTCACTTTGGTGTTGGCATCTATTGACTGTGTATGCTCAAGCAAGCCGGGGGGAGCTCCCTGGTCCTTGCTATGATGGGTGACTTTGGATTGGGTCCTGCACATATGGGGCACTGTGTGCTGAGACCCTGGGTCGTATCCCAATCCTGGGTTTCACAGCTGGCCTACTCTGAGGGCCCCACACAGGTAGGCAAAGAGGGCACTGCCCTGTTACTGTTGGGTGTGTGTGGTTGGGGGCAGGTCTCATTGTTTTTTAACGCAACGAGAAAACCTGGGCTGCTTCCCCGATCCTTGAGGGCCTGATTCTTAGGGCTGTGGGGTGCAAGGGCCTCTGGGCCCTACAGAGAGGATGGTGGGAATGGCTTTTCCAGAGAGAACCTCATGCTTAGGACATCATCAGCCACTTGGCCATGAGCCCCAGGGGTCAAGCACCCGCTCTGGGCCTCCTGGGGGTGGTTTGTGCTGTGGGATGCGGACCTAGTCAGAGATTGCAAGTTGAAGTCCTGCTGGCCAGGCTCTTCTTACTGGTGGGTGTAGTTCACTTAATACTTGCCCATTACTGTGGGCATACTTTCTACAGAGCGGGGTGCCCTCCAGCTCACCACCCACTTCAGCCCCCCACCAGCTCCCAGACTCAGCCTGCTCACTGTTTACACTCATCACCTACTCAGCCCTCAAAATCCTCTGAGCCCAGAATGAGGCGATGCTGAACCCTTCCCATGCTCTTGGGACATGTCTATGAAGTGGTGTGTGTGTGGCGGGGGGGGGGGGGGGGGGGAGGGGGGGGTCTGCAACTGTGTCTTCTGTGCAATGCACTGTTGACAGTGACCTGGTTGCATCCCCAAAGCGGGGAGGGAGGGCTGGTGACAGACCTGGGCCCCACCTGGTCACAGCTGTCACAGAGGGACAGGAAGCCTGAGGAGGGCTCAAGGATGGGGAGGGGGTTTCCTGGAGGAGGGGGGTGGTGGGAGCTTGGTCCATGAAAGATGAAAGGTGGAGGTTGGGGCACTCTTGGTCAGGGGCACAGCATAGGGAACGGCCCGAGGCATCAAGAGGTCTTTGGAGCAAAAATGTCAGCGTGGCAAAACTGCGGGGCACACAGAGAGAAGCAGTTAGGGTCCTGAATGCCTGCCCTGAACCCTGACCTGCTTATTTTGATAATTGCACCTCGATTTCCCAATGCCATCCCCAGCTCTAGAGGGGTCCCCAATACCAGCCTGCCAATTGCACCTTCTACCTCAAGGCCACAGTGACTGGGTCAAGGGGGCCGCATGACGCAGCTCATGTCACTGAGGCTGGATTCAGGAAGTTTTCTTGGACCTGTTGGGAAGGAAGCGCCTGGAGCTGCTGAGGCCACCACTCAGAAGGCCTGTGTGGGTGTCAGCCAAGCCGCTGGCCAGCAGAGCCCACACGTGGGAAGAGAGGTCCGCGGCCCAATGGCCATGCTGTGACTAAGATCCATACGTGCTCACCTGATGCTCACCCCAGCCAATACGTATGCCTTGGAACCCATTGAGTCCCTGTCACCTGCTACCCACGGCCTAACTAGGAAAGGCAGGGCAGGAGGAGAGTGGGCTGGCACGCCCCGGGAGGTCGCGGTTGGGTCCTGGCAGCCTTCTCTTCAGAGTGCCTGCTCCTGGGCTGAACCCCTCCCTTGCCCGGGGGGACCAAAGACGAATAGTGTGAAGATGCCTCTGTGCTCACCCCTCCGTTGGCATCATCTTGTGTCTAGCCCCTTGACAGATCTCCCCATGTCCACGCCGGGCCCCCAATCCCCTCTCTACCCAGTGGCCAGTGTCGGCTTCCCAGAATAAATACAACAGCAACCACTGCTCACCCCGAGCCCACAGCAGCTGCCAGCGGGCCAAGCCTGACGATACCCACCCGCGTCAAGACTACCCACAGTGCTGCACGCTCAGGGCCAGCCCAAGCTGCCCTCCAGCTGTCAAGGAACCTCCAGGGAGCATCTGTTCTGTGTCTGCTCCCACCGTGTGTGTGCGTGTGTGTATCTGCACCGACCATGGGGTGAGGGTGGAGGTGTCCTGTGTGTGGGAGGAAACCCCCTGCAGGTTCTGAGCAGGGAAGGGTTCCTACCTTTTCCCCTCCCCCAGATCCCTCTGGGTCACATCATGGAGAGCCAAGTGGGGAGGGGCCGGATAGGAGCTGATGATCAAGGAGGGTCCCCATATGCCCGCGGCAGGAGTAGGGGAGGTAAGGAATGAATGGGCTAGAAATACTTGGTTTCTGATGTAAGGGGGAGGGACAGGCAGGAGTCAGGGTGACTCAGGACTGGGGATCAGTGGCTCTACATCAGTGTGCTCCCCCTGAGACTCCTCTTCGCCCATCAGCAGTGGGGGCCTGTCTCGGGTAGGGCAGAAAGCACCCTTAAACCTACTTTGCACAAAGCTCTAAGTTGCCAAAATGCATAAATGGCCCCTGGAGCTGCTTGCTTCCAGGTGGCGGGAAACATTGGAAGGTATTGAAAGAGGCTCCTGACCAGACACCCCCCTGATCAGAAACGCATTCCTACAAATTGTTCCCCACCATCCAGCAACTCCCATGCCCTCTTGAACTGCACTGGCAAACAGATGCAAAACCCACAGAGGAAGCCCAAAGAGGAAGGGCTCCGGCAGCCCTGCTGACTCATTTCCCCCACCCCGTGTGATGTGGGATGCAGAGCAGCGGCCACGGACCCGGCTGCAGATCCCAGTTCTGCGTCCCCTCCTCTCCTTCTGCACCGGGGGTCCGGGCCTCAGCTCAGAGCAATGCTTAGACAGGGGTGCCCCTGGGTCAGATGGGAGCCCCAGAGCGCAGAACCCACTGCACTGGGCTCATCGCATCAACAATGACTTGCCATTTCCTCTCCAGCAAACCACCTGCTGGGGTCCTCTCCCTGTGCTCCTGCTGGATTGTTGCCTTTTGCTTTATTGACTCTCGGAAGTTCCTTCTGTATCCTGGATCCACAGCTTTTGGCAAGTATATGTGTGTGTTGAAAATATCGTTTCCTAAATCCCGGCTTGCCTTGCCTTTTCCTCTCTTGTAACTTTGAATGAACAAAAGTAACCAATTTTATTTATTTACTTTGAGAGAGAGAAAGAGAGAGTGAGCACGTGCACACACACAGGAGGAGGGCAGAGAGAGAATCCCAAGCAGGCTCCACACACAGCCCGGAGCCCAATGTGGGGCTTGATCCCGTGAACCATGAGGTCATGACCTAAGCTGAAGTCAAGAGTCAGTCGCTCAACCAACTGAGCCACCCAGGTGTCCCCAAAATAACGAATTTTAAGGTAGTCAAATTGATTCATAGTTTTCTTTTCTTTCTTTCCTCCTTTCTCTTTCTTTCTTTCTTTCTTTCTCTTTTTCTTTATTTATTTTGCCATCTTGTCGAAGAACTCCTTCTCTAGCCCACGGTCATAAAGATACTTTGCTCTATTGTTTTCTGAAAGTGTTGTGGGTTTTGTTTTTTTGTTTTGTTTTGTTTTGTGTTTTGTTTTTTCCATCACTTTCATCGCTCTGGGGCCTAGGGTCCACTTGGAATTGTCAGTCCGGCATGATTTACGAGCATTACATACTCAGATTTCCATCTTGATCAGATCTTGTTGCCACTGTTTAGGGAGTAGACAGAAAGGTGACATGAGCAGGAACACGGGGTGGAGTGGGGATGGAGGGAAATGGTGTGACCCAGAATAGCATTTTAGAGAGCATCCACTGGGCTGCAGGATGCAGGGGACATGGGAGAAGGACGAAGTAGCCAGGAAAACACTGGGGTTCCTATTTGGGCAACTGTGGGATGGGGGGGGGGGTGCCACATTGGATGCCACCCAGAGTCCAGTGGCCCTCTTGAGCTTGCTTCCCTGAAAACAGTTGGAGATGGGGGGCTGCTCCCCAAAGGAGCAGCCATGGCTCTTTGGATGATGCAGCAGAATGAGAAGGACCTCGAACAATGCCTGCCTCGGTGGCCCTAGGAAGGACAGGCTGGCAAAAGAGCAGGCAGAGAGGTGGGGACAATCCTGAAGCCAGCAGACAGAGGCAACACAGAACCGGGATGGACATTGTCTCAGGACCACTACGACATTCACACTCATGCCTCCTCACTGCAGCTCTGTGTGTGTGTGTTGGGGGGGGGGGGTGACGGTGGGGGCCTCCTATAGCCATTTGGTGCATGAAGAAAGTGAGGCTCTGAGAGCAGACAGGACTTGCTGTGTGTTAACTAGTCTTGCCAGGAGCTGCACCCGTGTGTGCGTGCCTCAGAAGTCCACGAGGAAGGAAGATGCTTGGGTCTTGTTTGCTAGGATTACCCACCCATACCCTAGGGTACCTGGGCAGGACACTTCGCCTCCCCCACCTCAGTTTGCCCATCTGTAAAATGCAACAGAGCCCTGTGTTGAGTCACCACTAAATTAGTGTGTGCTAAATACAACAGTGAATAGGACTTTTGAAACAGATGCTCGCCCTTGTTTAGGGGGACGTAAATTAAAGCCACCGTGAAAAATCAGTGCGTATCACCAGGTATGCAAATCTCAACAGCGACAGTAGCAAGTGTGGGTGAGGATGGGGGCTGCTGGGACACACCCACACTACGCCTGGGAGTGCACCCTGGGGCCATCCCTCGGGAAAATTGTTTTTCTGGTATCTACCAAACTAAAAATACACCTACTGGGTGACCCTCAATCCACCCTGGGGTGTTAGTGTGCCACCGAGAGCCCGCACAGGATGTCCATCACAGCTTGAGGCACAGTGACCCACAAACGAGGGCCCGTGTCCATCAGCAGGAGGGGGAGGCGCCACGAAGCAGAGCGAACCAAGTGCCTATCAGCAACACGGCTGGCCTGGGCCCTCATAGCGGGAAGACCAGTTTTCCAAACTGTCCCAAGACGAGCACAGCAAAGCAGCACGCCGTCTGGGACACGCGCATAAAGGGTCGAACCCAAGGGAAGAGGAAGAAAAGATTAACTCAGGAGCAAGGATAGGGGCTGTGTGGCAGAGGGAGGGAGGAGAGGGTCGAGCTGGGAGGGCCCCTCGGTCAGGTTTCAGCTCCTTGCCGCGTTCTCTTTCTCGACTGAGTGGAGCGAGGAGGTGTCCTCTAGTCTAGGGATGACGCACGGTTCACACACAGCAAAGGCCCCTCCGGTGGCTCTCCTGCTGTCGGGCCGGATCCCCCAGCCGCTCGCCCTCCCCGCGCCAGGCTTCCCGGTCCTGGGTTCCGCCACTCGGCGCTCCTGCCACCGCGCCTCCTCTCGGCCTGGTGCCGGGCGCGGGGCAGCCTTTCCCGGGCCCCCGCCTTTGGGGGCTCTCGGAACGCGCCGCCACCCAGCGCTGTGCGAGCTCCGTCCCGGGCGATCGCCCGCTAGCCGCCGGCTCAGCCCCGGCCCCCGCACAGCCCTGCCCTCCCGGCCGCGTCCCGGGAACCGCGGGTTCGCGTCCCGCCACGCCCCCACCTCAGTACCTCCGACTGAACGTCCCCCGAGCCGGGCGGTCCTGCGGCCCGGTCAGCAGGGGACGCCGTTCCGCTCACCCGCGAGGGTGCCCATCCCACCCAACAGTTGTGGTTGCGGAAGGCCGAGGGTCGGGACCCACGGCCCTGCAGGTCCCGGGGCAAGGCGCTTTCCCTACGCGGGCCTCAGTTTACCCTTGTGTGAATGGAGGCTATAGTCCTAGGCCTGGCACACAGAGGCCGGGCCCATCCCTGGGCACGCGGGCTCAGAACGGGCCGGGCACTTGGGGCTCGGGGGACGCTCCGCCGCGGACCCGGAGCCGAGCGGTTAAGGCGGACGACTGTATCGCCCTTTGAAGGCGCAAGGTGGGCCCCGGCGGGCGCGCGGCGCGGGGAAGAGCGCCCTCTGGAGGCTGCCTGCGGCCCCGCCCCCGTGCGCCCGCCCCGCCCCCGC